>NC_054378.1:24633986-24955236 GCF_017654675.1 Xenopus laevis | reverse complement strand
TTGCAATCTGGGCAGCTAAGTGGCAAATGAGATTTAATGTTGATAAATTTAAAGTCATGGACCTGGGATGTAAAAATATCCAAGCCATCCTAAATGGAACTGCACTAGGCAAATTCTTAATGGAAAAGGACATTGGAATCCTTGTAGATAATAAACTCGGCTGTAACAAGCAATGCCATTCAGCAGTATCAAGGGCAAATAGGGTCTTGAGCTGTATAAAAAGGGTCATTGATTCACGGCAGGAAGGGTTCATTTTTGCACTGTACAGAGCACTTTTTAAATCCCATATTACTTGGATGTGATTCATTTATATGTGACTATGAAGATTTTCATTCATCCAGGTCATGGTATATCTAGTATAGGTAAATCTAAAAACAACTGGACTTGCTGAGTTATCAATGAAGATGTTTTACTACTCATCCGAGCATCTTCTTCAGTTCAACTGACTGGTGTGGGAAGTTCTCATCATATAAACTCTTCCACTAATCCAATTACAATGGCACATTGTAACTCTTCAAAGAGGTGACATCTGAAGAAATTTACAGAGGTGTTGATTCTGTGTTGTTACTGTGATAGGATTATCCAATGTGTCATGCAACTCCTAGAAACAGGTGTTGCTTGTGAGAGTTGCATGAATGGATGTGTGAAGTGTTCTGAAACTGCCGGGGTACAGATGTTAGAACAGCATTATATGTAGCAGACAGGTGACGTCGAAGGCCCCCGCCTTTGTTCAGGGATGGATTCTCCACCTTGACATGAATCACCTCTTTCATGCCTCGTTCAAACCAGTGGTCTTCTTTATCCAAGATTTGGACCTTGCTATCTTCAAAGGAGTGTCCCTTGTCTTTTAGGTGTAGAAAGACAGCTGAGTTTTCCCTGTAGAGTTCACCCTCCTATGCTGAGCCATTCGCTCCGTATACCACATTTCTTTGTTTTTCTTTTGGTGTTGGATCCTTTGGGTGTACCAGTTTTTGTCTCAGTGTGTTTTCTAGGAGTTGCATGACACTGAATTTCTTCAGATGTCATCTCTTTGAAGAGTTACAATGTACCATTGTGATTGGATTAGTGGAAGAGTTTATATGATGAGAACTTCCCATACCAGTCAGTTGAAATGAAGAAGCTGCTCGGATGAGTAGTGAAACGTCTTCATTGATTACTTAGCAAGTTCATTTATATGTATGGTTCCCTTTAAGTTTAATGACTGGATTTATTAATCATTTCCCCTCCCCCTTTTTCCTATTGGTGTTTGGTTCTTTAAATACTGACATCACATGTAATGAGGTTAAGCTTAAACTTCGTGTTCAGATGGACACAAAATTAAAGCTTGACACGGTTGTCTAAATATTTCGTTTTTTAAATGGATTCTTCTGGTCTGATATGCAAGTGGTTTTCAGAGTGCCCTATACCATCATTGCTTCTGTAGAGCATCAGTAAGGGTAAGGCCCCATCTAGAATATGCCGTACAGTTTTGGTCTCCAGGGCTCAAACAGGAAATTATTTAAATAGATAGGTTACAGAGAAGGGCAACTAAACTGACTAAAAAGATATGGAAAATCTTACCTATGAGTAAAGTACTGTGTACTATGTAAAAAAGACTGGCCAAACTGGGGATGTTCACACTGGAGAAGAGGCACTTAAGGGGTGATATAACTATGTATAAATATATAAGGGGATCATATAATAATCTCTCTAATGCTTTATTTACCAATAGGTCTTTCCAGCTGATACAAGGTCACCCATTCCGATTAGAAAAAAAGGTAGGTTCAGCCTCAATATTCGGAAGGGGTTTTTTACAGTGAGAGCTGGGAAGAAGTGGAATTCTCTCAATAAATTAGAAAATACATTAGAGAATACACTAAATATTTAAATAAAATAGTACATTAAATAGTTGATCCAGGGACTAGGATTTTTTTCCCCCTCAGATGCAAATTGGAGAGTCTTAAAATTGAGTTTTTTTGCCTTCCTCTGGATCAACTAGCAGTTAAGCAGGTTAAAAAAAAGTTAAAAGGTTGAACTTGATGGTCGTGTGTCTTTTTTCACCCTAACTTACTATGTTACTATTTTACTATGTCACTGGACAGTATTATTTAAGCTTTTTCCCAATATGAATCTTACATGTTCCTACCAACAATAAGAGGTAGGAAGAAGTAAAAGAGCAAGGTTACAATAAAGACAGCTAACATGTTAGCTGCCTGGGGTGTGGAATATTAGTATTACATACCTAATAGGTTCCAGACTCATACAATAAATATACGTAAAAAATACAAATCACCTTCAAGAAGACTTTGGGCTTGATTGAGCTATAAAAAGATTTTGCTTTGGGTCTCAAACGCTTCAAGTTAAAGTTAGCATAGACCAACTCACAATAAACCATGACACTGTTTGTAAGCTTATTGTAGTGTACAAAAGTGTGTGATTAAAGTTAGCATATTGCAGTACTGACGTGTGTTTCTTCACACATTATTAGTAATGCTCTTGAAATAAAATAAGAATTATTATTGTCATACTTTAATACAATGATCCCTTATCCAGAAAAACATTATCTAGAACGCTCCAAGTTATGGAAATGCCATCTTCCATAGTCCATTTTTAGCAAGTAATTCATTTTTGAATCATTTATTTTTCTCTGTAAAAAACAGTACCTTGTACTTAATGGTAACTAAGCAATATCAATCGATATTTGTGGCAAACAATTCTGTTGGGTTTATTTTATGTTTTCATGGTTTTTTTTTAGCAGACTTAAGGTTTGGTGATCAAAATTATGGAAAACCCAGGTCCCAAAAATGTTGGATAATAAATTGAATATTTGTGTCTACTATTCATTGGGCAAATTATAATAATGTTTGAAATTTACATCTGGTTAATTAAATTTGAAACATTTTGGGTGAAGCTTAAATGTACTCGCTCCTAAAAGTTAAATTGTGATAATGTCTGGGCCCCAATCCACAACCCTTAGCTGCCCCCTTCTCTCATGTTCTTAACTGTCCCCAGTCCACCCTCAAACCACACTCTTGTATGCCTGTCCCTCTGTCTTGCTGAGGATGTGGCAGTGGAGGTCTTGTACACCTGTCCTCTACTTGCTGTAAACATACAGCAGACCCCTCCCCTGGCTCCCAGTCCGTAAACTACACATTTGCATTTCTGCACCCTGCTTGTGGTGGACAGTAAGGGGGAGGTAAGCATACAGTAACCAACCCCCTGCCTACATTGCTTCAGTCACCTCCACCCGCAGTCTGTACCCACAACATAAGTTCTTGCATGCCTGAGCACCCCCCCCCCCCCGGAGTGGATGGGGCAGTGGATGTAACCATACATCCCTCAGAGACACACGTGTGACAACTATGTAAAATAACAAACTAAAACAACAAAACTATCCCCCAAACTAGGGAGGGAGTAGAGACAGGGCACATATTTGTCCCCCCTACCCTTACCCATAGCCTAAATTGTGCATCATACAGGTTGGCCTGTGCTCTCCGATGCTGTGATCTACACCAAGAGATTAATTCTTTGTGCAGACAGTTTTGGTAAAAGTGCTTGCTACATTAGGGGCCTATTTATCATGCTGTGTAAAAAGTTGAGAGAAACCTTACCAGTGATGTTGCCCATAGCAACCAATCAGCAAATAGGTTTCAACAGTTAGAAAACAAAAGCAAACATCTGAATGAATGCTATGAGGTATATATATATATCCAACGTGTTTTCTGTACTCTGCACCGTGCCATGTCATTCAGTTAGGGATTTTTTATTCAGTTCAAGAATACAGTCAGACACAAAATACAAGTGATCTCTGAATGAGCACTAAGGGGTGCACTAGCCCCTACCCCTTTGTGCTCTTGCACTTGCATCTGGGGTCTCTGTAAATTACCCCCGCAAAAGTACACAGAACTTTATCTGAGCTGAATCATGCAAAGTTACCCGCCCTTTAGCTTTCATCTAGCTTAATCTCCTTTTCTGAAAATGCACCAAGTGGTCAGAAGACCCAGCAGGTTATAGAAACACTTTAAAACTTAATGGTTTAAAGTATAAGAGAATGAGTAATATAGTACAGTTGGTGATACAGACATTAAGCAAACTTAACAAAAACAGCAATGATGTACTATACAGAGATGTGCAGTGATATTACAAGATATAAAACTTATTTTGCAAACAAAAGTAGATATTGTGAATAAGGGGTAGTAGTTCTAAAAAGTCTTACTTACAGATTAATTTTTATACATGGTATTACAGTCAAACATTTCTCAACATTCGCCGTACATAAAAAGAGCTATACTGAAGATATTAGCTTCACAGCAGTGCAGCTTATTCAAATGTACATCTCTTGAACAAACATTTTCATTTCCTTTTTTAAGGAAACGCATCAGATATTTTTCCTTTGCCTGATAAAAAAAGGAGGAAAAAAAGAATGTGCTTATGTCATGTCAACGTGTAGGAAATGTTGATGGTGGGGATTGTGAGGGGAAGAAGGGCCATGTTCTCACTGTGACGTTGGTTGAGGCAGGTGCCAAACTAAATATGAGAAATTGTCATGGGAAAAATCCCACAACACACCAGGAAATTCTTCTACTGAACTTTGTAAAGCCAGGTAGAAGCTATATTTTAATAGTATGAAAGACAGTGGTGAACATTGTTTATGTAAGAATTATAACATGGGTGTTAAATATAAACTCCCAGACCAAAAAATTTAATACATTTTGTACTAAGTACACATTATATAAGTTGAATGAAAATAAGAAAGCTCGCAAGGCACATTTTCACACTTATTGGTTTGATTTTCTACCATTCCAAAAAGTATATCTTTAGAGGTGAATTCTCTCCACAAATAGTGAAAGAATATTATTATTATATTTCTAAGCAGGTTTTTTAAAAGATTTTAAAAATACGATTTCAGACCACAGCGTAGCTGGTCCTGTGCCCCCTGGCACTGAAGCATTTCTTGGACACAATGATTGTTAAATGAGCACTAAGGGAAGCACTTTTGCTTCCCTTAAGCACTCTAGCGTTTGCACCCAGTGAATCCTTAAGTGACCCCTTTCATCTGCCCCAAAAGTACTTCAACTCAAATAACTTGTAGTCTGAAAACACATACCTATTACTGATCATTTGGTTGTCTTTTGGTTTGAACCTACTGTACTTATAGTGTTTTAGCAACAGCCTTTAAAGGGATACTGTCATGGGAAAAAAAATTGTTTTTCAAAATGAATCAGTCAATAGCGCTGTTCCAGCAGAATTCTGCACTGAAATCCATTTCTCAAAAGAGCAAACAGATTTTTTTATATTCAATTTTGAAATCTGACATGGGGCTAGACATTTTGTCAATTTCCCAGCTGCCCCAAGTCATGTGACTTGTGCTCTGATAAACTTCAATCACTCTTTACTGCTGTACTGCAAGTTGGAGTGATATCACCCCCCTCCCTTTCCCCCCCAGCAGCCAAACAAAAGAACAATGGGAAGGTAACCAGCTAGCAGCTCCCTAATACAAGATAACAGCTGCCTGGTAGATCTAAGAACAACACTCAATAGTAAAAACCCATGTCCCACTGAGACACATTCAGTTACATTGAGAAGGAAAAACAGCAGCCTGCCAGAAAGCATTTCTCTCCTGAAGTGCAGGCACAAGTCACATGACATGGGGCAGATGGGTAATAAACAAAATGTCTAGCCCCATGTCAGATTTCAAAATTGAATATAAAAAAATCTGTTTGCTCTTTTGAGAAATGGATTTCAGTGCAGAATTCTGCTGGAGCAGCACTATTAAGTGATTCATTTTGAAAAAAATGTTTTTTCCCATGACAGTATCCCTTTAAGGAAAAAGTTTATTGTGCCTTGTTCCTGTTTATTGTTATGCAGCACTCCCAGCATTAGAGGGCACCCTCTATAGCAGGCCAGAGAGTAGCCTAGGCACTATGGGGGAAATTTACTAAAGGGCGAAGTGGCTAACGCTGGCGAAAATTCACGAGCATGACATCATTTTGGCCGATTTACTAATCGTAGCTGGTGTTATTTCGTCAAGGAGATAGACCCTGGCGCAACTCCGCACTCTAACGCCAGGCGAATTTTCGGTCTGGTGAAAGAGCGTTACTACGCATGTTTTTGATTTTACTGACTGTTACCTCTATAGCCAGACTTGCCTTTGCCAACTTAGACCAGGCGAAGTGCAATGGAGTAGATAGGAGTTCCTCAAAAAAAAGTTTTTTTGGGGTACCCTCCTTCCCCCCTACATTTGCTAACATATGGCACCTAAACTATACTGCGGACACATGTGTAGGGCATTATAATAACTTTTTTTGGGGTACCCTCCTTCCCCCCTACATTTGCTAACATATGGCACCTAAACTAAACTGTGGACACATGTGTAGGGCATTATAATAACTTTCTATAATTTTATTAAGGTTCCCTGTAATGTATTTGCTGCAGCATATACGGGCATTGTACTTTAACTGCACGCCGTATGCTAATTAGCCAATGCTAGCATAACTTCGAACTGCTGAGCATTATTTCGCTGGCGTAATTTCGCCAGCATTTAGTACCCTGTGTGCAACTTCGGATCTTTGTGATTTATCGTTGTCCAGGCAAATTTACGCCTGGCGAAGTGTTGCGATGTGCGCAAAGCCAGCACTGGCGAATTTTTGCTGGTAAGTGAATTTGCCCCTATGGTTTTGACACAGCCTTTTTGAGCAGAGTTTGCAGTTCTACAACCTGTTGAATAAATCCTACAACCAAAGCCTTCTGTGTGTATGTGTTGGTCAATCTTCTATCCCACTGCTAAGCTTCAAAAGTGCAGTGTTGAAAAATAGAGCAATTCATGTGAGCAAAGTGAAGCAAGATCATTTGGGTCAGAAGGCACTCCAACAATTTATATTTGTTTACAACAATCACAGAAAGGACGTAGATGTATGAATGACATGCCGGTATGGGTGAGCCAATGGTGAGGCACAAACTTGATAAGTTATACTGGCCCCTGAACCTTTGAACAACAGTGGGATTACCCATACATGCACATAACTGAATTTGCATTATTACTGTGACAAGTGTTCTTACATACACAACATATTGGTTCCACTAATCTTGTCTAGAATATAATGATTGATTTTCTGTTGGTGACAGCACTAGGCTGGTACAAATTTTCCCCAAAACTTTTATCTCCTTTTAATATTAAGCATATTAAGCAGTTCTTGTCATATACCATTAGATAGAGTTATAGCACTAGAAACCTGCTGTGAACCCTTTCCTCTGAATTCAGAGTACAAATAGAAAGTGGTGCAAACCTTAATTATTATAATTATGAGGGTTTTAATTACTGACTAGAGCAGGGAAAGTTGCAGACCAACACAAGCATTCAAATAGTTCCTTGGTGTGCCAAACATGAGCTATTGACTATTGGTAGCCCCTATGTGGACTGGCGGCTTACAGGAGGTTTGTACAGGAAACACAGAAAAAAATACCAGCACTGGATCTAACCCATGCTGTGGCGTTGACCAGCTGCTAGAAACACCCTTGTGCCTGCGCTCAGTCTAACCCACAATCTGGAGTTGACCAGCGCTATAAACGATAAAAAGTCAATATTTGTACACAAAGAGAAGGAGAAAAATTGCCAGTGCACGGGTAGCCTTTAAAAATAATTATTACAAAAAGTGAGGTGTTAGTACCACACTTTTGCCAACATATGTAAGACTCATGTGACAAGTTAAGGCCTCTCATTATAAGTGAGTCCTGTACTATTTGTGAGCATTCTAAGTTTGTAGTACATTTAAAATCAAGTCCACCAACAACCAAAGTGACTGAATAGTAAGACCATTGTGCAGTACCCTTAGCTGAGGAGATCTACTGAGAAAGCAGGGAGCTTTTAAGCCCCAGCAAATTAACATACAACTGTGAATAATTCCCTTCCTCCACTATCTATTAGCATTCTAAGTTTTTAATGCCTTTAAAATCAAGTCCCCCAGCCGACAATGTGACTAAGACCATGGTGCTCTTCCCCTTAACTCAGGAGTTACAGTATAGCGAAAAAGCAAAGAGCTTTTAAGCCCCAGCCAATTAACATACATCTATAAATAATTCTCTGTTTTAATGGCTAAATGGCAGCTATAGGCGATATTTGGCTACAATTTGTACACAAAACACAGAAAAAAAACAGCGCTCTGTGTAAACCACGCTGTGGCATTGCCCAGCTTCTAGAAACACCCTTGTGCCAGTGCTCGGTCTAACCCGCAATCTACAGTTGACCAACTGCTATAATTGATAACAAGACAATATTTGTACACTTAGAGAAAGAGAAAAATTGCCAGCGCACAAGTTACATTGTCTGCTGGGGGACTTGAAAAAAATATAAACTGCATCATGAAAGATTCTAAATGTAATGAAAGCAAAGCTTAGTATTTAAGATCATTACTTCAGCTTATAGATTGCGCCTTGCCTAGTTGAGTGCAGCAGTGGAGAAAGGGGTAGGGAGGGAAAGTATAGCAGGGATATTGATATTTGGGGGGATGGTGCTGTTGGATAGCAGTTAGGGGGCAGGAGAGCTTGCCTTGGGCGATAATCCTCTCTGAGCCCATCTCTGTAGAAATGTTTGCCCTTTCAAATGATATTAAACCATTACTAATATCAATTTATTTTAAAAACCAGAGACATATCACATCCACAACTTTCCTAGTGAATGCATCTAATCTTTCATAATTTGAACCATGTAAAAGTCACATATCAAAAAGTTTATACACAATCAGTTCAAAAGTTGTAAGGAACAAAATGCTTCTGCAACATGATCCCATGCTGTTTTACATCTCATACAGCATGTCGATTTCAGTAAATTATGTAACGCCCCTGCCCAACAATCTTTACATGACACTTTCATGATGGGAACCCACTATGTCACCCCGGAAGCTTACTATTCAAAATTTCCATCATCTAGCCTATATCAACTTATTACAGAAAAGCTGCTTTGTCATTGCTCTGGTCCGCAGGCATAGAGAAGGGGGTCATGAGCACACAAAGTGATTTTAGCAAGTGTCCTGGAAATTGTTTTATTTCCACACTCCCTAGTGTGAAAGATCGCTGTATGGAAGATCAAAATGCATGATTGTTATGCTTCCAGGCAAGTTTTTAGTTCATTTGGCTACTTAAAACCCAATGACTTCTGCATTTTACATTTTGACTTAACTGTACAGTACGTGTTGTCCCATGCATGTGTGTATACACAGTATATATGCTTAGGACTTTTGGGGTTTTCTGGTTTTTCCATTATGGGAATTTAAAATGAAATATAAAAACATGTTTGCTCTTTTGAATAACTGATTTCAGCGCAAAGCAGCTGGAGCTGCACTTTTAACTCATGGGTTTAAAAAAAAAAACATGTTTTCCTGTGATAGAATTCCTTTAAATTCACTAAAAAACTATTTAAACATTAATTATACTTCTTATACCAATTAGGCCTCTAATAAGTATTAATGAGAAGTTTGGATCGATTACATGTACTGTTTAAGTTTTACAAAGAATAAAGAAATAATTTTCAAAATTTGATTTATTACTTTAAAATGGAGTCTATGGGATTATATATATACATATATATATACATACATATATATACACATACATATATATACATACATACATACACATACATACATACATACACATACATACATACATACATACACATACATACAGAGTGGTTCCGGGACTGCTAGTCCAGCTAGTTATGAGTTGTACTGAGGTATTTCAGGTGGTTAATTAAAAAAAGCAGCTCAAGCCAGAGTGGAGAGTTCCTGGCTGGGGAAAAGACACAGGAAAGCTGCCTGTGCGAGAGGGATTGAAATCACCAAAAGGTTTGGGATTTTATATCTTCCTGTATGTTCTTTGTTTTGGGGAGACAGGCGGTAGGCCTTCTCCTGGTTAGTTAGGAAAACTGACCTGTATTAGTTAGAAGCCCATTAAGTGGCAAGGATTTTATTTTGAATTGTTTGTTTTGTTTATTTTTTCTGCAAGAGACAATAAACTGCCAAAAAGAGACTATACTCTCATGAGTTGTGTTTGTGCCGTGGGCTGTGTTACCCCAGGAAAACTGATCCCAGCTACCCAAACTCTTACAATACACACATACATATATGGGTCTGGGTCAGGCACAAGTCTGTCTGACTAGACCAATGCAAGACTCTAGTGTAAACGTATTATTATTCAGACCATTTTGAACCTGCATTGTACCCCCGTTTTTAAACTATTAAATGTATAACACAATAGAGTAAGCTCAGGTGTTCTTACTAGAGATATAAGATTGTAAGGAAAGCTAGGACACACAGTTTGTGCTCTACACAGCAGTAGAGAGGTGTAGTTTCACAACACCCTCACTCTTCCTCCTCCCCTTAGCTAGATCTGGGAGTCCAGTGTCCAGAAGGGAGTCCAGTGTAACCCATGTTCTACTTGTTCTAGCTAGGAAATGCACTTTAAGCCAAGATAGGGTTACACTGTTTTGTGAATGCAAGAAGCTAATCAATATAGCATTTTGCACCCAAAAAATCATGCTCACATACAGATTCCTTGTATGGATAATCTTGTGCTTTGATCCCCATTCAGAATGTTGTTTATGGAATATAGGCATATACACAGAACACAGGCCCATAAAAGTATCCCTACTGCTAAGATCAGTACTTGTCTTTGCAGCAATATGTAATTAGGCAACTTGTGAAAATGTTTTCCTTTCAATTTTGCTCACTGCATTTATCTTTAAGTGCTTTTATAAATTTGCTAAATGCTCAGCACTGGGAGTTGTCTCTCTATGTGGTAACTAAGTACCCAGTTCTGTTTGGCTTCAACAAACAGACTGTTTACTTAGACCTTTTAATGTATTAATAAAACAGGTAAAGCACTTTTTGGTCATCTTGTCATGTGACTCACTATGCTGAATAAACCATGTGTTGTTTTCAGCTATTCCTCCCATTCCTTAATGACCCCAATAGCAATTCAGAAGGTATTCTTACACCCCATTATATCACTGCCAATTTGTTATTCAAACTAATATAGGTGACAACTGGAGAGAATCCAAGCCTGTGATTCTGTATGAGACTAGTGATTAGTCATGTGAATGATCACAGCTGTGTAGCTGGCAGGTTTCTAGTATAAGTTTGATTATTTGTTTTATTATTTACACCTGCTCAGCCAAAGCCAAAAGCTGAAAGTAAGGAGAACACTTGCGTGTAGCCATTAGTGTAGTTTGAACATTTCTACTGCAATTGTTTATAACATTAACTGTAAAAAAAATCCAAGTGTTATTTTATTTTCCACTTTGCCGAAAATCCCAAAAACTGATTTTATGAAAAGTAAATATTGGAGCCATCTTAGTAAGTAGCATTCTTAATTGCCAAAAATCCCAAAAACTTCTGAGATCTTGTTTGTATACTATATGCGCTGACATACCTGTATATTGTATACAGATCAGTCCTATCCAGTTTCTTAATCGATAATAAAGGAGAAGGGAAGCTCCACCAAGAATTAGGCTAGAACAATGATTCCCCATCCAGTCCTCACAAGCAACATGTTGCTCACCAACCCCTTGGATATTGCTCCCAGTGGCCTCAAAGCAGGTACTTATTTTTGAATTTCTGGCTTGTAGGCAAGTTTTGGTTTATAGAAACCAGGTGCACTGTCAAAAAAAGCCTCCTGTACAAATTGCCAGTCAAAACTCATATTTGGCACCCCAAGGAACTTTCATGATTGCGTTGTTCTCCAAGTTATATTTGAATATGGCTCATGGAGAAAAAGTTTGTGGGCCCCTGGGCTATAAAATCTATACTTTATGTTTTGAGCTTCTGCACCAGCCCAAGCAAAAAACAATCCTTAAGCAATAATTATTTGTGCCTCCATGGATGGATTAATACTGATAATTACAAAATGGCAGCACAGAAACTGCTGAAACTTGCATCAGATTTTAATAATCAGCTTTGTAGCATCATCTTATATTACAGACAAACCTCCTTTTCTACTTAATAATTTGTGACAACCCCTGCTCAGAGCCCACTGAGAATGAGTCTCGCAGACACTTTCCAATATGGTGACCCCGTGACAAGTTTGAAGTCCTGGATCATTGCTGCTATTGAGAAGCTAAAACTTTAGGCTGTCGCAATAAATTCAATAAGTTCAATATATAAAATATGCCATTTTTAGCCATATTCATTTTAAGAGTTTAGTTCTCCTCTAAGAGTGGCTTGGATGATTATTGAACAAGCATAATATCAAAGGATATTGTGACACTATAATCTACAATTAGTATAGATATTGGTATATATAGTTTTTATATGAGAGTGTACACAGAGATCGATATAAGTGTGTGTATATATACACTGGGTTCATTTGCAGGGGTGGAACTTGATGGACTTTGGACTTTTATTTATCCTGACTTGAATTTTTACCATTCAGTGTTGTTTTCATATTTACTACTAGGTGGGGCTTGGGAACATTTTTAGCAATGCAGGTGTCAGGTCGCTATTGCCTGGTTACTTTCCCATTGTTCTGCTGATGGGCTGCTGGGAGGAAAGGCAGAGGTGATATCCTTGCAGTGCAGCAGTAAAAAGTGACTGAAGCACAAGTCACATGACTGTGGGCACCTGGAAAAACTACAACATGTCTAGCCCCATATCAGATTATCAAATCTGCTCTTTTGAAAAACGGATTTCAATGCAGGATTAAAAAAATTATGTTTACCATGACAGAATAGCTCTATCTATGGCAGTATTCAGTAGACAAATGAGCAAGCAGTTTTCTTGAGAAATCAGCTCAAACATTTCAGGAGTATTTCTAGTAAAACCCATATGTTGCTGGGAAAATACTTAGCTTCCTGTCTGACTTGACAGCCTTCAGAATGCACTGCATACAGGATTAGTTAGCATGTGATACCTTGCCAGCTGTGATGAACAGAGATCTGTACTGCTAATCTGGTCTCTACCAATTTAAGGGCACCCAATTGATACAATTGGTACATTATTGTTGATTCTTGGCAGTGAAATATTTGTGAATGAAATAAAATCCATTATCAACTTTTTAGAGGTTCAAAGGCCTCCTTTACTGTATGTTTTCCAAGTACATATTCAATATATGTATACAATAGAAATGTCTTCTTTAAAACTACTGAAAATTTCTAAACTTTGTGCAAAGGACAAAAACATTGGCTTTTTTTTCTGCTGTTTCAGATAAATGAATATTCTGAACAATAAAACATGTACAGTGCCATTCCGGCATCATTTTGGTATAAACATGCTATTGTAAGTCCATTATTTATATTCTCTATAGACTAAAAACAAAAGCAGAGATCAGCCCTATTCAGGAACAATTTATCATTCTAGAAAACAAAGGCAATTCATAGTAGATGTTTATCTCCTTCCTTTATCTGTGTTTTTTTCAATGTGCAAATAAAAGTAACTTTGAAAAAAGAATGCTATCAGAGAGTTTAACTGCATATATGTGCCTGAATCCCAATCGCTGCTAAAAGGGTGAGCCAGCTAGCCAGATATTTTTAAATTCCATCATTGCCTTATGTATTAGGTTTCGGAATCATTTTCAATGGATTAATGTGCTGTGTTAATATAACTGTCCAAAAGTTTTGGTTTTTTTCTGTCTTGGTTTTTAAGTGGTAAAGTATATGCAGGAAAACCTAATGTTCTTTAACAAGTTTTTAAAAAAAAATAGTAGTTAAGGGATGATCTCTGAATGCAATAGCACAATATACACTGATCTTCTAAAATCTATAGTTAGTATAGATATGGGTAGATATAGTTTATTTGAGTGTGTGGAGGGGCCAGTGTCAGTGTGTGTATGTATGGGTGCTGGGTTTCATTTGGAGGGGTTGAACTTGATGGACTTCAGTCTTTTTTTAACCCAAATTAACTATGTAACTACTCGCTGAAAGGCTGTTAATAGATGCAAATAGCAGATGCATATTTGTAAACTGAACATCCAGGGGCACATTTACTTAGGGTCGAATATCGAGGGTTAATTAACCCTCGATATTCGACCGTCAAAGTAAAATCATTCGACTTCGAATATCGAAGTCGAAGGATTTACAGCCTTTCCTTCGTTCGTACGATCGAAGGAAAAATCGTTCGATTGAACGATTAAATCCTTCGAACCTGAACGATTAGAAGGATTTTAATCCATCGATCGAACGATTTTCCTTCGATCAAAAAAACCTAGGACAGCCTATGGGGACCTTCCCCATTGGCTAACATTGATGCTCGATAGGTTTTAGGTGGCGAAGTAGGGGGTCGAAGTTTTTTTTAAAGCAACATACTTTGACTATCGAATGGTCGAATAGTCAAACGATTTTTAGTTCGAATCCTTTGTTTCGAAGTCGTAGTCGAAGGTCGAAGTAGCCAATTTGATGGTCGAAGTAGCCAAAAAAATACTTCGAAATTTGAAGTATTTTTTACTCTATTCCTTGACTCGAGCTAAGTAAATGAGCCCCCCCAATGTCAAATATAAATAATACATTTCATTTCTCGTACAGATATTAGACCTACTGGGGCTCATTTATAAAACTTTGAACAGTACAGATTGATTCACACAGTGAATATATTTGCCCTGTGCATGGTTATTTGTATTAAGTTGAATCAGTGTGGTGTATTTAATATGCAAACAGAATTGCATTTTTTTTTCACACTGCAAATGCCCATAAGAGCTATTTAAATATAACAAAAATTGCAAATTGCCTACATTTATGCACACACTTACAGTTTCGCAAATTGTGAATTTAAATTACTGTCTACACTATTTTTGCACATAATAGCCTCACACAGTGGCCACACTCATGCAAACACCCATTTCATTTGTGAAAATTTGTTCACAATGTGAATTAGCAAAAAACAGAAAGATGGGCAGAGCAGGGCGATATTTTAGCATTCAGCATAAAACATAGTTACATAGTTACATAGTTAAATTGGGTTGAAAAAAGACAAAGTCCATCAAGTTCAACCCCTCCAAATGAAAACCCAGCATCCATTCACACACCCCTCCCTACTTTTAATTAAAATTCTATATACCCATACCTATACTAACTATAGAGTTTAGTATCACAATAGCCTTTGATATTATGTCTGTCCAAAAAATCATCCAAGCCATTCTTAAAGGCATTAACTGAATCCGCCATCACAACATCACCCGGCAGTGCATTCCACAACCTCACTGTCCTGACTGTGAAGAACCCTCTACGTTGCTTCAAATGAAAGTTCTTTTTTTCTAATCTAAAGGGGTGGCCTCTGGTACGGTGATCCTCTTTATGGGTAAAAAGGTCCCCTGCCATTTGTCTATAATGTCCTCTAATGTACTTGTAAAGTGTAATCATGTCCCCTCGCAAGCGCCTTTTTTCCAGAGAAAACAACCCCAACCTTGACAGTCTACCCTCATAATTTAAGTCTTCCGTCCCTCTAACCAATTTAGTTGCACGTCTCTGCTCTCTCTCCAGCTCATTTATATCCCTCTTAAGGACTGTAGTCCAAAACTGAACTGCATACTCCAGATGAGGCCTTACCAGGGACCTATAAAGAGGCATAATTATGTTTTCATCCCTTGAGTTAATGCCCTTTTTTATGCAAGACAGAACTTTATTTGCTTTAGTAGCCACAGAATGACACTGCCCAGAATTAGACAACGTGTTATCTACAAAGACCCCTAGATCCTTTTCATTTAAGGAAACTCCCAACACATTGCCATTTAGTGCATAACCTTGCATTTATCAACATTGAACCTCATTTTCCAGTTTGCTGCCCAGTTTTCCAGTTTAGACAAATCACTTTGCAAAGTGGCAGCATCCTGCATGGAACCTATAGTTCTGCACAATTTAGTATCATCTGCAAAAATAGAAACAGTACTTTCAATGCCCACCTCCAGGTCATTAATAAACAAGTTGAAAAGCAAGGGACCTAGTACAGAGCCCTGCGGTACTCCACTAACAACACTGGTCCAATTAGAAAATGTTCCATTTACCAACACTCTTTGTAGTCTATCTTTTAGCCAGTTCTCTATCCAGGTACAAATACTATGTTCCAGGCCAACATTCCTTAATTTAACCAGTAACCTTTTGTGTGGCACTGTATCAAATGCTTTAGCAAAGTCTAAGTAAATCACATCCACTGCCATCCCAGAATCGAGGTCTCTACTTACATTCTCGTAAAAAGAAATTAAGTTAGTCTGGCAAGATCTATTACGCATAAAACCATGCTGGCACAAACTCATAGTATTATGATTTGCTATTCCAATTCGCCAGTCTCTCGGCACTATGCCAGATCTCAATGAATCCTGAAAAATTAAGTAAAGGGGTTTGGCAATCACAGAGCTAAGCTCGCTAATTACCCTGGGATGAATACCATCTGGCCCTGGACCTTTGTTAATCTTAACATGTTCAAGTCTCTTTTGAATTTCTTCATGTGTGAACCATGCATCATTAGTTGTATTACTAGAATTGGGACTGTTAAGAAGGAAACCTTCACTTACTGGTTCCTCATTTGTGTAGACAGATGAAAAATATGAGTTCAGAATCTGCGCTTTTATTTTGTTTTCATCAACCAGCTGACCCCCCTCTGATAGTAAGGGTCCCACCCCTTCCTGCTTCATTTTTTTACTATTAACATATTTAAAAAATAATTTTGGATTTTTTTTACTGCTTGCTGCAATATCCTTTTCTATAGCAATTTTAGCTTGCCTTATAGCTTCTTTGCATGATTTATTGGCCTCCTTGTACCTTATAAATGTTTCGGCTGTACCAGCTAACTTGAAAGCCTTAAAAGCACGTCTTTTCTTACCCACCTCAACACCAATGCTTCTATTGAACCAAAAAGGTTTTGCTTTGCAACGACGTTCCTTGCTTACAAGTGGAATATACTGACAAGTATATTTATTAAGCAGCATTTTAAAGACTTCCCATTTTTGTTCTGTGTTTAACCCTGTGAAAAGCATTTCCCACTTAATATGTTGCAGAGATGCCCTTATACTGTCAAAGTTTGCACGTCTGAAATTTAGTGTTTTAGTTACTCCCTTATAGAATTGCTTCTGCAACAGAATCTCAAAGGAGACCATGTTATGATCACTATTCCCTAAATGCTCACCCACACAAATGTTAGAGATGAGTTCAGTATTGTTAGTTATTACAAGGTCCAAAAGAGAGTTATTCCTAGTAGGTTCTTGAACGAGCTGGAATAAAAAGTTGTCATTCAGCATATTTACAAACCTACTAGCTTTTTCTGTCTTAGCAACCCCATTACCCCAGTCAATGTCTGGATAATTGAAGTCACCCATAGCAACAACTTGACCCAGCTGTGAAGCCGCTTGTATCTGCAAGAGTAGCTGGGCTTCATTCTCGACACTTATACGAGGTGGTTTATAGCATACACCAATGATAATTCTTTTTGTTACCTTTTGCCCAGTCAAAATCTCTACCCAGAGTGATTCTACACCCTCACCAGTGCCAGCTATTGTTATTTCTTTAGCGCATTTGATACAGTGCCACACAAAAGGTTACTGGTTAAATTAAGGAATGTTGGCCTGGAACATAGTATTTGTACCTGGATAGAGAACTGGCTAAAAGATAGACTACAAAGAGTGGTGGTAAATGGAACATTTTCTAATTGGACCAGTGTTGTTAGTGGAGTACCGCAGGGCTCTGTACTAGGTCCCTTGCTTTTCAACTTGTTTATTAATGACCTGGAGGTGGGCATTGAAAGTACTGTTTCTATTTTTGCAGATGATACTAAATTGTGCAGAACTATAGGTTCCATGCAGGATGCTGCCACTTTGCAAAGTGATTTGTCTAAACTGGAAAACTGGGCAGCAAACTGGAAAATGAGGTTCAATGTTGATAAATGCAAGGTTATGCGCTTTGGCAAAAATAATATAAATGCAAGTTATACACTAAATGGCAATGTGTTGGGAGTTTCCTTAAATGAAAAGGATCTAGGGGTCTTTGTAGATAACACGTTGTCTAATTCTGGGCAGTGTCATTCTGTGGCTACTAAAGCAAATAAAGTTCTGTCTTGCATAAAAAAGGGCATTAACTCAAGGGATGAAAACATAATTATGCCTCTTTATAGGTCCCTGGTAAGGCCTCATCTGGAGTATGCAGTTCAGTTTTGGACTCCAGTCCTTAAGAGGGATATAAATGAGCTGGAGAGAGTGCAGAGACGTGCAACTAAATTGGTTAGAGGGACGGAAGACTTAAATTATGAGGGTAGACTGTCAAGGTTGGGGTTGTTTTCTCTGGAAAAAAGGCGCTTGCGAGGGGACATGATTACACTTTACAAGTACATTAGAGCACATTATAGACAAATGGCAGGGGACCTTTTTACCCATAAAGTGGATCACCGTACCAGAGGCCACCCCTTTAGACTAGAAGAAAAGAACTTTCATTTGAAGCAACGTAGAGGGTTCTTCACAGTCAGGACAGTGAGGTTGTGGAATGCACTGCCGGGTGATGTTGTGATGGCTGATTCAGTTAATGTCTTTAAGAATGGCTTGGATGATTTTTTGGACAGACATAATATTAAAGGCTATTGTGATACTAAACTCTATAGTTAATATAGGTATGGGTATATAGAATTTTAATTAAAAGTAGGGAGGGGTGTGTGTATGGATGCTGGGTTTTCATTTGGAGGGGTTGAACTTGATGGACTTTGTCTTTTTTCAACCCAATTTAACTATGTAACTATGTAACTATGCATGGCTTTAATTCAGGCTTTACATACAAACACACTCCTCCACCCTTTTTAATCCCTCTGTCCCTCCTAAAAAGGGTGTAACCATTTAAATTCACAATCCAGTCACATGTTTCATCCCACCAGGTCATACCAATTATATCATAATTTTTAGAGCATGCAATTAATTCTAGGTCTCCCATTTTACCTGACAAACTCCGTGCATTTGCCAGCATACAGTGGAGGTTACTACTTTTACTTTTGAAATGTGCATTACTTAGTGAAGAATTATACGTTAAGTTAGTATTATTCTGTTTTCCTTGTAACAGAGGGACCTCCTTAGCTGGTAAACTGTATGCCCCCCTCACTCCTCCCCCATGACCCCTTACTAACCCCACTGCCCCGTCTACACTAGCTTCCCCATAATCCTTTATCTCACCCACCCCCCCCTTGCCTAGTTTAAACACTCCTCCAACCTCTTAGCCATTCTTTCCCCTAGCACCGCGGACCCCCTTCCATTGAGGTGCAAACCGTCACGGCTGTCTAGGTTGTACCGCAACGAAAAGTCAGCCCAGTGCTCTAGGAACCCAAACCCTTCCTTCCTGCACCAAGACTTGAGCCACGCATTTAGCTCCCCGCTGTTTTCCTAAACATGCACGTGGCACAGGCAAAATTTCAGAAAAGATTACATTGGAAGACCTTTCCTTGATCTTAGAGCCTAGATCCCTGAAATCATTCTTTAAGGTCTTCCATCTACCATTTATTTTGTCATTAGTACCGATATGCACCAAGACAGCTGGGTCATGCCCAGCCCCACCCAATAATTTGTCTATCCGATCAACCACATGCCGAACCCTGGCACCAGGTAGACAGCAAACTGTTCGGTTGTAGCGATCCGGACGACAAATTACCCTATCCACTTTCCTAATAATTGAGTCCCCTACAACCACAATCTGCTTAGGCCTGACTCTACTCTCCTCCCCACCACTACTAGAGAAACTGGTCTCCCGGCTGTTAGAGAGATCAGCCCCATCTAGAATTGCCAATCCAGAGTTCATACTCCCATCATCTTCACACAATCTGGCAAATTTGTTGCGATGTATAATCTCCGGATCAGCCTCCATTTTCCTTTTGCCCACCTTAGATTTTCTAACTGTCACCCAGCTAGCTGCCTCAATATCCTGCTGCTGTTCTGTTCCCCCCAAACTATCTGACCCCGCTAGGTCCTGCTCAGTGAGCAAAAGACTCCTTTCAAGATTGTCAATCGACCGCAGTGTTGCAATTTGTTGCTCTAGTGCTCTAACTTGAGCCTCCAAAGTGGCAATTTGCTCACAACCACCACACAGGTAAGCATTTTGGATCTCTTGTTCCAAATCTGCATACATATGGCAGACTGTGCACTGAGTCAGACCTTCAATCTTGCTAGCACTCATTATCCCAGTTACAGATCAAAACAGGAAAAAATAAAAATAAATATATAAAATAAAAATGAGGGTTTAGAACAAACTTTTGACATGGACAATAACAAGTGCGAATAAATATGTGATGCGCAAACTTTATATAAAAACTTTTAAAAAACTTTTCTTTGAGGGGGATTTTATTCTTGCCCTGGATTCCCACATAAACACATCCTGTAGAAAAAGAATTATGTCATATCACACTTTAAAGACTTTGAGAAAAGGAAATTCATGAGCTGGAATTAGTGGTTCCCTGAAGGATCGTAGAAATTTACAGAAAAGACTACTACTATTCTTCTACTAAACTAGACATAGAAAAAATTATCATATTATGACCAATATCATTTAGTCAGATTATGGGCAAGTCTTCGTTACCAGAGAACTTAAAAGGTACATATATCTTATATAAAAATCACCCTAACCTTGTAGACAACGAAGAATAATCTTTGAGGCTTGACTTCAACCTGTGCTTAAAAGAATACATTTTTAAAATTATTCCTGTATTGCCACTCCCCATAGATCTAGAATTACAATAGGAAGTGAGTAGCCAATCATGGTTCTGTCTCCATAAAAGCACAGAAATACTTCATTGTCAGGTCTACCTAGTTGCTGATTGGCAGCCAGCCAACAATTCCACCACTTCTACCAGTTACCCTGCACAGCCTGGTTAAGCAGGCAACATAAAGTTAAACAAGTGATGCCCACTGGCAAGACTTTTTAGGGAAATTTCGATAAAGCAGTATAAAACTCAACTTTTAATAGAACATTCCCATTGTTTTTAGTTGGGCATAATGCAAACATAAAAATAACTTCACTTTGAGACAGCAAGAAAGACACGTATTTGCTAGTAAATAGCATGCATAAAAATAAATCGAACCCACAACTTCTACTCCAAAAAAAACAAAACTTTAACAGGGGAATGTAATAAAAGTAGCAAAGAGCAAAACAATTCGCACCAATAAGACTAAAAATCCACATCTCGCAATGTAATATTGTTCCTTAAACTGTTATTGCATTGCGAATTTTAATTGCGCATTGTGAATTTTAATTGCGCACTCATAAGAAGTGCTTGAAGGTGTCGTAATCTTTTGGAGCAAACATAACGACTTTTTCAGTAAGAAGTTTTATTACATTGACTGCGCATTGGCGCAAACTATAAAATTCGCAAACGGTCTTTCACTGTCGGAAGTGGTCGCTAAACAGTTTCCGGGCTCGCAAAAGCTATATTAAATTCGCACAAAGCAAAATTTGTTCGCGCAAAGGCATAACTTTTCGCATTGCGAATAGTTTTTCCGTTAGCGATTTTTATTACATTCCCCCGTAAATGCATTAAAAGAGGCAAACTAATAATGCATGGTACAAAAAAATGAAAAAGAAATAAAAAAATATGATTACTAAAGATACGAAACAAAGGTATTAGATCAAACTAGAGATAAACTAGAATTCTCAAATATGGCTTACTTTTTGGAAGAAAGCAGGTTTAGGAAGGATCCCTACAATATGAGCAAGACAGGTCAATACCTAAATATCATTTATAAAGGATTACTAGGCAGTAGTTAACTATTCTTAGAAAATAATGAGAAATCTTTATGAGTCATAATGCAGAATTATAAGGCCACCATAGCACGAAAAAGAGGTTAGAAGGTCCTACCCTTTATAACAAAGTAAGAAGCTGATCAATTACAAAGTAAAGCTTTAGTAAAGTCCCTTGGCCCACCACTAACACTTTGAGATAAAAGCACAGGTCCAAAATTCTACACAACTTTAGAGAGTACGTTAACACCCATTACTGTATACTAGAAGTCAGCTCCAGCATTCATCAAAATAAGAAATAAATATCCTATGTGCCAAAGGACAAAGAAGGCAAAATTTACTAAGCAACTTTTCAATTGGTTTTCATTATTTCTTTTTTAAAGTTTTATAATTATTTGCTGTTTTCTTCTGACTCTTTGCAGCTTTCAAATGGGCATCGCTGACCCCTTCTAAAAGGGAAATGACTTGATGTATTGATAATTTTTATTACTCAACTTTCTATTCAGGCCCACTCCTATTCATATTCCAGTCTCTTGCTCAAATCAATGCATGCTTGCTAGGGTAATTTGGACCCTAGCTACCAGATTGCTTAAAATGCAAATTGAAGAGCTGCTGAATAAAAAGCGAAATAACTCAAAATACAGTATAAAAAAAAATATGGTTAAGAAAAAGTGTAGTGCCCACGTGAGATTTATATATATATTTATATAGGGTAGATTAAAGCAAGATAATGCATTAAAAGTATTACCTTATACATTATCCCAGATACACTTCAAAATAACTGCAACAGATGCCTAAAACACTTTTGGCAGGGTGAGGAGGACCATTTTTAGAAACATTAAGGGCAGATTAGAGTCAATTGCACGCTGTCCTTGTAAATCCATATACACAATGGCACCTGTCAGGGACAATGGACACATCTGAAGTTGTTTTGGCTTGGCAATGTTAACATTCTTAAAATGAATGTACTCTTAGGACTACTAGTTATTCCAAATAATAACCACAGATTATACAACACAATTTTTTTAAAGGATGGAAGGAAACTGACTAAGTAGATTCAGCAGAACACTGCACACACTTGTAAATCAAAACAAGCAAAACTGGAATTGTTTAGGTATTCTAAATACAAAATGTATTATTTTGCAGCAATGTTTTAATTATTTATGTTCATAGACATTCATGTCAATGATTGAAAAGGTTGTATCTCCAAGCATTGTAAAGTTGTACTTAAAAGTAAATCTAATAATAAACTTTTAAGCAATTTAAATGTATTAAGCAAATTTAATGAGAATACATTTCTCAACAATCTCAGTTAAATAAAGAAAAAGTCATGAGAGAAGCTCATATAAAATGATATCTGATCACTCAGCTTCCACAACCAACCACTAAGCAAGAGCTAATGAGATTCATGGGGATAATACAATACCTAGCTAAATTCATACCCAATCTAGCTAAAATCAGTACACCTCTAAGACACCTCTAGTACAACTACTGGGTATCTACTAGGAAAATATTGAATGGCACTGGAAAGAATTGCAAAATAGAGAATTTTACTTACCTACTTGACGTAAATTCCTTTTCTTCTAGTCCCGACATGTCAGTACACATGGGCATTGCCCCTCCCAGACCTGGAGGTAGGACCTATAACATAGCCAATCAAAATGAATCATGACCTATAAGACCACATGACTTCCTCCTCACCACAGTTATACTTTTGCCATAGCAGTACAGTAACCAAAATAAATAATTGGGATGGGAAACCCTGTACTGACATGTCGGGACTAGAAGAAAAGGAATTTACGTCAAGTAGGTAAGTAAAATTCTCTATTTCTTCTACGTCCCTCCATGTCAGTACACATGGGATCTACCAAGCCATGCACCGAAAACAAGGGGTGGGAATAACCAACATAATGCAAAAACCAAACTGATGCTAAGGAGGCCCTGAGAAAAGGCCAGCATCACATCCATCCAACAGGGGAGCTGATAAAATGTATATCTCCTGAAAAGGGTAGATAAAAGGCACAAGAACAACATGTCCTAGGACATGGTAAACGATTAACAAGAGCTACAAAATCAACCACAAAATTACAGAGACCGGTACTTGAGGATCAAGCATTGCAGATTAAGAATAAACATATTCTGTTTAAAAAGGTCCCCTCAGTGACTAGAGGGATACCTGCAATATGGTTATCTGACAAAACCCCACCTGGGGAAGAACAAAAATCCTGCAACTGTTAAAACAAAAAAGTGCCTTAGGACAAAACCAGAATGATGGCAATAGCCATCTCAGAACTAAAACACCCTAGAAACCACCAGGAAATCAATCAGATCAGAAACTAAACACAACTTGAATCCTCAGCAATAGCAAGTGGCCCTAAAAAGACTTGGCCCACATTAGCCTGGTCCTGCATCTTAATGGAAGCAGCTCATACCAGTGCTGACCGGAGTCACCTCTACACCAGAGATCAGTCCAAGATCCACTAAATCCATGATAATAATACCTAATGAAGACTTAACTAAATGAACACCAACTCTGGGTTATCATAAATCAGCATATCATAGTAACCATTGTAGAGCCATGCTGGTACAGCCCAGTAGCTCCACCAACCACCAAATCTAAACTGGGTATACAACAGCACAAGGATAAGCTGCTGAACCAACCAATGTGACTTAAAGCCATCTACCAGTAAGCTATGCTGTTGCCCCAGCCAACTGCTACATAAGCAAGCAATGGGACCCAAGCCAATTACAGTTCTAGAAAACACCCACAAAAGCTGAGGCCACTACAGCTCAAGCTGCACAATGATACAGTTTATACAAAAACTGAACCAAACCTGTGACCATACATAGAAGCTACTGAACCAGCCAACAGCTGGGATCACAATCCAAAATCAGGCATGCCAGAAGCTTATAGCCTACAAAAACTGGTACCAACCAGCAATGATGCACAATCCACTGTCAGAGAGCCAGCCACCATAAAAAAACCAGAGTGGAATTCGAATACACAAGCAATAGTAAATAAGCCAGCTATTGTGAATGCCACCCTTAGGGACAAGGTAACCAACTGCACTAGCACCTGACACAAAAGTCAATTTCCATACATGCAACAACGGAGCACGTCAGTTGTTAAACTTGCAAAACCCTGGTCCACAAGCCAGCCTTATTGATAATAAGCAGTGGCATACAAGACCAAAAACAATGCATGTAAGGCAGAAGAAAAGGTTAGCTGTAAGCCAACAACATATGACCAACCACAGCTGCTGAATACCAATCAGCAACAAAATTAGCTATGGGCTGTGAAACTCAGAGCAAACACCAGCTGATGGTACAACCCATGCTAGATCCAACCAAATAGTCAATCATGCCTACTGCTGGTGTAACCAGAACCATACCAGCAAGGATTACAGACAAGACAAAACCGATGGCTGTTGTCCTGCCAATGATTGCCGCAAGGCAAACAGACATGCCCACCAAGGGCCACAGCAAGAATAGTAACCATGCCAATCAGCCGCCACAGCCTGGCGACCTATGCACCATAGGTCACAGCCAAGACTGGCAGCCACAAGCCCACAAGGACTATAATAAAAACTAGCGTCCACCTTAGCCAGGGGCCACAGAAAAGGCCAACAGCCCAAGAACCCTGGTAAAAGACAAGCAAGCACCTAGGTTAAGGGCCATGAAAACAGGCCCGCAGCCATAATAACCCAGGTAAAAGGACAACCAAACAAATGTGCCAAGGGTAAAAGACCACATGAGCCAAAGGCTCATGCAACAGGCCAGCAGAACAAGGGCCCTTGTAAAAGACCAGCAGACCCAGGAGCCGAGGACCATGGTAAAAAGCCATGGACCAAAACAAGGGCTCTAACCCAAGCCAAGGGCCATAATGAAAGCCAGAGGTCACACAAACCCAGCTCCCTGGCGAGATGCCCGAGGCCACACAAAGGGCCATAGACTACAAGCATGTTAAGGTGCCAATAGACATAACAGTAAGTGCCCTTTAATCTACCAACAATTAAAGAAGGGAAACCTACAGTCACAAAAACTCAGTAGATGTAGTATAACTACAACTGAGCTCCCAACAAAAGGCACCAGATGGGAATAGAATATCTAAGAGAAGGCCTACATCACACAAAAAGACACCATATAACTCGGAACACTGCCTGTTAAGTGTGGAAACATCATAGGAAAAAATGGGGCACAATGCTGCTACAGCAGAACAAACCCCTAGCCGGTCCTGGAAATACCAGGTGTAATAAGAGCACGCTTGCCTACTGTGTCTGCCCAGAGAACTCGGGCTCACAAACCTAAGACCTCAGATGACAACTATACAAGAAGTCAGAGGAATACAGGCACCTAACCAGATAATATGCGCTAGACAGTAGGAATAATCCAGACAGATCCTTGGTGGCAGACTGCTTCTAAGGAGCAGACTCAGGGGCGTAACTAAAGAGGAAGCAGACCCTGCGGCTGCAGGTGGGCCCAAAAGGTATAGGGACCCATGAGGCCCAAATAAAGAGCAATTTCAATACGTATTGGTAAAAAAGCACAACCTCTGGATATGTTAGGGGCCCTAAAATGAATTTGCTGTGCTGCCCAATGACAGGTTACAGCACTGAGCAGACTCAATGTAAGGAAGGAAGGGGCTACAATACTGCTTCAGCAGTGCAAGCCTCCAGCCAACCCTGCAAGCACCCAGTATAATAAAAGGCAAGTATAACCTCTGTGTCTGCACAGAGGACAATAGAAACAACAGTAGCAAACTGAGGAGTATCTGCACATTACCTGATAGCAATGAAAAGTCTGCAGGTTGGAAACTTCAGCTAGAACCCAATAGGTTTCAGCGGAGGGACATAATTAGCTTATTAACATGCAGACTTAGTACCTTGTGTAACTGCATTTTGCACAGAGGACTCCAGCTCACAACATACGACTTCATATAATATAAGAAGGAACACAGGCAGCTTACCAGATAGCTCAGACTTGTCAACAGGAATATCCAGTCCAGTGGAACACTGCTTGTTAAGAGCAGACTCATAAGAAAGGAAGGAGGTGCCATACTGCTTAAGCACATGAGCCAATATAACCACTGTGTCAGCCAAGAGGATGCAGGTTCACCCATACAAAACTTAAAATATTAAACAGCAATAGCAAAGGGGCCAAAGGAACACCTGCACCTTACCAGATAGTGACTAGTTAGCTTGATGGAAACTCCAGCCAAAGCCCTGATAGCTTTCAGCTGAGGGACATATTAAGCATATTAACATGCAGACTTCCCAGTGAAATTCATGTTTCAAATACACAATGGATACTGAGAAATCAAAATCTCTGGATTCAGGTACCACACTGCTTAGGCAGAGGGATTCACCAGCCAGTACTTAAAGTGTAGCAAGAGCCAATACTGTAGCCAATACTGTATTTTGCACAGAGGACACCAGCTCACAACATAAGACTTCAGATAATACAAGAAGTCAGGGGAACACAGGCACCTTACCAGATAGCTCAGGCTTGTCAGCAGGAATATCCAGGTGGAACACTGCTTGTTAAGAGCAGACTCATAAGAAGGAAGGAGGTGCCATATTGCTTGATCAGTGCAACCTCTAGCCCTTCCTGGAGGTGCCTTAGTAACATGAGCCAATATAACTTCTGTGTCTGCATAGAGGATGCAGGTTCACCCATACAAGGCTTAAAATATTAAACAGCAATAGCAACGGGGCAAAGGCACACCTGCACCTTATCAGAGTGGCTAATTAGCTGGATGGAAACTCCAGCCAAAGCCCCAATAGCTCTCAGCTGAGGGACATAATTAGCTAATTAGCATGCAGACTCCCCAGTGCACTACACACAGTAGATAATGAAGAATCATACTCACCAGCTTCAGGCAGTTATAACTAGCCCATATGCATACCCACGGCCCTTTTGCAGAAGTTCTGTAGAGTTCTGTAAAGTCTCACATAACTCAAAAGAAAAGGGGAGTCCAAAAATCTCACAGGTAACAATGTGGAAGCCCACACCCGTGTCTGTTCCCAAAAAAGCACTAGATTGAATCTTGTGCCTCGCTGGGCATATAGCAGGGGGGCTATTTTAGCACAGGGCTAGGACCATGGGTATGCCCACACCTGCACTTCTTCCCAATAAGCGATAATTTACAGATTATGCGTCTTGAGGCATCAGGTAAATTCTTCTCCATTACCTGGGAATCATCCCTCTGTGTCCACACAGAGGTAAAAAAAAAATAAGCAAAAATAAATAAATAAATAAAAATACAGAAGAAAAAACAAAAGGCTCACAGGTAATAATGTGGGAAGCCCACAACTGTGTCTCTTCCCAAAAAGCACTAGATTGAATCTTGTGCCTCGCTGGGCATATAGCAGGGGGGGCTATTTTAGCACAGGGCTAGGACCATGGATATGTCCACACCTGCACTTCTTCCCAATAAGCGATAATTTACAGATTATGCGTCTTGAGGCATCAGGTAAAATCTTCTCCATTACCTGGGAATCATCCCTCTGTGTCTACACAGAGGTAAAAAAAATAAATAAATAAACAAAAAGAAAATACAAAAGAAAAACAAAAACTGTTTGATTTCTCTCAAAATTCAACAAAAAATAAAAAGTGAGGAGGGAGATCCTACCTCCCTGTCCAGTAGGACAAAAAATAACTGTGATGAGGAGGAAGTCATGTGGTCTTATAGGTCATGATTCATTTTGATTGGCTATGTTATAGGTCCTACCTCCAGGTCTGGGAGGGGCAATGCCCATGTGTACTGACATGGAGGGACGTAGAAGAAAGAAAAGTTTTGAAATTCTTAAGCAAAAGGTCACCAACACACCTACACTAAAGTTCTATGATGTCGACAAATATATTACACTGTCTGTGGATGCCAGCTCAGATGGCATTGGAATGTCAGTGTAGCTATGCACAGATAGAAAAAGAACTACTTGACATAGTATATGGGTGTGAAAATTGTCATTGATATCTGTATGGAAGAGAGGTCCACAGTGATCACAAACCACTTAAAAGCATATTCAAAAAAACACTTTACCAAGCTCCAATGAGATTGCAGAGAATGCTTATAAGACTACAAAGATATACAGTAAACTGAAAGTTACATACACACCTGGCAAAGAGATGCACATTTCCTGAAAGAACAAACGGAAGATCGATAAGGAGATGAACTAGAAGTGAAATTTCAGAAAAGCTACAGCAAATTACTTTGTTTTGCAAAAATGAAAGAGCATCATACTGAAAGGATTGCCTAGTCATGGTACCCAAAGAATTACAGGCATACTGGACTTTCAGAGAGGAAATCAGTTATGCATCTGGGCTTATATTCAAATATATATTCAAATCAGCAAAGGCAATAGTTCCTTCTATACTGAGACAAGAGATGCTCAGCAAAATCCCCAAATCACACTTGGGAATAGGTTAAAGCAAAGAAAGAGCTTGAGACATTCTCTTTGGCCAGGAATGTCAGCTGATATTGAAAAAACTGTTTCTCAGTGTTCAAAATGCAATGAGCACATGAACAGCAACCTGGAAGAACCTTTTATTCCTAACCCACTTCCAAGATGACCATGGGAAAGGGGTAGAAAAGGTAGAAACTGACTTATTTGTTTAATGGATCAGAACATCTAATTTGTGTGAACTACTCCTCATAGTTTCCAGAAATACTCAAACTGATGAACCGAAGGTTGTGAAGCTCCCTGATTGTGCTGAATTGATGCAGAATTGCCTATTGTTGTAATTACATCATATAAAGTTAATTCAATGTTTTTAAATTCTACCTTTACTTGTCTGTGTGTAAGTTATTGCTCACAAGCAGTATATCAAAAGGTTTGGTCCTGCATATTTGTATTAATATTTTTATTAACATGAATTAATACAAATATTAATATTGGTAAATGTTCACCCCTTATCACAGGGCAACCTAGACTCTCACCTTTTCTTCATCTAGTTACTTAGTCTGGCACCATGCTCTCCAGTGGAAGCTCCCTAGACTAGTAAGTCATCAATTATGTTAACAACACCATCTAGACCTTCCATGCAGCTCTACCAAGTATTGCTGAAGCATCTTGCTGTATGATTTCAAAGCTGATATTTTCGTTTTGCTTTTTGTATTCACTCAGTAGTGATATGCTGCCTAATGGTGATATTTGATGGCCAGAGTAGAAACAATCTTAAATGTTGAAGGTTTGAGTCCTACTTCTATGTGCTTTAAATGTGTTTTAAATGTTTTTTTCTGACATCACATTGCATTCTGCTCCTATATCAAGTTTAACACTGATATTTAATGTTCAGACGAGTTTCCTTCAGCACTCTGAGCCTCTGCACTTTCAAGTATTTGACTCTGCACTTTCTAGTATTGACGAATTTCATACTCAATTGTCCCAACTAATATATCCGTGCCTTTCTCTGTTTGCTCTATAGCATTCATTCTTTTACCAGGATTGTGTTGCTTTCGTGATATGCACATCTTTGCAAAGTGATTCTATTTATGACACAATTTGCATGTTTGTCCTATTGCTCGATATTTGTTATTTACATGTTTTGACACTTGTTACAGATCTTTTCTGTCTGCTCGATATCTTTAGAGTTAATCTTTACTCTGTGAATTAATTTTTTCTTAACTGTTCTAATTTTGTGCATTTTTTCTTCATTTAATGCTTTGACTTGACTTTGGTTGGATGACGTTATTTCACTTGCTCTGCATGTATATGTTGTTTTCTCCAATGTCAAGTCTGCTTCTCTTAGTAATTTGCCTCTGACTTGATCATCTTTTATACCTGTCTGTCACAAATTAAAGAATCAAACAGCAGCTCAAGCAGCACAAAACACTGGGCAAATTTGCCCATGGACTGTTACCTATAGCAACCAATCAGTGATTAGCTTTTTAAAGCCAGCTGCAAGAAGAACAATTAATGCAGCATTATGATTGGTTGCCATGGGATGCTGCCCATGGGCAAATTTGCCTAGTTTTAATAAATGTCTTTTGCTTTTAAAGCTAAGCATGTGACATATGCATCTATAGTCGTGCTTGTCCTTGAGCCGTTATACATATTAACATAGTAACATAGTAAGTAAGGATGAAAAAAGACCTCAACCTCAATTGCCATGGCTGCAGGAGTGCGTGCACATTTATTTTGTAAGGATGAAAAAAGACACGTCCATCGAGTTCAACTTTTTTTTTTTTTATTAACTACCTATCTACCAGTTGATTCAGAGGAAGGCAAAAAAAACACATCTGAAGCCTCTCCAATTTGCCTTAGAGGGGGAAAAAATCCTTCCTGACTCCAAAATGGCAATCGGACTACTCCCTGGATCAACTTGGACTATGAGCTATTTCCCATAACCCTGTATCCCTCACTTGCTTAAAAGCTATCCAACCCCTTCTTAAAGCTATCTAATGTATCAGCCTGTACAACTGATTATGAAGAATTAGGAGGTTATTTATAATAGTCCGATTTTATCTCAACATTTTATGCCACAAACTGCAATCTAATCCGCTCAGTTTTTTTCTCAGATTTCTTATGCTTTTTACCCATAAACTCTGAAAACTTCGGAAAACTTCGCGAAACCCAGCACACATCAAAAAATCATTGTGACTTCTCTTCTTATATGCAACCTCGACAGGTCTGAGATGCCGGATTTTCTGATTTGGACTTTTCCATCTTCGGGGTTTGATAAATTCCGAAAATTTTGTGATTTTTTTTGAAAGTCAGATTTTATAAAAAAAAAAATCACACATTTTTCTGGATTTTTGCATTCAGTTTAGTAAATAACCCCCCCAGGAGTCTTATATATGGTAAATGTTTTCTCACAGTATTCCTGAAACCTTTTCTTCAGGGCATTTATTTTGTCTCTTTCACCCTCCATGAATTCAAATGTGTTATTCACGTTTATCGCTTCTTCTCCTGCAACATGGAGAAATGTGGCACATTGATCTTGCTCACTTTTTCCTCAATGCCACTGGTTGTGCTAAATAGCTCATATATCTGAATCCATGTTCTCCAGTTTTCAGCAAGATTTTCATGCAGATTCAGATTTGTAGGTGGTTGAAATTGTGTAATTTTTTTTGACACCATGTAATATGGTTGCACCAATGCCGAGTACCCCGGACCAGATGCTGAAAATTTGCACAAAGGAAGGGGGGGCAATGAACAGCAGTGGGCCTTGGGGCGCCTGCTATGTAAATCCGATCCTGAGCTCGGGAGCGCAGTAATCTTGGAAGTTGAAGTGAGAGCCCTGCCTGCCCTCACTGCCAGGCCCGGATTTGTGGAAAGGCCACCAAGGCGACAGGATTTTAGGGGGCAGCATGAAGCCCAACAACACCCATACTGGTTCAGAAACACTGGGGATGCACAGGAGATACAATCATTTATTTAATTTCCTGTGCACAAATCCCCATTGCACCAGTCCTGATGATGAAAATTTGCTTGAATTAAGTGGGAGGGGGACATGGTTGATGAACGGCAGCGGTCCTAGGGGCGCTTGCTATGTAAATCCGGCCCTGCTCACTGCACTCAGCTTCACTCAGTGATATTAGATATATGAGGTATTATAGACTTGCTAATTTTGCTAATATAGTCTCACAGAAACTTGCCTCTGATATAAGTCAAACTACAAATCAAAAAACTTCATGTGCCTTTTTAACCCTGTATTACAGATTACTATCTTAATTGGCCTGGTTCAAATATCAACACTGAATATAAATTGCTCTTTATATCAAGTCCTTTATTATATTTCTGAGATCCATTCCCAGCCCTGTTTCTGAGGAAGGAGGCTCCCTCAAAAAGAACCAGAAATTCGTCTCTTAAAGGTACCAGGAGAAGCATTTTGTCACCCCTGGAAACCTATCTGGCACTGCCGTCTATGGTGAGTTTTTTTATTTGCCCGATTAGTGGAGTGCCCCTGTCCATTCCATCATATCTCAATGTACTCAATTCTCTATAGGATGTATTGCTAAATTCACTTATACTTAAACTCATACACACATATATATATATATATATATATATATATATATATATATATATATATATATATATATATATATATATATATATATATATATATATATATATGGGGTTGCTCAATTACTTTACATTTCTATTTGTGACCATTTTTCTATATTGAACTTCAAAGACTAAATTTCTTTTACTTTCTTATGTCTTTCTAAACAGCTCTGTGAGGGGGGTGCCGACTCTGTAGTTGCATTAAATTGAAACATAAGTTAGTACACTTCTTATCTTTGGCCCTACTGAGCTCAATCCCTTAGTTTCATTAAGGGCAGCTATTATAATAGTTGCTAATGTTCTATAGATACTGTTGAGAAATGTGTCAACTGATGAAGCAAATTATCACAATTCAGAATCTGCACCTGGATTACTGAGCAGCCAGATGGAAACACCATAAATTAAATTTTGGAAAATCATAAAAAATAAAACCTAAAAAAGAGAGAGAAATTAAAAAAAACTATATCTGGTGAACAATTTGAAAACAACTGAACTGAAAAAAGTGTTTCGAAGGTGAACAACCCCTTTAAAGGAAAAGGAAAGTTTAAAGACAAGCATTGCCCAATCTTGTTTAATGCTATTCACTGGACTCTTCTACTATTCTTTCTCCTCCTCCCTATGTTTTTGGCATTAATCAAGGAGATTGGGAAGCTTTTCATCTGAGAGATATGGTGCAGGTCAAAGTAGACACCCAAGGGTCAATGCTAATTCCATCAAGCCCACCTATAATGATGGGAAGTTTGGCAAAAGGATAGATAGCAGCTGCATGCACTCTAATCAAATGAGAAAATTACTCCTAGTGGTATTAAACGGGTTTGTTAAAATCAAGTGTCATCTTGGGAGACAGGTGTGGACAATATTTTGGGGCTGGGCAAGGTCTGGGACTCTTGTTGCCCTTAAAATTGATTTATTTGTAGTTAGTAATACAAAATTTGTTTGATTGTGTTTTTGTCAACCATATAATTGTATGATTTCCAAAAAATATAAAACAGTATACAGTAATTTATCTATTTTAGATTGAACAAAATGCTGCATTGTGTTATAGTGAAGCATGGTATAATTCATAGTAATATTTTTCCTACAGTGCACCTGTTAGTAATTACAACCCTGTGTTTGATTAAAGAGATGGTTTCCCAAAAATATAGTAAGTTAGGTTTAGTTAACTTGAATAATGCTTAAATTAAGTTGGCATGGCCATCCTTTGAAGTAAGCAACTTTAATCTTTTGATTTTTATAAATACTGTCACCAGTGCAGGCTGTAAAGTTAAAGAAAATACAAATTACAGTCCAAAAATTATGCAGATTCCCATTTCACATGTAACGCACAAACATGTATGGAAAGGTTTTTAAGCCTATGGCACAAAGGAGCATTTTAAATACAATGACAAAGCTTTCTAAATCAAGAGTAACAAATAAAAAAACAAATACAAAAAGTGTTGTAGAAGTGATACCTATATTGGCAATACAAGCACCAAGGCCCCTTCTTCAGGCAAAATACAAATGAAAGCTAGAAAGGCACAGCATATATACAGTTAGATCAGTGAAAGGTATTAATGGGTTATAAATTAGGAAGTTGCAGATAGATAGAGATCAATTGTAGAGATAATAAAATGTATTAGGCTGGGTTGTAAATAGTCCAGGAGTCTAGATTCAATCAGGTCACAGTGTGACATGAAACCTGACCCTAAATTAAGGCCCTGTCTTAATGTGTTGAATAACTCCATACATTTAAACTCATCATACATTATCAGTGGTATACATCTACAGATCAAATGAATGTTACATGTGAACATTTAAGGGTTACTTACTTAAACTTGACTTTTAATCACTTTACTAAAAAAAAAATTCAACCAAACTCCCAAACCCCAATGCCCTTTATTTACCAATTATACTTCTCCAAAAAATCGGAGTAACAAATTAATGAGACAAAATAGTGCATCAGTTTGAATTGTGCAGCTTTTTTTAATTGACGCTCCAAAAACTTGACTTTTTGGAGTTGTTGACCTATCAGATTATCAAATGAAAACCAACGCAAATAGCCAGAAATTATTGAGAATCCTGAAAGAAAAAAAACATGTTCCAATTGTTAAAGGGACCATCTGCCATTGACCCCTACATGATTTAGACAGGTTTTATTCTGATTTTTAGCAGCTTTAGAGCATAATAAATCTTGAAAAGTTTTTTTTTCCTTAAAAAATACACATGTATTTGATTTTTTTTTATGTTGAAGTGATATGGGGAATCTGATGGTGTAGATACATGTTATAGTTATACAGGAGCAGTGACCAGCTCCATGTTGTAGCTCCCACCCTTCCCAGCTATAGTTGATCCCACTGGTGTCTAATAAAAGGGCAGCTAAGTTTGGTAGTTTTACTTTGAAAGCAGCTAGTACGGTAAGTTGCAGGTAAAACTTAGTCCCTTTGTAAAATGTATAATGAAACAATAGAATTCTTAATGAATCCAATGAAAATTGAGCAAAGGACTGGCCAGATATGGGATGACTTTGACGTAGTTGGCCAGCTTAAATATATTGCAATATATGGACAAACAATCCCTGTTTTGTTTAAAGGGTAAGGCATTTTTCAGTAGCACTATGCACAAAATATATAGTCCACCCAAGAGCCAGAACTCACGATAATGAAAATAATGTGCCTGGGTGCAGCATCTACGGGGCCTTTCTCAAAGTACCTAGTTAGAGTTAAACCTGCCTAAAATACATAGATTGGCTGGATGACAGCTGATGTGTCTTTGACTAGTCAATAGCATCATTATTAAGTGACTCCCCTACAGGTTAAAGGTAAAATACAAACAATGCATCCATAGCATACTACTTATACATATTCAGAATTTTTGTAAAATACAAATACAAACAATGCATCCATAGCATACTACTTATACATATTCAGAATTTTTGTAAAATCCTAGTTAAGACATTCAATCTGAGCTAGAAATAAAAACAAGATACAATGTAATGTTACTCAGTTATCAATAACAATAAACAATGTTGTTTATATTACTAGAGTAGAGGATCATTCTCTGAGTCATGTTTAGAATAAACCCATAGATAGATAGATAGATAGATAGATAGATAGATAGATAGATAGATAGATAGATAGATAGATAAATAGATAGATAGACATACATATAACTACTTGTTGTATGAGTGGAACATAGTTTTTGGCTTATCAAAGTTCTTTCAAATGCTTTACTCTTAATCCTTAACATTGTGGGGTGGGGCAAGGTTGATCTTGGTAGCTTTGACACCCAATTTTCTTTTAAAAAAAAAAAGGATAAACCAAAACCATGGAATCCACCCTATTGTGTCATTAATTTGTGTAGTATATCTAACAGCCCTGTGATGAGGCACTTTATTGATGATACAGGTATGGGATCCATTATTTGGACACACATTATCCAGAAATTTCTGAATTATGGGAAATGGCCTAACTCCATTATAATCAAATAATTAACATTTTTCAGGATGATTTCATTTGTCTCTGTAATAGTAAAACAGTACATTGTACTTGATCCCAACTAAGATATATGTAATTCTTATTTAAGGGAGAAGAATCCTATTGGGTTTAATTAATGTTTGAATTACATAAATAGCTCTTATCTGGAAAACCCCAGGACCCTTTCTTTCTGGTAGATCAGGTTAATAAGCATTCTATCTGGAACCCACTGATCTATACATGACATATAACAATGTCTCAGATGCAAGTGCAAGGGCACTAATGTATTTAAAATTGTACACTTTAGTGCTAATTTACACTGTTTGTGATATGGTTAGGATTTATGATTAGGAATAGGTGAATGACCTGTACCTGTGGTACAAAGTGTAGAGCAGGGTGCACTGTGGAGACTGCAGGGTGGTAATCATGATAGTAAATTAACAAATGTTATATTCAAAACTGAGACAGAGATAGATAAACAGACAAACAGATATTGTAGAAATTATAATATACACTGATTCTGTGCATTGTTCCCTCACTTCCTTTACATCCTGGCAACCTTAGCAGACATTCCATTTACAGAACCTACAAAATTAGATCAGCTTGCTTTGGGCAAGTCAGTAAATCTCCCTGTGCCTCAGGCACCATACCTATATTATAAACCTTACATGTCATGCAGCCACCATGTCTGAATAATTCTGCATACATCAATGTGTATAATGAAATAACTGTAAAAATAACAATTATTTTTTTTTCTTATGTTTATAACTCTCTGACCTCTATTGCAATTGCATCCTTCTGTAGCTAAACACAATAACGATAAGGCTATCTGGTTAGAGAATGAGAAATGTCCAAAAAATTTAAAATGACACAGTGAAGAAAGCAGATTGTAGGGGTTGTCAGAAACTTTAATGAATGATAGCAGGTCCCAACTGGAGATTGCAAGTTGTACGGATCAGGTTGTGTGCTTCCCAGCTGAAAGGATTTTTTCTGGATGAAAAGGACAAAGGGTTAATTGCAAAAAGCATAGCTTTTTAAAAAAGATTTTCCCAACACTGGTACCCTTGATGCAATGGCATAACTACATGGGAGTGCATTGCACCAAGGCCCGCTCCCCCACGGGGCCCGCCAGAGACCACACAGCAACAAATGTGGTAAGCAAACTGTGCGCTTGAAAGGGTGGGGGGTCCCAGGTGCACATCCTGCACCCGGGACCGGAAGAGGTTAGTTAAGTTACTTCCTTGATACTACTAAAGAAAAGTAATTCCATCGAGTTTTTTTAAAAATTCAATTTTGATTTTCAAAATTTATCCTACATTGGATCTTTAAGAACTAAAATTCGACTATTCACCACCTAAAAACTGCCCAATTGCTGTTTTAGTCAATGGAAGATGTCCTGGGATCAATTTGGAGTTGTTTCCTGACATTCAAGTTTTTTTTCCAGAGAATAATCTGTAATCGAGTTTTTAAAACACAAATTGAATTAGATTGGATTTGAGTTTTCGGGTCGATCCTATTCACCCGAGTTTTGGAAATTTGACATGAATGCTAAATTCGACCTTTGATAAATGTGCCTCTTGCTATTCCTAAATTTGGCAAAGCTTTTGAAACTAATCATGGAAGACATTGGTCAGGAAGCTACACTTAGGGGCCGATTCATGAAGCTCGAGTGAAGGATTCGAAGTAAAAAAACTTCGAATTTCGAAGTGTTTTTTGGGCTACTTCGACCATCGAATGGGCTACTTCGACCTTCGACTACGACTACGACTTCGAATCGAAGGATTCGAACTAAAAATCGTTCGACTATTCGACCATTCGATAGTCGAAGTACTGCCTCTTTAAAAAAAACTTCGACCCCCTACTTCGGCAGCTAAAAGCTACCGAACTCAATGTTAGCCTATGGGGAAGGTCCCCATAGGCTTGCCTAAGTTTTTTTGATCGAAGGATATTCCTTCGATCGTTGGATTAAAATCCTTCGAATCGTTCGATTCGAAGGATTTAATCGTTCGATCGAAGGAATAATCCTTCGATCGTTCGATCGTAGCATTTGCGCTAAATCCTTCAACTTCGATATTCGAAGTCGAAGGATTTTAGTTCCTAGTCGAATATCGAGGGTTAATTAACCCTCAATATTCGACCCTTGATGAATCGGCCCCTTATAGTTTTGCACATTAGTAACCAGATGAACACATTGCCAGAATAGTATAACATGACAACAATGAAGTCATTACAGTGGTAATAAGACAAGAACGAGAAATAATACAGCCCTTGCAACCAGTTTGGTTTTAATTCTAGTAATATTGGAATGACTATATGAGTGGCAAAAATATGTTACATATGCCATTACATAATGACTAATCCAAAACTGCTAATAGATGCATACAAAAGACCTAAGCATGAAATACACATCATGGAGGAACACAGTGGCTAGATGACCACACAGTTAATCAACAGATTCGGTTAAAAGGCCGCTGATCAATAATATATTCCTCACTTTATTAACAGTGTGATTTAGTTAGTTGACTCACAGCAACATAGTTGATGGGTAGTAGTTATGTAGTCTTTCCCAAGCTGGCTGTAGTCATTACCATACATGACTTGAATATGAAATCCACTGCTCTGGACAGCCATGCATTGCAATCTGCCACTACCATAACCTTCTACTTACTGGCCTTCCTATTTCCCATCGCTCCCCACTCCAAACTGTATTTAATACTGCACCAGAAATCTCCTCCTCTCGGTCAATAGAGTACTGGCCCCTCCACTGCTAAAGTCTTTATCATGGCTTCCCATAAAGTAAAGAATTACTTTAAAAAAGTCCTTCTTGTAACCTCCAAGTTCCTTCATCCCTCTGCACCCCACTACATCTCTTCTCTTGTGTCTCCATATACTGGCTGTCAACACCACCCCTCTCAGAGCCACCCTAGGCCCGGGCCCTCGCCACAAATCCGGGCCTGTCTGAACTGGGAAGTGGCACTTATATTGCAGTGTCACCCACTGTAACCTGCGACATCAAACATCCTCTTATTTTTGTCTACAAGTTACCCGTCTTTATGTACAATGTACATAATTGCAATGTGCAATGTGCCCTGTTTGTTCTGTTAATTTATTATGCTGTACAGTGCTATGTACAAAAATAGCTCTATATGAATAAAAGTATTCATACTTGTGACCCGAAACATGTTGCATAAAATTGCAGTTTAATTTTGCCTTGTGCGTGCTCCTCTCTAATTTGCTTGCATGTACATAGATACACACAGAGTGGGTATTTACCAGTATTTTTAGAGAGAATATTTGCAAAATTTTAATACACAATGCTATTTAATGCTGTTTACTAGCAATATGACTAAATTAGCATGTTAATATCATCTTTAGAGTTCATTCATTGAAAACTGAACTTTTGGTTTTGAAATTTCAGCGTTCAAGAATCAAGAATCCATCCTTAACAAAGTATTCCCAGCACACTCTAAACCTTATATGCCAAAGTGTACAACCTTAATTCAATATAATGTTAAATAAGGTAAATGCTACCTACTGATGTTTGCTATACATGATGATAAGTGTAGCAAACAATGCTTTTGATATTACATAACCCACAAAAAGTCTTGGCATCTACAAATCAATAAATATATAAATTTATCATTTCTTTCCACCATTGTCGCCCCACACTTCTGAAGGTAGAATACCTAGCTAAACATGAATACATTTTGTATATACAAGAACTATCACACTGTAGATAGTTCTAGTGAGGAGGATGGCGTTTACATTTTTAATTAGTCAGCATTTGTATGCAAGCTCTGTTTGATATATAATCACTCTAACGAGCTGTAAAATTGTTGTCACTTTAGATAGATGCAACTGATGCCCTTTATACTTGAATTGTGTGGTATGCACAAATATAATATCAGTTACAGTAGACATAATGTTAGACTATTGAAAGTCTTTTAGACTGGCAGCCCATGCTCTATCAATAGTACAGCCCACTTATCCCTTTAAAATTCAACACCATTAAATCCCATATGCTACATGGTTTATTTCTAAAGTTATATATATGCTGCACAGTGCCCTGGGTTCTAATTAACCATACATGAGTCCAACTGATTATTATTATTATTATAATCATCAGTATTATTAATATTTTGTTAAATACACAAACTTTTTTGTTTTGGTTTTAAAAAGAAGTGCAATGTGAATATGCCTGCTACAGTGCAGCCTTTGTATTGCTACACAGACTGTTGTATTTAGATGATTAGATGATTAGAGATCATTACAGTTGATTTTGATAGTTGTGCCTGTTTTCACCTCAACTGTTCATTATAAACAAAAGCATCATTTTCAGAACATTTCCACACTTATTCTAGTCTTTTAGATGTATGAGCCCTGTAGTTCTTCAAATGCTCTTTCATTTGTTCTCTTGCTAGTCCTTAACCATAAAGAACCATGTTTTGAAACATCAGGATTGTAAATGGTAACATAAGCCTCCACCCTGGTGCCTTTTGATAACAGTCATCTGTTCTCTATGATTTGGTGTTCTATGGTTTTAATTTACTTAAGCCTAAGCTCCCTTTTTCTAAGTCTTTCTGTTAGGCCTGAGGCCTACGAGAACATTTTCACTGCAAATCTCTTGAGGACTTTTTCTATTGACTTTGATATATCACAGACACATATTTTAATGCAACTTTATTTTTCATGCTGACTAAAGTTTGCAATGGAATTTTATCCTATTACTTTTAAAATGAAGACAGCTGTGAATAGCTGTTAAAAAGATACAAATGAGGACCATGGGCAAAACTCTCATGTTTTACAAAATGCATCATAAGCAAATAGTGTTAAAAAGAAATAAAACAACTTAAAACACATTAATAAACTGGAAATGACACTCTGGACTTCTTGAAACTGGGTATATTTTGTTGGTTTCCTTTTTTTTTCAAATAAAGAGTTTTTTCTTTCCTCTCCTTCTCTTGGTGTATGCTTACCAGTATGGTCATGCATACATACCCAGATGTTTTTACTTTGCTCTGTTATGTCCTAATAACTGAATGTAAATGAGGCTCAATTAACATCAGAATTGAAAACAAATGACAACTGTAGTTCCATTTTGTGATAATTACAAGTTCAGTTGAATATATCACACATATAAACAGATTCAAACAATCTCATTTTGTAATGATTTAAACAATAAAACTGGCAGAGCAGATTTTTAACAATGCTCAGTTATAATTTTTACTCAACATATTAGGCAAACAGAAAAATGTTGGTGACTTGAAATAAGGCATAGAATAAAGAAAAAAAAGTAAAGTATAAAGTGACAGTTCAAAATGTAACATATATATATATATATATATATATATATATATATATATATATATATATATATATATATATATATATATATATATATATATATATTTATATATATATATATAATCCAAAAGGCTACCAGCACTCTCGACAAAATCAATTTGCATGCCTGGGTGCAGAAACATCAATATTTACATCATACTTCACGAAGGATCCGCACTCTCAGGACTTATAAAATAAAATAATGATTTATTAACTTCAATCTGACGCTTCAATCTGACGTTTCGGCCCTTTCCTTTAGGCCTTAGATAGGGCCAAAATGTCAGATTGAAGTTCTGTCAAGAAATCATTATTATGAGAGTGTGGATCCTTTGTGAAGTATGATATATATATATATAGGTTATACAGAATACTCGGGACCTGGGGTATTCCGGACAATGGATCTCTCCTTAATATGGATCGTCATTCCTGCTAGAAAATCATGTAAACTTTAAATAAAACCAAAAGGCTGATTTTCATTTCAAAAGGGGTTAATTATTTCTCAGTTGGGATCAAGTACAAGGTACTGTTTTATTATTACAGACAAAAAGGAAATCATTTTAAAAAATGTGGAATATTTAAAAATGGAGTCTATGGGTGATGACTACTACTTGTGTAATTCGGAACTTTCTGGATAACAGGTTTCCAAATAACTGATCCCATACCTGTATATACATAAAATGTAAAGTATATATTCTGTAACACTGGTAGATTTAATTCATAATTCCAATAACTGAAAGCAGACCAAGTTTTGGGACATATCGTAAGGGTCGCTTACCCTGGTGGTCTAATGGCCGGTGGGGACTCTTGCCGCATGGTCCCTTGCTCCTTCTGTGCCGGCTCTCCTATGGCGTGCATGGCACATACTTCCAGATTTTACACGCTGGTGTAATGACATCAACGCATATTGGCGTGAAATTCAAATGTATTTAAAGAAGCTTTTGGATGAAATGTGTTGCCCATTAGGTCTCACTTGTTTAGTTCCTGGGTGCTTATTCCTTGTGAATCCTGCTTGTTATACTGGTATTGACCCTTAACTCTCCAATCCTGATCCTAGCCTGTCTGACCTTGCTTGAACACTGCCTGTACCGACCTGGCCTGTCTGACCACGCTATTCCGTTTGGTTCCTCCTGAGTTGTGGCCTTCCGTCCAAAATTCTTGTTAAACAATCATGCCCCTTTGTTCGTCTGGAACTCTTGCTAGGCTTCTCTCTTATTAAGACTTGGTGGCATCTGATTAGCGAAAGGCTCCTCCCAAAGTGAAAGGCAGCTGCTACAGGCGGAAGCGGAGCCGAGACGAGGATTCTGCATAGTCACACACACATTTTCTCTAATGCACATGATGCTTCAGTCTATATAACTCATACAGAATTGTGATAATCTAGTTTGATGCCAAGATGATACCGTGTTGCAGCTTTACTGAGCCCTGTTACCTCAGGAGGAGTGCTTGACAATGATATCTGAATTTAGTTCTGAACTTTGCGTGCAAGATATTTCTAAGTTCATCTGCAATTTGTGTGTGTATCCCTTCGGAGCTCTGGTTTGCTGCATTAAAGTGAGAGTAGTGTGTGTTCTGAATGGTGAACTATCTCTGTACAATATTTCATAATTCGTCAGTGATGTATATCTATAAAATTAATCATAATAACTTGTATAAGAAATTAGAGAGACAAATGGGTTTTGCATCATGTCCCTGGAGAAATATCTTTGTCATCATTTATAGTAATAAAGCGAAAATACATTATATTGATAGTGACACATTTGAGTCTCAGGTCCATGTATGTTACCTATTTAAAGGTTCTGGTTGCATTTTCATCCTTGGCTAATGAAGTTATTAATGGGGTTTTCTTTTATTAAACATGTAAAAGTATTGCCGGTAGCATTATTTCTGTGAGACTTTTACGTGCAATCACTGCTATCTGTGGTATTTTTCCGTATGATCACACAATTTTATTGTTAAACATAATGAATAGTGATAGAAACCATAGCTACACTGGCTGAGGCTTTTAGCTTGAATTAAACATAAAAAGGTCATTTAGAGTTTTAAGTGTTTTACAAGTAAAATTATGGCCTGCCGCTTTGTGAAGAACAAATTTCTAACTGTGCAGTTGCACCAATTTACTAATGTTTATGGCACACTTTATCCTGAGTTGAGAAAGTTTTATGTCTTACAGAAGTAAAGACGTAAGAAGTATTTTTACAGGGTTGTTAAAAGTCCCCACTGAGCTCACTGCAATCTATAGATTATTTCCATATAGATTTATAACATGATGAAAAACATTTCCTTTCAGAAAAAAATATTTATTCATACAGCTTTAGATATTTTTCTGTGTTACTGGGGTAACACGAAACAGAAACTGAGAAGTTTTGTAAAATAGTTTCTTGTCCATGAGAGGTTAAAACTAGTATAGAGAAAGCAGACACATCAACTGTCACTGATGTTTGTTGGGATATTCTGGTTTACGTGATACGAAATGACACAAAAATAATATAATTAATGGCATGGACAGAGAGGTATTTTATACTCGGGTTAGCTCTGACATTTTGCAAACAAATAACAGTCGCAATGGGTATATTTAAAATTACAAATGGGGGGTGAATATATGAACCACTAACAGGCTTATATATATCCAGGATTATCCAATTGGTATCTTTCACCTTGTTAATAAATTAAGTATGCCTCCATTGCCTGTAAGGGAACCTGTCACACTAAGAAACAATTCCAAATACTATTTTATAATGTAGTGATGGGCGAATTTATTCACCAGGCGCGAATTCACGGCGAATTTGCGTGATTCACCGGCAGCGAATAAATTCGCGAAACGCCCGCGAAAATTCGCCGGCGTCAAAAAAATTTTTTTTCCGAAAAAACGCTCTGAATAGCTGCAAGATCTATTATTGAAAGGAGGTAATTGTCTCCTGGTATTTATTTTTTTTAAAGGTTTTTTTACATCGAGTTTAACAATTTAAATAAGTGGACAGTTAAAGCAAAACAAAGATATGGCAGACTTGACGAGGGGGCCAATTCATTAACTTCGAGTGAAGGAATAGAAGAAAAAATACTCCGGATTGCAAAGTTTTTTTTTGGCTATTTCGACCATCGAATGGGCTACTTCGGCCTTCGACGGAATCGAAGGATTCAAACTAAAAATTGTTTGACTATTCGACCATTCGATAGTCTAAGTACTGTCTCTTTAAGAAAAAACTTCGACCCCCTAGTTCGCCACCTAAAAGCTACCGAACCCAATGTTAGCCTATAGGGAAGGTCCCCATAGGCTTGGCTAAGTTTTTTTGGTCGAAGGATATTCCTTCGATCGTTGGATTAAAATCCTTTGAATCGTTCGATTCGAAGGATTTAATCGTTCGATCAAACGATTATTCCTTGGATCGTATGATCGAACTATTTGCGCAAAATACTTCGATATTCGAAGTCGAAGGATTTTCATTCCCTCGATATTCGACCCTTGATGAATTTGCCCCTAAGTGTTATTCAGAAAAGAGTAGCAGGTAGTTAATGTAGTTACAGGAAATAAACTGGTGCTCCTCTAGTTAAGTACTGTAAGTTACTTCCAGTAGAGTTCTTATCAGTTTTTTCCAGTAATGTAATGTCCAGAAAAAAATTGTTTAGTGGGAGCACTTACCGGACACCAGATTCAAACGTGCTGCACAGCCAGCCGCCATCCCATGCGGTCAAAGGGATCCCAAGGATAAGAAGAAAAAACAGCGGAGCACCGTGAGAGTCCAGTAAAAGTATTAAAAATAGAAAATTTTTATTCAGTAAGCATGTAAAAACAGGTTACAGCAGCAGTTCACCCTGGCTGCCCGCTTTATGCGTTTCGTGGCGTCCTGCCACTTCATCAGAAGCTTCTGATGAAGTGGCAGGACGCCACGAAACGCGTAAAGCGGGCAGCCAGGGTGAACTGCTGCTGTAACCTGTTTTTACATGCTTACTGAATAAAAAATTTCTATTTTTAATACTTTTACTGGACTCTCACGGTGCTCCGCTGTTTTTTCTTCTTTTCCAGTAATGTAGACACAGAGGAGGTGAGTTTATTCAGAACATTGCTATTGTTTTCATAGAATAGAGGTATTATAAGTTTCCTAATGCTATTCAGAGGTACCAAGGAATCTACTAGGCCTAGCAGACAGATTTGAGGTCAAGTATTTGCGGAGATTTGTGTCTTCTTCCATAAATCTGAACATAGAACATAGTTTCCAGATAAGATGAATAAAGTTACCTACCTAAATGTGTAGGTAACAGCTGGGAGAGGCAAGTTTCCCAATATAGTACAATTTCAACAGTGTTGGGTATGTTTGGTGTAGAATCTTATAATGTACGAGTCTGTCCCTAGAACTGATAAGTGGCCTTTGCATAGTGTCTGCTATCATCATCATACAACATTACATAGTTACATAGTTAAATTGGGTTGAAAACAAGACAAAGTCCATCACGTTCAACCCCTCCAAATGAAAACCCAGCATCCATACACACACCCCTCCCTACTTTCACATAAATTCTATATACCCATACCTATACTAACTATAGAGTTTAGTATCACAATAGCCTTTGATATTATGTCTGTCCAAAAAATCATCCAAGCCATTCTGAAAAAGGTCCCCTGCTATTTGTCTATAATGTCCTCTAATGTACTTGTAAAGTGTAATCATGTCCCCTCGCAAGCACCTTTTTTCCAGGGAAAACAACCCCAACCCTCATAATTTAAGTCTTCCATCCCTCTAACCAGTTTAGTTGCACGTCTCTGCACTCTCTCCAGTTCATTTATATCCCTCTTAAGGACTGGAGTCCAAAACTGCACTGCAAACTCCAGATAAGGCCTCACCAGGGACCTATAAAGAGGCATAATGTTTCCATCCCTTGAATTAATGCCCTTTTTTATGCAAGACAGAACTTTATTTGCTTTAGTAGCCACAGAATGACACTACCCGGAATTAGACAACTTGTTAAGTACAAAAAACCCTAGATCCTTCTCATTTAAGGAAACTCCCAACACACTGCCATTTAGTATATAACTTGCATTTATATTATTTTTGCCAAAGTGCATAACTTTGCACTTATCAACATTGAACCTCATTTTCCAGTTTGCTGCCCAGTTTTCCAGTTTAGACAAATCACTCTGCAAAGTGGCAGCATCCTGCATGGAACCTATAGTTCTGCACAATTTAGTATTATCTGCAAAAATAGAAACAGTACTTTCAATGCTCACCTCCAGGCCATTAATAAACAAGTTGAAAAGCAAGGGACCTAGTAGAGAGCCCTGCGGTACTCCACTATCAACACTGGTCCAATTAGAAAATGTTCCATTTACCACCACTCTTTGTAGTCTATCTTTTAGCCAGCAAAGTCTAAGTAAATCACACCCACTGCCACCCTAGAATAGAGGTCCCTACTTACCTTCTGATAAAAAGAAATTAAGTTAGTCTGGCAAGATCTAAGGATGATAGGGTTTATTTTTAGATTCACCCAGGGGAGCAAACATTTGTATCCTGCTAAAAAAAAAGGTTCCTTTGTGCAGCCAAAGTCTTTTTACCCCTGCCTCAGCCAAAACCATGATGTTAGGTAGAGTTTGTAAGTGGCCCAGTAAGCTATTGAACCAAAGTGGGATTTCTGATGAGATATTACATTATTCAGGCTCTAACAATGCATTGGCCCTCTGCCTTCTGTGTAGCTGCTAATACTCGTATTAAGTGTTTCAGATTAACCTGTTTGTTGATGACTATTTTGTTGTGCTATAGAAGATTGGCAAGTTTTGATTGAAACAACATACTCTGGGGGGGTGAGGGTTAGATGGTATCCTGCAAATTAAAACTCCAAAAAATATTACCTTTATTTGTATGATTCTCTTCCCCCCCCACACACACACATACAAAACAGTTGCAGCGAGCGGCTTTTATACAAGAAAAGTGTAGTTGTCAAGCTGACCTAGGAATGCTGACTACTATGTTTCTGAACTAAACCAATCTGCTGTTTGCCACAATTCAGCTTAATCTGAACCTTGTTCAGCAGGATTCTGAATTGGCCAAATCCAAATTCCAGGTCAAACTGAATCTGAACCCTTAAAGAAACACCAGAAATTAAACTTTTTTTTACATCTATTATAACATTGTCTTTGCATGCTATTTATAATTTTGCCATAAATGTACTTCCAAGATTTTACATCAGATCTTAATTTTTCCTATATGAGGGGCTGCCATATTTGTGCAGCAATAGTCCGTTAGCATTGGAAACTCTAATTGAAAAGTCGAGAAGAGACAGGCAGGTTGGCAAAACCAGCCCTTTCAGCAAAAAATTACTAACATGACCTATTAGTAACATTTTAAGTGTGTAAATTAATATTTAAAAGAGTATTTTTTTAGTTCATTATTAGTTTAAAATTGTTTAACTTTCACACAATGAAAGAAACTGCAATATTCTCCCCTTCCTTCATAACAAAAATATTACGTTTGTGATTCTGCTGCATTCTTTGTGAGATTCAGGAGTCAGCCTTATGCCTTAGGATCCAGTTGGAGATGCTAGCACAGTATTGCCTTCCCAAAATTAGCAAAGCCTGGTATTCAATAATGGAGGGATCTGCACATTGTCAAACATTTTAACGAAATAGCCTCTGGCAAACAGGGCACTTTCAATATTAAACTGCAAAGATTTATCCTGCTGGTACTCACCTGTGTGCTGATGACTATTTTGTTGTACTATATAGAAGCCTGGCAAGTTTGAGTTGCCTATAGTTTTTATTAGAATTTTCAAGATTTATTTGCTTGATAAATCTCAAAAATTTTAGTTCAGAAAACGCTAATCTGAAAAATAATTGAAAATCTTTTTTGGCATGATTTTCTCAAATTGCTAAAAAAGTAATTTGTAACTTTATTAAGTCTATGCAATAAAAAATATAAGCCGTTCTTGTCATTACCTTTAGGCAGTGGTGTTTTAACTGTTAAAAAGTTATAAAATATAATATCTCTCTTTAAATAAAGGATACTGTATATAATGTCAGGAGAGAAACATTATTTTATTTTACTGTGAATAACAAATCATTAAACTTTGTACTCTATGGAGCAGATTTACTAAAGGGCGAAGTGGCTAACGCTAGCAAAAATGAGCCAGCATGATGTCATTTTGCAACTTCGTCTATTTACTAATGGTCCCTGGCGTAAATTAGCTAGCGAAGTAGACATACTCTTGCGCTACTTCACACCCTTACGCCAGGTGAAGTTGCGCTCTAGCGAAGGAACGTAACTAGGCCAATTCACTAACTTGCGGATTTTACTGAATGTTACCTCTTGCGCCAGACTTGACTTTGCCAGCTCAGACCAGGCGCAGAGCAGTAGATTAGAGTTTCTTCAAAAATAGTTGAACATTTTTCTAAGTCCCAAAAATCGCTGGCGTTTTTTACTTTTTTACTGGGTGATAGGCTGAAAAACATTGTAAATTTTTTTTGGGGTACCCTCCTTCCCGCCTTACATTTAGCACCTAAACTATACAGTGGGCACATGTGTAGGGCAATATAATTTTTTAATAAATTTAATAAATTTTATTAAGTTTCCCTGGCCTTGTGTAGTGTAATGTATTTGCTGCAGCATACACATCCATTGCACTTTAACTGCACGCCGTATGCTAATTAGGCATCGCTAGCGTAACTTCGGACTGCTTATCGTATTATCGCTAGTGCAACTTCACAACCATTCGGTAACCTGTGCGCAACTTCAGATCTTCGTGAATTTACACAGCCCTGGCAAAACTACGTCTGGCGAAGTGCGGCGAAGCCGTCGCTAGCTCATTTTTGGCGCATTGTGAATTTGCCCCTATGACATTGTATTGACGCACTAAGTCTCAGAATTAATTATTTTAATGTGACATTGCTTTAAAAATAATGTGGGGATAAATACATGATGTGTGTATGTGTGCACACATACCACCAAACTGTCTGTATGCAGTGGTGGCCTATAACAGAAAATGCAATGTGGGTGCTGTAGTTTTATTCTTTACTTGTTTGTTTTTAATCACTATTTTCTTAAAAGTTATATGAGGATGAACAGAATAACAACATCAAGAGCAAGTAAAAACATGGTCTGATATCAATCACAAATATATGCCCGCAAAAGAATGTTTTTTTTTTACAATACTTTTTTTTACAATAATTTGACATTCTGTTTTTTTCTGATCAAATAGAAGGGCTGGCTATTTTCATCAAACAAACCATAAATGTTTTCCATGTAAGAACACACTTGACATGACAATAAATTAGGTGGATATTAATCAAAGCTGCTGTGTTGCAATGCTGGCAAAAGATTTTTGTGTTTTTACATAAATGATGGTACTATGCAAGCACACTTAACAAAATAGCAAAGCTTTGATTCAGATAACAGAGATTTATATTGCAACAAGCTTTTATTTGTCTGGACACATTGGGAAATTAGTTCCACATTTCTAGATATACTAGGACATGGATACCCTGCTCTTGTGTTCTTGTTTAGAGTGGTAGGAATTGCATTTGATACTGATTGCTAACAGTAGTCATTTGAGAAATGATGAGAGATAAGTAGAAAGTTAATGGCTGGATTGTATGTGCTTCGGTTATCTATGCTTTAGTTGTAATGTAACTGTTTACAGAAGGGATGCAGTTATGTCCATATTTTTCATATCATTATGCACACAATATTGTACATTAAAATAAAATCTCTTATTTTTTGCTATTTAGATTTTCTGAGCCTGTTCCATGTTTCTACATTTAGGGGGCTCATGTTGAAATTTTGAAAATTATTGAGTGTCAAGCTCTATTGAGCAAGGATCTTTTTACCTCTTCTATCTCCACCCTTCTGAAGTGGCAGAGGTAGGGGTGGGTGAAGCAGTTAGAAATTCGCAAAGAAGGAAAAACAGCACTGTCATGCAATATTTAAGCATTTACAGGAAACCATGGCAAAACAAGCATATGCAAATAAATATGTGCTGCACTATATTTATAAATGACCCCCAATATGCTTTAGCAATATCATTTTTTATAATTCTTTAGTTCTGGTTACCTTGTATATATTATGTTTATCATTCTGGAATATCAAATATACATAGAAGCTTTTGATACCTTTTCAAAACTAGTATTGGTGATACATATTTGTATCGCATTTCAGGTTACCCCTAAAATATGAAATAGTGATTGTAGTTACAGAAACCATTTTATAAAGGGCTTGTTCCTCTTATAACCCCTTCCAGTTTTACCAGAAATTACTTTTTTTTCCAGTTTTTTTTTCCTAGTTTTTTTTACTGTTTTCCCTCTCTCTAGTATTCTAGTCTGGCAGCTCAGTAATTCAGTAATTCTGAACTGTTTGCTACAATTGTAGATGCATTTCTCAGCAGCATCTATGGAACATTAGCAACAATTAATGAAACTAAATGTATCAATTTAGAACAGTTTAAGCATCATTGTCCCTCCTTCCTGAGCTACTTTAGAAAAACAAAAGAAGTTGAAGAGTTAAAATTTAAATTTCAATATTTGAAAAATGGTTGCAAATAGAAAGTCATTGAAAAAAGTATTTATATCTGATGCTCTAAAAACAGCAGAACTAAAAAAAAGTGTTGGAAGTTGAACATCCCCTTTATATTTTTCATCTCTGGAAATAAAAGAGATATTCCATTTAAATATATAAATCAAATTTATATATAATGTGTGTTTATTGACAATATTGTCTGTAACCTGGTGGGTGATTTAAATATATTGTCTGTTACAGAAATCTTTTGGATGTTTCTATACTGTATATGCAATATCGATAAGTAAGACTTCACCAAAACATTCTGTACAATAGATGGGTTTTATAGATAGTGGTAATCTTCTGATCCTCTTATTAAATAAAGTAAAGGAACTAACAGCAAAAGCAGTGCAAAATTACTTTTAGTCCAAGATTCTGCAATGTATTTTATTTTGCATGATTACTGCTATTCTGATGTTTTAGCTCTTGGAAGTGGTCTAAGTGATGCTTATTCATCTGGTGGTTAGAGCAAAGGTTCTATGTTTTAGTACAGTGCCAAATTCTCCCTACATTATGTGGCATCTTTGTTTGTGTAGAGCTATTATTTCCAAACTGTAGGGCTGGTCTCTTTTTCATGAAGTTTTGGGGACAATACCAGAGGTCACAAAATATGTGGTTTCCTGATAAATTTGGCCACATATGCAAGGGGCCTTAATTAATTGGATTTTCAAACCTACCTATTAGATATCTAAAAATGTTGTGAAACATAGCAATCATGGAGGCAGTCCTGAGTGTCACATACATACTCATACTTTTATTGCCAATAAAAAATAAACCTTTCTCTGAGTACAGTGACTTACATGGCATGTAAGTGTCTTCTTTGAAGAAGAATAGAGGCTAAAATTATGAAATTACCTGTTTGTGTGGAACCTTTTATCATAATTTGTATTTATTCATATTGTCATATTGGACAGCAACAATGTTGTGCAGATGGAAACATATATATATGTAATCAGGGGCGTAACTATAGAGGAAGCAGACCCTGCGGCTGCAGGGGGGCCCAGGAGTTATAGGGGCCCCATGAGGCCCTAATTCATATACAATTTCAATAAATATTGGAGAACAAGTCAACCTCTAAACATTTTGGGGGCCTGAAAAATAATTTGCTGTGGGGCCCAGTAATATCTAGTTACGCCACTGTATGTAATGTATCTGCAAATACCGCACCTTGTATATATATATATATATATATATATATATATATATATATATATATATATATATATATATATATATATATATATATACAAGGTGCGGTATTTGCAGATACATTTTTTATATTTTTAAAGAGAAAGAGGGATATTGGTGCTGAGGGAAAGCCATGGTGGGAGATTTAATAAATGGTCAAAAAGCTTAATAGAAAAAACATGTTGTTGCTGAAAAATTGCAACTAATTGTAATGGATTCTAAAAAGTCTAACAAAATAATTGTAGTGGTATGCTAAAGACACCTTCATGTAAGTGAAGAGGAGCAGGCTAAGGTCATGTTACAAATAGAAAAGGCAAATAATAATAATGGGGGGTTGTCATTACCTATATATTGACTGGAGCAACAGTACTGATAGGACAGTTTGGAAACAAGTTTATAAGCTGCTGCATGACAATTTTATGTCACAGGTTGTTGAGCCAACCAGAAATGTAGTGGACCTAGTGATCTCTAATGTCCCAGAACGTTGTTAGGGTTCAGTTGGAACCCAATTGCTGTGAGCCTGTCCCTGGTTCAACCTGGGTTAGCGCTGGATGGGCTTCTGTATGTAATGCTAGTCAATTGCACTAGTATCAACTTATGCTTACTAAGTAACCAATTATACTGGCAACTGGCCCAGATGCGAAAGGGCTATAAATAGCCTCCCACTGCTGCTGGTTGGCCAGTTGCAAACCAACCCTGTACTGCTGGACAGAATTTCCTAGCAAACATATAGCTAATGTGCAAAAAATGTAACCCCCAGGTAATGGTGACCATAATGATATCTTGTTTAATGTCTGTTGCAAAAAGTAAAATAACATTAAAAGCTCATTTTAGTTTCTTCAGAGAATAGAGTAGGGAATTATTTTTTTCCACTACAAACACAGAACAAAAAGGTGATATTAAATGCAAATAATGTGGTCATAAAGCAAGGCAAGGCAAGGCAAGGCAAGAAATGTGCTTAATCAGCAGTGCTATTATACTATTAAGGAGCCAGAGTTTGAAGACCCACCCAATAAGCGCAAAGAAGACTCAACTCACTAGTGGTTGTCATAGGATATGGTACATAAAGGTTAATTCACAATTAATATGAACATGGCACCAGGAACAGATGGAATACACCATGGGGTACTTTGAGAATTTAGTTCAGTTTTAGCCAGGCCTGTTTTTTTGATTTTCTCATCTTATTTCAATTCAATTCCTTATATTTAAAAAATGTTTTTTACAGTGAGAGCTTTTGCGATATGGAATTGAGAAAATACAGATTTGTTGAAAACATTTAGTAGTACAAAGCTATTGCTATCTTGGAGTCAGGAAGAAACTTTTCCTTCCACATCTATGAGTATACTATTCCACTCTAAATGTGGTTTGTGCATTTGGAAAAAGTAATTTGATCATATGTTGTGGGTGTGACTGCAGAATAATGGAGAGTATGTATGCCATATAGTTGCTGCATGAGTCCAATAAAGGTTGTATCTGGATGCTCAGCAAATGTTTAAGGGCTGTTTCTAGTCCTCATTTCTGTTTGTGATCTTCCAGAACAGAACATCACATCATAATAATGACTGGATGGTTGTCCAACCGGGTTGGACTGGGCTGTCAAAGTACCAGGAAATCCCACACTTTGATCTGGGTCGCCTTTCCACCTTTTTTGGAGCACAGAGTATTACCTCTTTAATCATTTTTATATATAGTTCCAATACATTTTATGCAATGCTTTACAAGGATTGTCCATCATTCACATAAGTTCCTAGACTACTAGAGCAATGTTAGGTCCCTATCACATTCACACACATTATGGCCAATTGTATGATTTTGGAGTGTGGAAGTAAACAGGAGTATCAAAGGGAAACTCAGGCAGACACTGGGAGAACTTACAAAGTCTCAGCAGAGAGTGCCTAGGCTAGAATTAAACCTGGGACCCAAGCACTGAAGGGCAGTAGTGTTACTCATTGTGCCATCATGCTACAAAAATCTTGCATCAATTAAGAATATTGTGTTTAATAGCATACCTCCCAATATTTTGGAAATAGAAAGAGTTATAAAAAGATTTGTCACGTGGAGCATAGGGAAATTTATTGACCACGCCCATTTTATGGTCACACACCCTAATTACAATGTCCATTTTACAAAATTTGAGATAGAAACTTTGTATCTTTTTCTGGCTGTTCAGTGCAGAAAAGAGAAAAGAGAAAAGTTCGGAAATTTCACTAACAAACCCAGGACTGCAGGTTGAGCTGTCAAAATCAGGACTGTCCCGCGAAAAACTGGACAGTTGGGAGGTATGTAATAGTCTAAAATTGCTGAAGTTAATTTGACATCCCAGTTCTAGGATATCAGTATCCATTCACCAGTGTTTGAACCAGAAGTGTCTTTTCTTATAAGCTGATATCATAATATTGCATAGCACAACAGGCACTCTATATGTAAAAATATGTTCTTTTTTTGTCTTTGTCTTTTTTTTTTTTAACTGGGAAGCCTTCATCATGCTGCTCGTTCCCAGAGAAATATAAGTGAACCTTTCATCGACCATGGGTAAAATTTACAGCTCGTAGCCATCGTCATGTTAAGAACATCACACAATCCCCTTCATTCAGGCTTTAATAAGGAAGCTGTTGGAAATTTAACCAGGGCTGTTTTGTGGGTGACAGAACAGAAAAATGTTCTGGAGTCAAAAGTTAGCAAAGCGTCTCCAGCACAGCCCATTAAAACACAAGGCTGGCACAGCTGGATATTGGAACCATGTGTCCGGAGGAATTTTTCTTCTGGTTAGACATTCCAAAATATTGTCCTGAAGCCAAAACGTTCGGTGTTAGGCTAATTTAAGCAGTATGTTGAAATCAGATTCGAAGGCTTTGATCATACTAAGATTGTTTGTTACAAATTGAACACACCAGCCATTCCTGGCTGACTGCGCCCCTGGATTTGTAAAATTAAATGCCTCGTTTAATGCACTTTGTACATGAAAAGGAAAGTATCACTCAAGGATCTGATAACAAATTTTTCACCTATGAAGGTACTATATATATATATATATATATATATATGTATATATATATATATATATATATATATATATATATATATATATATATATATATATATATATATATATATATATATATATATATATATATATTATTTAACTTATTCACTGCTTGAAGAATTTCAATATTACTTTAACTCTTCTTTCGTTTTAAGCAAAAGGTATACCTCATATGATAGTTTCGAATATTTCAAAGACTAAGGCAAATCATTTTCTATGAAGGTCTGAGGCGTTTGAAGGCAATTAAAAGTGCTCAGAGCTCATTTTCTTAAGTTGTGGGTCCCAAAGACATAGATGGGGCAAGGGTTTAAACTGAACATCACTCAGCATGAGATACGGTACATTGTGAATGTTACATGACTATTTTGGAAACTGTTCTTGCAGTTAACAATATTATAAACAGATGGTGTGCTGTAGAGTTGTTACCCGCTCTGATAAGGATTCAACCTCTCTCTGTAGTGTTCTTCAACAATTCATATTCAGCCCCATACTGGTTTTAACAATGGGGCTAAGTATAGACAAGATTAACACGTACATATAATATATTTTTACACAGCTAGATGAAAAAGTATATTGTTTGTGAAATAGTTTTTGTCTTTTATTGATTTCCCCTTAAATAGATTTTGTCATCATAATGAGAACAGCATATTATTAATGCAGCTTTCATGGGAGCTGCCACATTTCCACTAAATACATTTTTCACATTACAAAAACAGCAATGGCTCTATATATTACCAAATGAGATACAGGTATGGAATCCCTTATCCGGAAAACCCATCATCCAGAAAGCTCCCAATTATAGGAAAAAACTGAAATATAAATAATCTTTATTGGAGATAAAACAATCTTTTTTTTTTTTAAAGTTGAAATGCTTTTTAGCAGACTTAGAGGCAGATTTATCAAGGGTCGGATTTCAAATTCATGTGAGTTTCGTAAAACTCCCATAAACCTCCATAACCTTGAAAGTCGACCAATCGAAATTTAATAACAAAATCGAATTTTCGCAACTCGAACTAATTGAATCGACCCGAAAACTTGAATCAAATTCAATTTGAATTAGAAAAACTCGAATCGACCTCTCCCATTGACTTATACAACAATTAGGCAGGTTTAAGTTGGCGAATAGTCAAATTTGAGTTCTTTTGAGGGCCAGAGTATGATAACTCTTCAAATTCAAATTAAAACTCGAATCGAGTTTGGATAATTCATCATTTGCATTTGAGTGTTTTGACCAAAAAAAAAATCTAATTTTCACTTAAAGTCACCGATTAAAGTATGGTGATCCAAATTTCAGAAAGACCTCTTATCCTGAAAACCCGAGTTCCCAAGCATTTCAGGATAACAGGTCCCATTCCAATAGAATTTAATGTAAGCCAAATTAAAAAATGTATTTACTTCCATGTAAATGTGTGAATGCTATTAGCTCTTTTCCTCACATGAGTCTAGAGGGTATACAGAAATGAGCACCTGTCATTCTAATGTTCAATATGATGAATATTTTTACTTTCAAGCAGGAACATTCACATTAAGGGAATATTTATTATGCTGTGTACAAAGAAATTCACAGAAAAAACTGTGTAAGAAAAAGGGCAAGTTTATCAAGGTAGGTGTAATTTTAGGCCATATGAACACCAAATATGACATGGTTTTTTACATTGCTTTCGGCGTAAGTCACCCTAAGAAAAAACGCATAAACATTTTACACTGTTTTTTACAACTTTTTTACATGGCAAAGTCTGGTGATGTGTGGTGTATTATCCCACTGTTTTTTACACAGCGTGATAAATATGCCTATAGAATCTCTGTGCTTGTTCTTCCCACAGTGTGGCAAAGATTAGCGAATGATGTGCTCAGTGCTTAGTGCTCAATTAATGCATAGTGGTGACTCAGAAAACAAGTCTTTGCTTACCTTTCCTTTCTTTCGCCTTAAATGCAAATGTCCTTACTTAATTTCTCTTGCTGCCATATTTATTTATGTTAGTCCAGCCCATGACAAGAGTTAGAAGTTCAAGGAATAAAGCACTTTACCATAACGTTACATTTTAATTCTAGTGATGGGTGAATTTGCGCCGTTTCGATTCGCCGAAAAATTTGTGAATTTCCTGCGAAATTTGCAAAACGGCGAAAAATTTGCGAAACGGCGGTTTTTAACGTCGTCGGCCGTTTTTGACGCCGGCGAGAAAATTTTTTGATGCTGGCGAATTTTCGTCAGTGAATTTTCGCAGGCGTTTCGCGAATTTATTCGCTGGCTGCGAATCACGCAAATTCATGCAAATTTGCGCCTGGCGAATAAATTCACCCATCACTATTTACTTATATTCAGTATTCTATTTATTCAAATGTATCTCCAAGCTAATACCATACTTTGTAATGGTCAGCCACACTTGTACTGCACACTTCTAATTTCATATATACTATATATAATACTTAGCGCTATAATTCTCAAGAAATCCTGTTATAAATAAGTTGCTTCCTATGAATAGAAGTGCTTTTGTAATTTCATTCCAAGACAAGCTATTACCTTGTTTTATCTATTTACTTTTACAGGTATATATTTGTTGTAGCTCTGATGTACTATATTCCTAATAATTCTTCTTACTGAGGGTTCTGCCTATCCATTCTATCACTCTGCACCTGCTTACATCATGGGGGCACATTTACTAAGGATCGTATTTTGAAGTTAAAAAACTTCGAAATCCGACCATCGAATTTGATACTTCGATAGTCGAAGTATTTTTCGATCGAAAACGGGCATTTTCGATCGAAGTAAAAGATTAAATGGAACGATTCCAACGATTTTACTAAAAAATACTTTGACTACTCAAAACTTAGCCAAACACTCAGAAAGTTTATGAGGTCCCCCATAGGCTAAATAGCAATTCGGCAGGTTTAAGGTGGTGAAGTGTTGAATTCTACGTTTTTTAAAGAGATAGTACTTAGATTTTCAAATTGTCGAATTTGTGAAGTATTTTCAATTCAAATCAAATTTTGGCCTATTCGATGGTCGAAGTACCCAAAAATTACTTCGAAATTCAAAGTTTTTGAATTCGAAAATTCACTTTGATGCTTAGTAAATGGGCCCCCATGTGTCTGCAATGATCTCCAGATTCTTGATTATTTTCAGGTAAAAAATACACAAAAATGTGTCAACTGCTATGTATAAAAATATTTGCATCTATACACTTTTCTCTGTATTTGTGCCTTGCATTTAAATGACAGGTGTGCATTTTTCTCACTTTTTGCTGCAAGTTACAAAGCACAGGGTGAACAGACACAAGGCCCTGCTATTAACTATAACCGAGGTCTCCTATACCACGTGGCACCTAGACAGGCCAATTTAGTCCAACTTACCAATGTAAGTACAAATGTGGGCAATATAAATACTGTATAAACTTGTACTAAGTTTGTCAGATCTAATAAAACTTGTTACTGTACCAGATCCTTACATTTAGGATCCATATATAAAATTAAATTCAGGATTAAGAAGGGACATCGAACTTTGATTCATATTTACACAACTACAGAGAATGCTCAAATTTGTAATTCAAAAAGAGAAATAGGACCAAAGTTAAACAAACAATGAACAAGTTGTTATTTTTAATTCAATTCTATCCAGTATAACCAGAATAACTATGCATATAAGAGATTTGAGCTAGATTACATAGAAGAGAATTTATCTTGCAATGTGGTCCATGTAAATTACATCATTGATTTTGTTCTTCGCAAATATATTTTAACCAAGGTCTTTGCCTTGACAATTTTTCCTATATTGAAAGAAGATCTATAATACCCTAAATATCTATTTCTAAGCATATATATTTTGTCATGTGTCAGCAAGTCCCATAATAGCTGGTTTGATGTTACATACAGAATTATGCAGCTGCCTGTGCATTCTCATTTGCAGAAACATTACTAGGATTGGGACATTTTGATTCAAAAGGCTAACCATAGCTAAACACAGATTTCCCTTTGAGCAGGCATAGTTGTTCATACTTATGTGGAACTAGGACTCCAAGAGAAGAAGCTATCAGTTTGTTGTAGCACCCGAATCATTTTGAATCTTCCATATATTTTTCTGAAGGAGTTTATTATATATATTATTTTAAAATTAAAAAGTAATGTCCAGAGGAACCCTTTCTTATAAATAATTTAGCCATGTAAAATAAATTATAATGCACATTTACTACCAACCCCTAAAGTTGTGTATACAGTAGGCTTTGTTTTGTGGGAGGCAATAGGTATAATGCAGCATCAAGAGTCTAGCAGAACCAATAAACAATCAGATTCCTGCTTTTGGTCCTGGACATGCTAAAGACAAAATGCAAGTCTGGATTTACCACAGAGAGCATCTCTAAACCTGCAATCCATAATATCAAACAATATGGTATACTAGGAAATATTAAATGAACTTTTTTTTAAAAAAAATGAATGCAGCAGCATACTTTCTTTTTTAAATGAGGTGCAAAATCCTAAGCTTGTACATGTTTTCACTTTCCATTTCATCTTCTCTTTCATATGATTGTACTTTACAAATAGGTAAACAACAAAATGATTTCCAGTGAAAATGTTCTCTGTTCCTCTGCACATGTCACATACATTTTCCTCCTCCATATTTCTTCCAAAATTCTTTATTCAAATCCACAAGCACCAGCACAATATAAAACTCTAAGCCCATTAACGTATTTCAGAAGTAACAATCATGGCTTTTTATGGATGTCATCAATCTTTTCAAAATGACTTAGCACTCCAAACAACATAAACAGTATAATTTATTTAAAACAGAGTTAAAAAAGAGTATACGTGATAAAGAAAACACGATTTTCTTTAAATGGTATGAAAGATTGCATAGAACAAAAAATGGGATGACTAGTGTGATTTTATAAATTGTCTTCTTGCTACAAAATAAAAGCTTGAATAACTTTTTAGAGATAAGTAATGGTACTTTAAGAAAAAGATAACGATAAACTGAATGAAAACCCTTTTCATAGTGGACAACATGCAATTCCAAAGTTGACTTATTTATACAGGAGCTAACATGGGATTAAAAATTAAATCACTCCCACAGAAAATAGCATGCCATCTATAAATTAATTTGCGCTCAGAGTGGATAAAATTGTATTAAAATATTGCATCTATATAACTAATTTACCACATATTAAACACGTGTGGGCATGTTTATTAAAAGGTGAGATGTATGAAAAAGCCAGTAGTCTAATGTTGAGATCAGTTTTTTAGAATCAGAACAATAATTACATTTTTCCAAAATTGTGTACATGAAATGAACTCACAAGAAATTAATCTTGCACATTTTATCCCTAAGTACCACAATGAGAAATGCATTTTTTTATTTGGCACAGTACAGATGTAAAATCCCAAATGTCCCTGTAACATTTTTTTTATATTCCTGATTTTGACAAAAACTGGGGACTTCTTGTAGTTCTTGCACAAAGAACATAAAAAACTGTGAGTGGTTTACAAAGTTATATATCAGAAAAATTATTATAAGTCATTTAAAGAGGATCTCCAAATGGGAAAACTAAACCCTTATATTTATATAGATATAAACAAGTCCCAAACGTGCACTCCGTTTCCTGTGTAAATGCCCGGGTGCCAGCAAAAGTGTAATGGTCCTGACTAAGATCCCTGTGGGGGATCGAAACGTTGAGTCTCCAATAAAGTATCACATTTGTTAAGCTTTAGAAGAGTCCCGTGAGTGTTGCTAAAGTGTAAATAAACCATTTTCATAATAATATACTATTTTGTAGGATGTGCCATTGGGTAATAATACTAAACAGAAAACTGGCAAATAAGGACTGCCCCCTGGGAAACTCTACAATTCACGGTGCACACAAACATCATAAATGTTTGGTCACAGGAGCCAACAGATAAAGTTCTGCCTTTTGCTTCTACAGTTGACAGTTAGATCCAATATATCTTATAGGGGGGGGCTTCCTTTCCTAGCAGATGAAATAGAGCTCACGCAAATAACTGATTTCAGTACAAACAAAATAACTGCATTTTGTACTAATTCTGCATGTAGAAAGACACAATGGTTTAATAGAGTGAGCTCTGATACATTTTCTTGGCAAAAGGAGCCCCCTATAAGATATATTGGATCTAACTGTCAATGAATATCTGACATCCAACTACTGAATGAAGACAGAATGAAGAGAAAGAGAAAACCCTTATCATTTTCATATAACCATAGGGGCTAATTTATCAAGGTCCGAATTTATCTCAATAACGGCTGCTACAAACTCCGATCTAACCCGCTCGGGTTTTTAACGCTTATTTATTATTACATTCTCCCGAACATTCGCTTTGCGGGAAAAGCTCACAATTTTTTTAGTGAATTTTCCCCGAAATCTCCAAATTTTTCGGAGTTTTCACCTGAAAGCTCCGAAAACATTGTAAAATTGCCCAAAACCCCGACACAACCAAAAATCAATGGGACTGTTCCCATTGCCTTTTCTGCAACCTCGACATGTTTGAGATGCCTTGTTTTTATATTCGGGCTTTTTAGCCGTCAGGGTTTAATAAATTCTGAAAAATTTGTGATTTATTTAAAAGTCCTATTTTATAAAATTTCGTGGAATTTCGGGTATTCGGAGCTTAGTAAATAACCCCCGAAGAGTACATTTTAAGCAAATAATTCAGAAATGTTTTAGCTATTTTATTTACCTTGTCTATGTAAAAATAACAGCAATAGTTGTTTGTATGATGGTGGCTAAATTACATAAATTCATACATAAAATATTGGTGGTAAAACAATTTATTTAACCTGAAATTTTCTGGTCAAGTTTTTAATGGGGAAAATGCACATTTTTTACAATGAAAAAACTCAAATTTTTCTGAAGCTGCTAAAAATCCAAATTCAAAAATACCCTAGCTAAAACCATGTAGAAGTTAATGGCAGATGGTCCCTTTAACAACTGGAAAATGTTTTTTACTTTCAGGATGTTGAGTAACTGTTAAGTTATTGCGGTGACAAATGACCATTCGATAAGGTAAATTTTTTGACCCACGTTTCGAATTTCTCACACATTGTTTTTTTAAAGTTTTAATAGTAAATTAAAGGTATTCCGATTTGGGAATTTCTTTTTACATTATAGTGAAAAAAAGAGTTTTAGTAAATATCCCCCTTATTGTATGGGGATGAAAATTATGGAAAAAAAAACTAGATCCCAAGTATTCAGGATTATAGATGCTATACATGACTAGTCAATTTTATAACTACAAGTTTAGGTATTGATCTCTTATTTGAAAACCAAATATTTAGAAAGCTCTGAATTACAGGAGGCCAACTTCCACAAAGTCCATATAAAGCAAATACTGTAATTCTAATTTTTTTTATTTTTTATTCTCTTTAATATAAATGTACTTGATCCTAACTAAGCTGTCTGCATCTGAAATGGTGACAAAACAAAGGTATTGGGTTTATTTAATGTTGAAATGCTTTTAGTAGTCTTAAAGTATGGATATCACAATTATGGAACAGCAAACTTTTCCAGTCATACAGTATTCAAAATTATCCTCTATATTGTTTTGTCTGATCACCCTAATTACCTATACTATTTCAGTCAAAGCCTGGGTACTTCTTGTAAGTTTACATTCAGATTTAACTAGTTTGGATGGCTAATTAGATTTACACACAAATTCAGCTGGTAACCAAAGAAATAATTTTATTTATAAATTATGGATGCACATGGGGAGGTATTTATTAAGCTCAGGATTTTTCTAGTCGATTTTGATTTTTTTGATGGTGTTAAAAATCAGTGAAAAAAGTACTCCAACTCAGACCTGCCCAAATCATGTAAAAGTCAATGGCAAATGTTCCATGAATTTTCTGAGTTGCGCTTTTCTGAAAAAAATCATAGCTTTCAGGTGAATTTACAAAATAATCATTTTCAGGCGCAAAATCTGAAAAAAATAATAGAATTCAGATTTTTTTACGTTTTTTCCATGTCTTTTTCCACCAAAAAAATGTATGAAAATGTATTGATAAATAGGGAGAAAAGTCTGTTCAGATTTGGTCTGAGTCGTTTTCAGAAAATAGTGAGAACTTTTCGGAATTTGATTAATAACCCCATTCATGTTATTTTTCCCAATATTTATAGGGTTAAATTCGAAAGGAAAAAATTCAAAAAATTTGATTTTTTTTTTCACTAGAAAGGACAAATTAGTAGAGGGAAAAAAACTTGATTTTTTTTGTAATTTATTATACCCCGAGGCTGCTAAAATTCTGAATCCAAAAATACTCCATCTCCAAGCTGTTGGGGTTTTGTAGAAGTCAGTGGCAAAGGTCCCATTTCAAATTTGAAGATATGCTGGTCTGCGCTGAGTTTTGACCAAAAATCCTAAAAATTTGAGGTTTCGAGCGATTTCACTAAGAATTTTAGCATTTCGGCCACAAAACCAGAATTTTTCAAAAAAAATTTCTGAACTGATTTTTTCAAGTTTTTTCAATGATAAATAAGGTCAGATCTTGGATTTTAGTTTGGTTAAACTGTTTTTCATTAAAAATTCTGGGGAAAAAATCAGATTTTGATTAAAAAAAAACCCTAAAGTGTAAAAAAAAAAAAAAAAAACAGAGAAAATAAGTTGTTATATACCTTTATTATTTACCTGCAATGTACAAATTTATACACGTAAAACAGCATATATACAGTATATTTTAGGGATTTTTTTCTTTTTTTGCATGAACATTTTATTGAATTTTTTTCAGTCTTTGCACAATACACCATGTTTTGTTCTACTTCCAGCAATAACAGATTGTGCTTTTAGGATTCCATGTTCCTGTGCCCTAATGAGCTGTGACCTTGTTTTAACCTGTAGGTCTTTCAAAGTGCATGGTCATAACCTACAAGCCCCTGAGGCTATCATGTTCACCATTTACATTTCAAAAATCATTTAAAATGAGTTTGTTACAATGGCTGCTGGAGTGTTAACATAAAGGAAGACAATAATAATAACTAAAGTCCAGACAATCAAATACCAAATCAATCAATTTTGACACTATATAAAGCAGTGGCAAAGTTTTCTAAATAACTCTGTATAGGCTTGGTCTGTTATTATTTTGATTCTTATTATTGTACTAAAAATATGATTCTTTATAGAGTTTGATGAAATGTAAACAATATTGCAAAGGTACATTTATTAAGAAAATACGATTGTTTTTCAAAAATGCTAATTGGTTACCTTTGTTTCAGACAGTTTGTTTTTTAAAAAATAGACTATCGATCTGAGCTCAGTGAATTAGCAATAACAAACATATATGGAAAAATATAGCTATTTTAATGGGTTAATTCCAAATCTTGTTTTTTCAGGAAAAAACAAGCAGGTCTGTGCACTGTAATTCATAATTCTGGATGTAATTTAATGCTTTAAAGAATAAAATATGTGCTATTAAACAGAGAAAACATTCCAAGCTGTAGTTACTACAGTATATTGGGAAGCTAACAATAGAAACACCTCCCAAATCATAAATGAGAAACAACAATAGCAACATTAAAGCACTATAAGAACAAACATAAAGTTGCTATTAGATAAGAGCTTACAATATACCTAGGCTAGCCAGAATATTTTTTAACCAAAGCAATTGATTACTATTGCTATACATAGTCTGAGATATCCGCACTGAAAATTGCACAAACTTACAAAAAGCAGCATATCTTCGGAAGAGCAACTGATTGCTGCATGAGTAGCCAAACTACAGTATGTGAGACTGACCACAACATCCAGTATCTTCTTGTTGGAAGATATGACCTACCTGCTGCTTACCTTTAACTCTTCCAGCCTCAGATTTTGATACTAGAGCATTCTGAGAAATTTGGCACTAATAAGCCCACTCAGGGGTGCTTCGCCAATGAGGCGGCAGCACCCCACTAGGTACCAGGGGCAGCAAAAATGCTGCTCCTGGTACTTTAAGAGCAAATTTCCGGGGGAGGGGGGCAGCAGCAACTGCTGCTGCCTCAGGCAGCGGAGGGGCCAGGATCGCCCCTGAGCCCACTTACCAAGGTATTATCTTCTTCTGTGACCACGTAACATCTTTTGGCTCATTACTAATTATTGTTTCCAATCTTATTTTAACTTTTCATTTTCTTTCATTAAACCTCCTGCCCCTTTAGTATAACTTTACTAATCCATTTTAATTACCTTTCTCTATCCATTTTATCAGTCCCACTTTCCATCTAATTTCTATACATCCCCTTTTCTTTATTCATATATATTCCAACTTCATAATTGATTTTAAATCCTCAAGTCTTTGGGCTCAAGCGTTTGGGTACTAAAACCATGTATGAGTTCAAGTATCCCTTTACGGGTGTCACCTTTTCATAAAAAAATTCAGCATGAATGATAAGGAGGAATGCTGGTAGTAGGGTGCTTTCCTTCACCAGTGCTTCTCTCACAGAATTTATAGATAAGCAACACATTTTCAACACTTCTCAAAATTTTGCCTGTAATTCTGTGCTTACATTACTAGTTTTTATAACTAATTTACACTAAATGAAAGTGTTATTGTGATATTTTAACAAACAACAAAATATTGTTATAAATATAAATATTCTAACTACATCAAAACTATTAGCAGAACACAAATGGGCCCAAGATCCAGCCCTTCTTAATCTACTCATCACTGATCCTGGTGATGGCAAGGACAGTAAGATAGACATCAGGTATGAGTGAAACTTGCATGTTTTGCTTTGCAAAACCACAACATTTTGCTGAAATGCATTGGTAATGCAATGGAAAGACAGGGGGTGGACAATAATGATGTCTGTTTTTTTCCGGAGCACCAGATCATTTTTTTTTTACAGCAAAAACAGAACAGGTTTTTGAAACCATGACAAAGCTTGCAAACTCTTAAACCACAATTGTCACTGAAATTATTAAAAGTTCTGATTATATAAAGTATGAACAAAAAAGCTCTGAACAACCTGGGAAAAATACAAATACCTCAAAAAATTCAAGTTTTTCGGACAATTTGTACCAAAAAGAAATTTGAAAACCTCTAATATTGTGGTTTAAAAATGGTCCAATAGGATCATCATATTTCCCATTGACTTCTACAGCATTTTTTTTTCACTTAATAAATCTCGAATGTTTAGAGCTTTTTATAAACATAATAAAACCCCACATTTTTCATGGAAACATGATTCATGAAAAAAAAACGCCCTTCGATTGTTAATAAATGGGCCCTCGCGTAAATTCTAGTACAGATTCAGGTAAATTACTCACTGAAGGAATACTTGAATGCTATTATACAGTGGGCTAAGGAATTGCAGATTAGGTTCAGTTAGTAGGCTGGTGAAAGGAAAATGAATTTCAATATGCGAGGTCTTACAACTTGGTCATGATATATAATGTGATTATAGTTTAAGCTGTGTACATTTGGACAAATAAAGGGTTTAGGTCAATGCAATGATATAAACATAGGCATTTCCTTTATATGCCTATAAATAAATAAGAACCATACCTATGTGTTTATTATTGCTTTGATCATAACTTGGGGCATAATTTCATACACTGTTCTACAAAAAAGATTTAAAAGGACTTAAGTAGAGGAGCACAACTTGTTTAAAGGAATGGGTGATCTAACAAGTAAAGACAGTGTCGGACTGGCCCACCGGGATACCAGGAAAACTCCCGGTGGGCCAAGGTGTCTGTGGGCCCTCCTGCTTCTAACTTTTTGGCCTATATCATGGTCATTCTCTATTTCTTTATGGGAATAAAGAGGCTTAATAATGGAAGAATAGAGTATAGTATGTAGAGAAAGAGACTAGGAGAATAAAGAGGTTGAGTGAGGAGAGGAGGTATAATAGTTTGGTGGGCCCTCAACCTAAGGTTTTTTAGTGGGCCCCTGGTATCCCAGTCCGACACTGAGTAAAGAGGTTTTTGACCAAGGTGCTATGTCTGTCAACACAGTTTCACCCTATAACCTAAATAAAGGGTTTTGAATAGGTAAAAAAATGATTTGTTTACACCTGATATACTATGTAACTATATGGATAGATCTATATCTTGAGATAACTGTGCTATCAGGTGTTTCTAAATTTGATGTTAATGGCATCTCTACTTGTCTTCACCATATGGATGGATTTCAGATTTAATATAAGCCGATGGTACATATATAGTTCTGCTTGTTGATCAGATTATACAGTACTTGATACAACCATTAAGCCAGCCAAATCAGGCTGATCTGAAAGTTTGACCCATGAGATAGTTTTTGGATTGTAGAAAATTAAAATCCATTGGCCAAAACCAGGAAACTGGATTTTGCAAGCTGATCAACATCTGAACTCAAATCGCATAACTGTCAGCAAAATTGTTTTGGTCCCATGCACCGCCTGTTAAATTGGTCATGGCCATATTGTCAGTCAATGTCTGTTCAAGGTTGGGGAATTTCTACACTGACCTTCCATTTAACTCAATTAGATGTCATGGTGTCATATTTTCTGTAATGTGAGATCCTTAAACGGTTGGTCCTGCAACTTTTCACTTGAAATTCTATGCTTGTCACTGAAAACTTTAATTACTAAAATATATGTAATCATGATTTTTAGTTAATGAGTTATACTTACTATCAAATTAGCTGATAAAACAGAATGAATTATATCCTTTGTTGTTTTATTCCTTTTTATTGATTTTGATTCGCAAGTGATTTTTCTACCCTAGCTATCTTTCATTATATTGCTCATTTAGTGATAAAGCACCATTTTGGCCATTTTAACCATTTTGGCCATATGAATAACACAGTGAAGAAACTACCATATTTTGACACGTTACGTTCGTCATGGTGTCATCACATTATTATCTAAATATACAATTTTGGTGTGAAAATACATTTACCGTATTAATGTGACCTTTCTCTGAGTAAGGGAGAAACTCCACGGCCTATTACTGCATGATCCGACGCGCTACGCAAAAACGCAGGCACCAAGTTGGATGCGCCTTAAATAAGGTAAGAAATGGAAATGTCTGATGAAGTCACTATGTTCATTTGATGCGAGCAGCGTGCAGCGTCTGCATCCACCCAACACATTGCGTCAGACGAATGCTGCGACACAATCCAACATTGCTATTGCTTACCTTATTTCCATTGCATCCGACTTGACGTCTGGGTTTTTTGCGCAGCGCGTCGGATCGTGCCGAAATCATCCGTGGAGTTCTACCCTTAGACAAGATGAAAATTTTTATTTTAGTTTATATGTAGTTCTTTAAAAAGTAAGATGGTCAGATTTATGATAAAAACTTAGCAGTTAATTTTTAACTTGCATAAGTAATTGTAAGGATTAAAAGGGCATTTTATAGCACATCTTAAAATGAAAGGTTAAGGTTATAATAACAAACATTCCAGAACTAACAAATGAGTGAGAGCAGCTTGCTTCTTTTAAAGCAATTTCTCTTCCGACATGACCTTTTTAACTTTTGATTTGTGTAAGCAACAAAATACACATACATATAGTAATAAGCATGATAGAGACAGAAAGTCAATTATGAGTCAGACTTTATAAACTAAGGTTAGCATTATCAACGAATAATATACATCTAGACAAATATTTATTTAACTTGGGCCTTAATGTTTTAATAAATTTCTGTTTGGGTAATGAAGGGTAGTGATTAAATATAACTCTAACAAAAAGAAAAAGAGCTTAAAATACCAACAAATGAAAACAGTCTTCAGGCTAATTGCAGATATCGTTATTGTTGAAAGTTAATGTCAACCCTAATGCCCACTGTGCTTGAAAAACAGTTTCTGGGTTAAATCCCAAAGAGATAAATGTGTGGACAGGTCATTGAAATTCCGAGAAAATAAACATTATGAATGGAAGTAGGATTATTTGTTCTGGACATAATTATACATTAACATTTCATTTAATTATGTGAATCCTCCCTTAAAAACAGCTATATTACTCTCAGGCACGATTGGTTGATCTTCAGTAAGTGAGTGTTAGTAACTTTTATATAACATATTTTTCATGTGCTTTTTTATTTATCATATAGGCATCCAAGGAAAAAAAATCTTCATTACTTATAGGCCTGCTGGGCTCTCTGCATTCCTGGGTTACCCAAAGTCATAGGTGCTGCCTCCTATTTAATTGTGATCTAGAATCCAATAGTTTCCTTTAAAGAAAAGCCATATTAATATATAATAATGATGAGGCACTGACAAACAGGACAAACAAAGACAAAACAGGACAGATTCACTCATTACTAGCAATAACTGTAAATATAACACAACATGCCCTGGGGAACCTGTGTGGACTATACAACCCCTGGTACAGTCTTACAATGCCACAGTCCCACTCTCAACTCCGGGTGGACCAATGCAAAGTAGTACAGTTTAGTTTTTGGTAATTTGTTCCTTCCCCAAAATATCTTCTGTTCCCAGCTAGCCCTAAATGCCCCAATGTACCGCTACCTTTGGACTTAGCAGCCACTCTCCATGTGGCAGGTACATGAGCAAAACCTTTCCTCCTCCTTGGGAATCACACATCGCCAAAGTATCCACATGCAGGAGACAGAAACAGGGCTGTCTTTATGGCATGGAGCACAAATGCTTATTCAAAGCAGAGCATGTCCACTTTCCCTGGCCAGTTTCCAAATGTCATTTTCACCTTCTCTGCTGTGTTTCTGTCTCTGACTGGATGCTGCAGCAGGGGCTCTTTTATAAATTCTTTCTGCCAGCCCTGTGGAGTTGGCTCTAAACCCAGGCTCTGGACACTCCTCTTTTTCCCAGATGTCCTCTGATCACTTCCTTGCCTGTAACTGGGCTCAGTAATGTCACAGGCAGAAAAGGAGGAAGACCTGTCTGATATGAGATGGCTTTCCCATAATTTGGAGCTTTCTGGATAATGGATCCCATACCTGTAGTTTTATTGTTCAGCAGTGCCCAAAAGAAAGTTCAGCTACCTAAAGTAGTCAAATATATATATATACAGATGAATGAGAACACTTGCCAAAGCAGGAGATACTTAGCAGATCTGCCAGTTTATTAATTATAGAGACAGTCTACAGTATATACTAATAAGATATTACACAAACAAATACAAGAGGTCCTAAAAATATATTGAAGACATTGAGACATTTTTGGGGGAATGTAGTATCATATATTAGTGCAAAAAGTGTTCACAAAGACCATTGTGAATGTCAGTGACCATGTTTTTGACCAAATACAGACCTCTCACAAAGTTTGCTACCAAATGCACTGTATTTAACAGTTTGGGACAAAATATTTAACAAAACTTCAGTGCAGATGTTAATGATAACCTTTGCATAGAGTAGTATGGAGTTAGCATAGATATGGGTATATATCATTTATATTGGAGGGGTGTGTGTATGGATGCTGGGTTTTATTTGGAGCAGTTGAACTTGATGGACTTTTGATGTCTTTTTTTCACCACGATTTAACTATGTAACTATGTAATATTCTCGGCAAATGATTTTACATTACATTAAAAAACATTACCTTTAAAAAAGAAATGCCTTCCCCTTTAAGCTGGCCAACTACATCAAAGTACTCCTTGATCTGGCCAGTCCTACGGTCAACTTTCATCTGATTCATTTAGAATTCTACTGCTTCATTATATATTTAACACAGGGACCTAGTTTTACATGCAACTTGCTTGCTTTTAGGGTTAAAACTCCCAAACATGGTTGCCCTTTTATAGGACACTACTATAGCTGGAAAAAGTGGGATCTACAATATGGATCTGGTCAATGCTCTTGTATAAACTAAAACAAACAAGGGAAATTGCAAGTCAGGTGCTTGTGCTTTTGTCTGAGTCAACAATATCTGGAAGACCCTTTATTTGTACACAGGGTTATTATAGAACTGAAAGCAATTTATACAAAGTAGAAACACAGAATGTCAAGAAAGTCACTTTAAAGCTTTAACCAGTGACCAGACATCTTTATCTTCCCCATCGTGCATTCAGATAAGTATCATTCTTCTAGCATCATCCAAACCTAGACTTGTCCCTCGGGTTCCCAGATCGTAAAGCACAACGTAGGTCTGGACTGAGAATTAAAATAGGCCCTGGCATTTCAGGTACACAGAGGCCCAATCAGGCCACATAGAGGCCCAAACAGCCCCACCAGCCCACTAAATACTGACTTTCTATGGGACCTTATAGCAGCCCTTCTGGCATTTGCCAGAACCCACAGATTGCCAGTCTGGGCCTGAGTACAAGTCATCATTCTAGAGCAGGGATCATCAACCTTTTTTTACCCGTGAGCCACACACAAATGTAAAAAGTGTTGGGGAGCAACACAAGCATGAACAATTTCTGGAGGTGCCACATAAGGACTGTGATTGGCTATTTGGTAGCTCCTTTATGGACTGGGAGCACGCAGGGAGTCCTGGGAGAAACATGTTGCTCACAAGCCACTTACGGACCACTATTATTAAACATGCCACTGCCCCACAGTGTAGCCCTCACACCAATTCAGCAAATTGTTATGCTGATGTTTAACTTGTTACATAGTTAATTCATTTTGAATTGAAAAAAAAGACAGAAGTCCATCAAGTCCAACCTCTCGAAAAAAAACCTAGCTTATTATTGGCCAAGAGGTGTAATGACCTCTTCCTACCACACTTCTTCAATATAGTGTGTGGAAAGGGGTGCCCTGTTTTTCAGCCTGGTCAAATTGCTCTGCAAAATGTCAGAATCCTGCATTTAATAGTTTTGCACATAATCAGCAAAAATAGAGACAGTACTTTCAATGCCCATCTTAAGGTCATTAATATGCAAGTTACAAATAAAATGACAGACCCTTTAGTACTCCACTAACAACACAAGTACAATTTTTCCATTTATTACCCATCTTTGTAATATATTCTTCAGGCAGTTCTCTATCCAAATACAAATATTGTTCTCCAGGCCGTCATTCTTAATTTAATCAGTAACTTTCGGTGTTTCTGTATCAAATGCTTTAGCAATGAAGACAGCATCCACCGACACCACAGAGTTTAGCTTTCTGCTCACCTCCTCAGAGAATGCAAAATCTATTATGCATATTGTGATTTGAAAACTATTTGAAAACTATCGCTGGTCTAATTACCCCTCCACAAGCTTTCCTACCACTGAACTAACAGTCCTTTAGGTATTAGACTGAGAATTGTATTTATTTTTAAGTAGTAGCACCACATTGGCAATTTGCCAATCTCTCAGCACCATACTATACCTTAAAAAATAGTGAGCTACGTTTGTTTGAATAGATGAATATTCTGCTGTCCTTTATTTACCTTTATACATTCTTTACTCATTTTTCCTTACTTTCAAGTCTTGTTAATTGTGTTGACCTGATCTGCCATGTTTTGATTTGTGTCAAAATTCGTAAACTGGCCTCAAAATCCAATTGCATTCAATTGCATTGAAGTCAATGGGAAAACAATATCACATGCATTTTTCACACATGCCCCACATTGTTAGAGGACCTCCTATTCACTATGCTAAACTGCTTTTTGAACTGAATAAATATTGATTTCTTAAAAACATTAACTCTGGTGAACTGGTAATAGTATCTACGCAGAGTAGTATCTTCTAGGGGGGTCATTTATTAAAGGAGAAACAAACCCATACTAGAAAAAAAAACCTACCCCCCCTGCCCTGCACAGACCAACCTCCCTCCTTCCCCACAGCCTAACTGCCCCCCAGACAAATGCCCCTAATTTTTTACTTACCCCTCCGTGCAGATCTGGCCTTGGGAGTTCATGAGCACCACCTTCTTTTGTCTGTCGTCTTTGAAATCTGAGCGGATTTTCAACGCATGTGCAGTTGGAGTAAATATCAGGTCCTGAACAACATGCACCGAAAGTCACAAAAATTTCAGAAAAATTTCTACTCCTACTCTTGTACCTAGTCTGGTTCTGTTCTAGTTCCCTGCGCCTCGTCTTGAGCCTAGTCCTTCCTTTGTTCACTTCTGCTTCAGTCTTGCTTCTGTTTCCTTGCTTTCTGATTCAGTCCTGATCTCTTTGTCGCACTGTCCCACTCCTGTCCAGTCTCTATGCCTACTCGGTCCACTCAGTCCTGTTCCAGATTCTGACTCTTTGGGGCTCATTTATCAACACTGGGCAAATTTGCCCATGGGCAGTTACCCATAACAACCAATCAGTGAATAGCTTTTTAAAGCCAGCAGCAAGTAGAACAATGAATGCAGCAATATGATTGGTTGCCATGGGTTACTGCCCATGGGCAAATTTGCCCGGTGTTGATAAATGACCCCCTTTGTCTGATTTTTCCTGCTTCACTCTGTTTCAGTCCTGTTTATGAACTGCTCTGTCCCTTTCATTCCTGATCTAGATTCTTCGACCATATCACCCTGTTCCTGAACTTGTACCTGCATCATCCCTTCTTGTCTGTGTGCACACTAGCAGCTCCTCACCTGTAGGACTCGCTACCTTTCCTTTAGATTTGCCAATAGCTATATATCACACATGTCATAAAGGTTTTTACATTATCTGTACTGCTGACTGACTGTTCTGTTGATCAATACAATACCTGGTTTACAGGCTGTATATCAGTCTAGCGTGACAAAGTTTCAGTCTTCTTTCTAAAATCAACAATTCTATATTCAGAAAGAGGTCATTGTACTCTGCTAACACATTTCTAAATGTATTTCTCATATTGCTCATCTAATTAGCATATATGTACTGCATGTAATATACAGTGTATATATATATATATATATATATATATATATATATATATATATATATATATATATATATATATAAAGAGTCCAAATGGGCAGCACACCGCCTTCAGGGCTTACCTCGGGTGCAAGGTAAATGAAGCAGATAATGTAGCAAGAAATGACCAGCAACACCGAGTTCTTTAGTGAAAAATATCAAATTGTATTCATGTTACATGTAAAGCCGACGTGACGTTTCGGTCCACTCAGGGACCTTTCTCTATATATATATATAAAATTATATGTATAGATGTGAACCTCCTCTCACCAACCCATATACAGGTTGGCATAGGTGCACCCATGAGGTCCCACATCTCTGGAGGTAGCAAGTCGAATCAAACTTGAAAAAATTGTGTTCCAACAAATCCTTAATAGAATCCATTATAAAACCTTTTGTATCCATGTCATAATTACTGTTTTGGTCTGATTTTATCATCTCCCTAAAGTCCATAAAGGTCTCAAAGGGTAGGCCAATAGTATCTTATAAACTTATTGAATGAGAAACTGTCAGAGCTAATTGATTTATTCTTACAACCCCTGGTCAAAAGACTGACTTCATATCTCAGAGATACTAAGCAAGTGTTCTAAGTGTTTAAGACGTTAAATGAAGATCAGATTATACAGCATATGGGCAACAGCAGATGTAACAAGCCAAGCATTCCCCAAGTGAATGGTCTGCATGCATTTGTACATATTGTTCTTATAGAAGAGCTTTATTGGTGATTTTATTTTTGTATGGAAAGGTGAAGGGAATCATTTTTTAGAATTTCTGAACACTTTGAATGATTTAAACTTAGGGGCAGATTTATCAAGGGTCGAATTTCGAAGTAGAAAAAACTTCGAAATTAGACCATCGAATAGAATCCTCCGACATTCGAATTCGAAGTCGGAGGATTTTATACATCAAACGATCGTATTCCGATCGTAGTACGATCGTACTTTGAATCGAACGATTCGAAAGATTTTATCGTACGATTTTCCTTTGAATACAAAAAACTTAGATAAATGCTCTGGAAGGTCCTCATAGGCTAACATAGCTCTTCGGCAGGTTTAAGTTGGCAAAGTATTGAAGTCGAAGTTTTTTTAAAGAGACAGTACTTCGATTATCGAATGGTCGAATAGCGAACAATTTTTACTTCGAATAGAAGTCGAAGTAAATTCAAAGTAAATTCGAAGTCGTAGTATCCTATTCGATGGTCGAAGTATCCAAAAAATTACTTTGATTTTCAAATTCTTTTACTTCGAAAATTCCCTCGAATTCACTTCGACCCTTGATAAATCTGACCCTTAAAGTTCACTGTGACTTTTGACCTGTTTATATGCAAACATCTTATTGGCTGCTATAGGTTACTGCTCCTGGGCAAACTTAGCGCCTTATATTACATATGGGGGTAATTGTAATGTGACCTTTGTGGTGTACCTACTAACATGTATGTCTTGTGGCATATAATACATAGGATGCACAACTCGCTCAATTAAACATTGTATGCATGAACATATTAGTCAGCTAACAGTGACAGCATCACAGTCTCCAGACATTTTGCGAAGTGCTATGGGGGGAATGTATCATTACTGCACATTCAAGGAATGGATAAAGTAAAATCCTGGAGTAGAGGAGGTAATAAACTAAGTGAATTGTTATAATTAGAGGTAAAATGGATTTTTGATTTCGCTACCGGGGAACCAGATGGATTAATATGGAGTTGGATCTTAGCTGCCATATTTAGGGATCAGAATATTAAATCGTGCTGTACTAAAAACTTTATAGAAAATATATTCAAATCTTTCCAAGTTGGGGGGTTTATGAAATTATAAGGTTCAAATGAATATCAAGTATAAGCCATCACTGTTTTTATAGTAAGGGCTGTTATGTTTGATGGTAACATATGGTAATCCTGGTGTTTCCTACTTTTGGAGCTACAGTTGCCTTTGTGAGGGGAACTAAAAAAGGATAAACATTTTATTTTTAAGTGTAAAAGAGTAGATACAAATATTAAAGAGATACCTATTGTCATATGTGTGTGTAACTCACAGGGAAGATATTTTTGGCTATGAAAAATCTGCTTTGTTTTTATTATTGTTTTTAGTAATGGTAGGGTTAATGGATTCAGGAGGAAGCACATCAGTAGTGACGTGGGTACTGAACACTTTTTAAATGGAGCAATGTGTATTGTGTACTTGTACCTGTGAATACATGTGGGATCACATGAAACGCATCAGGAAATGCATTGGTGAAATACACCTGTTTTAATTTTAATCTCTGTTCAAAAATCTGTGGAGGGTGCATCTTCCATTTGAGGATTATATGGTAATTTTTACCTACAACTTGTAATATTTCCTAATATATCAATCTTGTACATGACGAACACAATTAATGCAAATATATGTTTGTTCAACAGGCATTACTTGTTATTAGGGTTGACACCTTTTCTGGAATAATTACCATACTAACTATATCCGTTATCTTTCTTCTCTATTAATAACATTGATATCAATCAATCAAACCTACCTGCTACAGAGCAAACATGTTCTACACATAAGAAAGATTATTTCCAAATTATTACAATCCTTTTACTAATGCATGCTATTACAGTGAATGGTTCATAGGCTTCAGAACCTCAAGTGCTAGATGACCCTCAATAATATTTTAAATGAAGGTGTGTTAGATCCAACTTGAGTTTTTGGTGCAGAACAATGACTAACACATCCCCCCAAGCAGAATTTATTTCCACTGCCCCAGGAATATCAGAAAGATATTAGAAAACCTCTGAGGCAGGGCTGGGCCAAGGTAGTTTGGCAACATAGGCAAGGGCTTCAATTAGTGCCCCCCCCCATCCTGCATTACCATTTCCCACCTTACCATTACGTTTTTTTAAATTAAGCTTACAACATATTAAATCACATTTTAACATATCCACAACAAGCCATAAATATTGCCCTCAAGATTGCCCCCATCTGTACCTGTGCCAGCAGCCATTGCCCATTAGCCATCAATATTGCCCCAAGGCCCATGCCCCCCATCCTTACTTGTCCCAACAGTCATTGCCCATTAGCCATAAATATTACCCCCGAGATTAACCCCCCCAAGGTCCAAGCCCTCCATCTCTACCTGTGCCAGCAGCTATTGCCCATTAGCCATCAATATTGCCCCCATGCCCCCATCCGTACTTGTGCCAGCTGCCATTGCCCAGTAGCCATAAATATTGCCCTGAAAAGGCCCAAACCCCCCATCTGTACCTGTGCCAGCAGCCATTGCCCATTAGTCATCCATATTGCCCCCAAGCCCCCCATCCGTACCTGTGACAGCTGCCATTGCCCATTAGCCATAAATATTGCCCCGAAGGAGCCCAAACCCCCATCTGTACCCATGCCAGCAGCTATTGCCCTTTAGCCATCAACAACATTGCCCCCAAGGTCCAAGCCCCCATCTGTATCTTTGCCAGCAGCCATTGCCCATTAGCCATAAATATTACCCCCAATATTGCCCCCATGATATGTACCTGTGCCAGCAGCCATTGCCTATTTAGCAAGCATCAATATTGGCTCCAACCAAGGCCCCCATCCAGGCCCGGACTTGCAATCTGTGAGTTCTGGCAAATGCCAGAGGTGCTGCTATAAGGTGCCATAGAAAGTCATAGAAAGGCTGGTGGGGGCTGTTTGGGCCTCTGTGTGGGCTGATTGGGCCTCTGTGTACCTGAAATGCCAGGGCCTATTTTAATTCTCATTCCGGACCTGCCCCCATCTGTACCTGTGCCAGCAGCCAGCAGTAAGGAAGCATAAAGAATCACAGTATTAAAAAGTCCAGCAGGTCTTCTGTGTCTTCAGTGCGAGACTCAAATTACTCCAGCGCACAGGTTCTCTCTGCTGCCCATATGAAGTCCATATATGGAAGCGCCCGATCTACATCGATTGTGCGGCAGCGCATTATGTAAGGCTCCAATGCACGTTAAGGGTGGGGAGCGCCTTAAATTTAGTTAACAGGCCAAAACAAAAGTGAGAGCGGGTTGGGGCAGGCGGTTTTCTGAAGCATACTGATGTTATTAAAGGATTAAACATACCCATGTGTAAAAATAAAAAGAATAAAAAATGTACATAAATGACATAGAACTATTGTTTATATGTAATAAGCACTAAAAAAAAAGTTTCTATTTAATGAACTTTTTTTTTTTTATTTGGTAACTTTGGTAACTGTTTTGTTTCCGCAGCTTTCAGGATTGAAATTTAAACTGTCACCATGCCTAATCCTCCAGTGGGAGCAAACTTCTACACACTTTGTGCTTTCTTAAGAATCTTAAGGATTTTAGTGTTTTTTGATCATTTTTAAAGGAGAACTAAACCCCCAAACTAATGAAAACCCCTACCCTCCATAGTCCCCTCTTCCTGACCCCCCCCACAGGTGTTACTACCTGTAAATGCTCCTAAGTCTTTAACAACCTCAGAGTCAGTGCAGCGAAGCTCACGGGCGCAATCTTCATTGCTTTGGGAGTCTTCAGTAAGTAAGCATGCGCAGGTGTAGTAATTTTACGGTCCCGAACAACTGTGCATGCACCTACCACGGAAATTGCAGAAGCGACCCGAAGGTTCCCAAAGTGGTGAAGGTGGTGCCAGTGTGCTCCGCTGCGCTGACTCTGCATCAAGGGGTAATTAAAGACTATGGGGTATTTACAGGTATTAACACCTGTGCGGGGGGAACAGGGAGGGGGGACTATGGAGGATTGGGGTTTTCGTTTGGGGGTTTAGTTCTCTTTTAAGAGAAATGCTGCCACATACCTGTAATTGGATTGTAAAATGGATTTCATAGTACAGGTATGGGACCTGTTATCCAGAATGCTCGGGACCTGAGGTTTTCCGGATAATGGATCTTTCTGTAATTTGGGTCTTCATGCCTTAAGTCTACTAGAAATTTATTCAAACATTAAATAAACACAATAGGCTGGTTTTGCTTCCAGTAAGGATTAATTATATTTTAGCTGGGATCAAGTACAAGCTACTGTTTTATTATTACAGAGAAAAAGGAAATCATTTTTAAAAATTTGAATTATTTGGATAAAATGGAGTCTATGGGAGACAGCCATTCCATAATTTGGAGCTTTCTGGATATCGGGTTTCCAGATAAGGGATCCTATACCTATAAATGATTACTATTATAAACTGAAATCATTGTTCTCATCCTCCGAAGATATCTTGTGAATATCTAAGTAAACCTGGTGGGGTGTACTGATATGTAGGAGGGTTATGTCGAGGCCTACTTTTCATACTGAGTGAAACAATTAAAATAAATTAACTATTAAAATGCTGGAAAAAAAACTATGTGAAATAACCAGCAAATTTATCAAGGTGTGTGTTTTATTTCATGCTGCCCTAACACCAGATTTTTACACCACTTTGCGTAATCCAGTAGTCAATAGGAAAATTTCAATCAGGAAGTAAGTCCCATCAGAAAACAATGCAAAGAAAAAAGTAATAGCTGATTTCCATGGTTTTCTACAGCATTTTCAAATGGCTACTTTCATTCACATATGTGATCGCTAAAAATCATTACACAGCTTGATAAATATGCTGTTTTTTACTCACTGGTGTCTGGCAGGGTGTGGTGTATTTTTTCTTTGCTGTGGTGTTTGTGTATCCCAACAACAATTCACACAACTGGCTAAAGACAAGGTGGGTGGGACTTGCATTGCCATGTAACAAAATGGATGTCTTTCTCAAATATTTACTTTTACAGTTTGAAATAGTTCCACAATTAGACCAACTATTAACCTCTGCTGGGAAAAATTGTCCTTGTCATACATCCTCACACTGCAATAGGCAGTTCACGGCTAGCTTTCCATCACATGGTGATTCAAGCAGGACATGCAGAGAGCTGCTCCTTTTGGGAGTATCCTTTTGGAGTCTGCCTTGACAGTTCAGAATGTTATATTCCTGAACTTTATGAATTAATTGCTATCTGCTGTGTACTACTTTTTGAAGTCTGACAATGTAATAGCTCATTAAATGCTCAGATCACACATGCAGGAAAACTAACTAGAAGATTACTTGTTAAGCTTTGATTTTCCTGCAGCAATACATTTTACATTTTTCCAGAAGTGACAGGGTTTATATAGCTAAAGTCCACGTGCATTTTTTCTTCTTCCCAGGTTGCTGTGAAATAGGACCATTTATCCCTGCCACAATCAATCATCAGTTCAGCTCCAATCTGATAAACCTTTCATCTTCCCCTATCTAAATTGTTCCTTCCAGGGTGATTCACTCAAGCTTATAGCACGCCCCTGACTACCAACACAAAAAACCAAGGAGATATTTGATAGTTCATTTGTTAGTTGATGGCATGTACATCTTGTGCTGCCGAGGTTTTATTAAGGACCATTTATGGTCTTACATGGAGAATGGGGACAATGCATCTCTGTTTCTGTAGCCATACAAGGCTACTTCAGTTTCGTCCTCTCATAACATATAACTTGGAGGTATTTTTTTTACATTGGCAAACCTGAAAGCAGACGTTGGCTGATGTTTGTGTTGAGCAAGTCCCTAACCAGCCTAATAACAATGTGTTGATGTATAGATGAATTTCTGCTCCTCCATGACACAGGGATTAAATCTCCTCTTATCTCATAAAACATCAGAATAAGTGTCTTGGTTTTCATTTCACCATGAAGTCACAAGGGACAGCAGTTATGCTACGTGCTTATGAACAAAGTGGGCTTCCCTCAAGCAACAGAAAGAGTGGATTACCTAAGATAAGCAAGAAACATTTGAAAAGGTAGAATAGTAGGGCCTATTCATAATAAAAAAAAGCAAGCGCTCTGCTATAAATTCTGTGTCTTCTATACCACAGACTGATCAATGGTCACATTACATTAGGCGTGTTGATAAATGGGTGGCTTCATTTTTCTTGAAGACAAGATGGCTAAATAAGCCTTCTAGTAAATGCTCTCATCATTGCACCCTAATGGATCGGTACAATGTATCATTTTGTCCACTTGTCCTCACCCGACCTCTTGCTCATCCCTATGTCATTGCATTATTACATGAAGAGAAATCATTGTTCTCATCCTCTAGGATATTATGCTTGAAAGGTACAGCCCAATTAACTCAGTCTAAAACATACATTTTATATTCCCATTAGAATTATAGACTTGTACTCAGCGATATGCACAATGAAACAAATGAATAATGTCTGAATAATAAGGGATCATCAAAATTAAAACCTTTTTTTTTTTCAATAGCACGTTTTAGTATATATATATATATATATATATATATATATATATATATATATATATATATATATATATATATATATGTGTGTGTGTGTGAATTTATGCCATACATAAAAATTATGGGAAATAATTAAAATAAGTGTTTTTAAAGTTTTTTTTCATGCAGGGTGGCACAAACCCGTATATAGAATATAGCATTAGCAGGGGTACAGCAAATAAATGGTTAAGAGAAAACTGCTGGCATGTAAAGCTGGTTGTCTTTTTCAAAGCCAACACATTTTACACCAGAATTTTACAACATCGGCAGCACATTTGAACATTTTTTAGTTCACAGTATCACACAGTTTTATAAATTCTCATGGGTTTGCATGACGTAATGTGACTATGTTTGGTGTATTTCAATGCTGTTTTTTTACACACATTTATTATTATGCCCATAAATGTTTGCATTGTTTACTTGGTTGTTTTCAGTATGATGTATGATTTACAGTACTGATACAAGTTATTTTGTAAATTAACCTTCACTAGACATGCTTATAATTGCATACTATTTCAAAGCCAAAGCATTTCATCAACACACAATAAGATGGCTAAAAATGTGGAATATATTTTGCCATGTACTAAGTTTATAGACACATATAGGTTCATAGCTGTACATGCCAAAAACAGTGTTTTAAATAATATTAACAGTGGAGCAGAGGACAGAACTACAACAGGCCTTTCCTACAGCCTGGCTCATTGGGAGTCCCTCAGTAATATAAGTCCTGCAATTCTACAATAATAAGCATCTAGTATGGTGGAGCGGGCAGTGTAAAGATGGGTCCCTGGTGCATTTTGCACGAGGGTCCAGTAACCTTTCAGTTACAGCAATAAGCATTATCAGTAGGAACAGCACTTTAAAGATATTGTGCTTAGTACAGCTCAGGAATAGCAAATTTTACTAGGATTGCCAGTTGTTAAAGGGGAAGTAAAGTCTAAAATAGAATAAGGCTAGAAATGCTGTATTTTGTATACTTAACATAAACATGAACGTACTGCACCATAAGCCTGATCAAAGAAATGATTTATGTTTTCAAGTTGGCCACAGGGGGTCACTATCTTGTAACTTTGTTAAACATCTTTGCAAGACCAAGACTGTGCACACGCTCAGTTTGGTCTTGGCTGCTTAGGGATCGTCATAAAGTATCAAAACAGCACAAGTCAAATAATATCTGCCAGAAGTCGATACATCAAGACTGATAGGTAAACTGCATTGGGTCCTGTGATCTAATGTCAATTTTATAGTTTTTGTATTTTTTAATACAAACTTTCTCCAACTCTGCAGAACCAGTGGCTACAGAAAAATAATCCTCCAAATAGAATATCAGTTTATCTGTTTAAATCTGGTTCCATGATCTTTGTCCCTGCAGCTGGAGTTGGAGCCATTAAAGGGGATGTAAAGACAAAAATAAAATCCAATACAAATCTCTACACAGTCGCTGACTGCTCTACAGGGAAACAAACAAAGCTGCTTGAGTTCTGCATGGCTGAGAAGTAAGGCAGGGGGAGCTCCTCTGCTTTTCATAAGTATGATTGTTTCCCTGCAGAGCAGTTAGGGACCGTCTGACAATTCCTATCCACAGCAGTAAAGGAAGAAGGGAGAATTTCACTGCATACAGTCAGGTTTCTTATAAAAACTACACATTTTTAAATTAAATTATATTGGAGATAGGTTTCTTTTTCATTAAAGAAGGTAAAAATGGGATTTTATTTTTTTGCCTTTACATGCCCTTTAATATTGTTGTTTTACGGCACTGGAGTTCTTGGTTACATTCAAACCAGGAATATGCTGTAGATTTATGTTCTCTGCATATTTGACTAGTTTACCCCTACAAATAAATGAAGGGTGCACTCCATTGTAAATATTACCAATATTTTAACAACCGTGTTAAAATGTGCTCTTACATACATAAAAGGGCACATAAAAGACTCTCCTCTGCAGGATTCCTTGCTTCCATACAATTCAATCAGAGCATTTTTTTCAAATGAGCATTTCTCCAGGGCCTAGAGTGCAAACAGACCATCTCTCAGAAAAACCCAACATATTTCATCAGCATATTCTAACTGACAAGAGTTGTATAATAAAAAGGTACCTAAACATAGTTAATTGACTTTTGTGTACATGGTAGAGACATGGCAGGGGCCGAAAGTATAAGTTTAACTGGGCTTGACTGTTGAACAATGTAATGCAATGAAATGTTCTTAATTTTAAGGCTTCCATGTATGAAATAGCTGGTAGTCTTTCTAGAAGGAGGTAGAGAAGGGGTGCAGAAAAGATATGTCTGTGACACCCAAAGAAAATAACAATTGTTGTTTCCACAACTTGGCTATAAAATGTTTGCCAAATGAAGGACCTACCACAGAGAACAAAGAGGAAAAGAGTCTACTTGTTCAGTAGTTCTGCTCGGGGGTATAGAGCAAGGCACAGGATAAGTCTGGCAGCTTTGCACAATTGTAAACGAAGAACAAAAAGCACCAAAAAAAAAACCAAATAGTAGAAACTTACCAATGTAGATATATTGGTCTAGGTGCTCCAGCCCAATCCCTTAGCTTGAGGGAACAGACAACCCATTATAACATAAAGCTCATAAAACTGATTACAGTGTACAGTACAGTGCAGTGCATACACATATAAATGCAAGCTGTTTTAATGATAACCCTTACAGATGAATAAAGCTATTTACACCTTACACAAATCTGTGACTGATTTGTGTCATTGCTCACATGAAGGAAGGTCCAAAGCAGGGTAATACATTTCTTCATTTCAAAATAACATTCTATGAAGGGAACATTTATAGGGGATACATACTATAAACCCAAGGATGTTTTAGTTCAAAGCGGGTACATATTAGGATCCCTTGATATGGGGAGAATAAGTTAAGAAATAGTTAAATTATTCTGTAACGTATGCTATCCCAAAACCCAGAGTAAACCCCAAGGTCCCAGTCTCGGCTCGCACTTGTGAGAGGACCAAGGGGAAAGCTCTGGGCAGTCAAGGGAACCGTAACGTATAACTGAAAGCATGGTCAAGGGAAATGCCAGTTCAATAGCAAACAGACAAGAAGCTAAAGCTTAGTTGAGGTCACAGGCCAAGGTCAAACACACCAATATCGAGGTACAAAGCAGGAACCCGAAGGATCAAGGTTCAGGACAGACGGCAGACAATTCAGGAACAGGGATATGCAAGGTCAAACACAGCTTTAACAATAACAGATCGCACCCAGGAACCCACCGAAATAGTCAGAGTAGAATAGGGGTTTTTATAGCCAGTCAATTGACTTACAATAGGGGTGCCCAGGACGTTGATCGGTGTCTACCAGTAGGCTGAGGAGCTGCACTGTCTCCCTGCATATATGAGTGTAGCCTGCAGCAGCCTCAAGCTGCGGGCCAGGAGTGTAAGGAAACTTTTGCCTGATCCTGGGGACAAAGGCCTTTTCCCAAAATCCCAGTTTAAGTGGCACATCCATTCTGTGTTTGAGAGGTGGCACCTTGGGCTCAATGGAAGGGGGGCAGGTGGTAGGCAGTATTCTCTCTTTTGAGGGGTGCAGAAGAATTTTTATTAGGGAATTGAGGGAGCTTTTGGCCCATATTCACAAGGGATCATGCTTCTCTTTTCTAAAGGGGCAACAACATTTTACATATAGATAAAAATTACAAGCTTAATCCTCATAGGTCCCTGTGTCAATGATTCTCTATTACTGCTGTTCCATGATCTCAGGGACAAGTTAATTTCACTCCTGTCATTTCTTACATGACACTGAGCCCTTCTCTGTTCTAACCATTCTGCTCATCCTCTCTAACTAAAGAAGCTGCCAGTAGCGTAACTACTGGGGGTGCAGGGAGGTGCAATCTCACCTGGGCCCACACCCCCTTGGGGCCCACCGATAATGGTTATTGTGAGCGGCTAGGCAGGGGGAGGGCTCAATTTATGGGGGAGGGCTTGACAGGGGGGGCCCGGGTTCCGATCCTGCACCAGGGCCCACTGACGAGTAGTTACACCACTGCTTCTCTTACTTGCCTGGTACCAGGGCAGCCATCAGGAGGGGACAGGGGGTACGAGTGTCCCGAGCCTGGGCCTGAAGGGGGGCCTGGAAGTGCTGCACTTTTGAAAGAGTTGGGCCCCCCTTGACAACGCCGAAAGCCTGTGGCCATCTTCAAAGTCGCGAACAGCCGAAATGCAAAAGTGGCGAAAAGCCGAACAGCCGAACTCCCGAAGCAGTGAAAAGACCCAAAGTCACGAAAATAGACGAGATTGAAGTCCTGAAGTGGCAAAAAGACCCGAAGCCACAAAAACAGCCGAACTCCCAAAGAGACGAAAAGACCTGAAGTCACGAAAACAGATGGAATTGAAGTCCTGAAGCGGCGAAAAGACCCAAAGTCACGAAAGGAGGCGAAGTTGAAGTCATGAAGCCATGAGTTAAATTCTACTGAACACCAATTTGTGTTTTTTTTTTTTTTAATCCCCTGGCCATTAATGTGTTATTTTAATATTCTATAAGCCCCTGCCACCAATGTTTTTTTTAAAAAAATATTCTTTGGGGGCCCAATTTTTTAAACTTAGAAGTTAGTATAAAATTTTGTTGTACGGGGCCCTGTGATTTTTAATGGTGGCCCTGCCTTGCACTGCATAGTAAGCAAGAGAGATCTGTTCCAAGGTTAGCTGCTCAGAGGGGGCAAAGCTGAAATGTCTCACTGGGCACTGTGGGATATCCTTTGTGGTGTTAACTTCTGGATAATTTTGCTGGAGAGACACAGCCAAAAAAATTTAAGGATTGCTGTACAGAACAGGCAGCTACAAATGCTAATAAAACACTATCTATGTGATTACATCGATACAAGTATTTTCTCTTTTTACTAATACTATTTTATGGGCTTGGGACACTTGTTATTGTGCTGTACAGTAGACGGCACACTATTTTTATCAAGGTAGATCTCCTAATGGGGGCGAGGTGATGAGAGTAGATCCCAGGAGGGTAATAAAGTCTGGGCAAGCCTGGCTTACACAAATCACCTGTGGTCAGAATGGCAACAGGTGAAACAAGCCATGCTTACTAGTAATTACCAAGCATTGCCATAGTAGTGAACCAGGGTCTTAGCTGTCTGCTCGCAAAGAGCAGTGGTAATTAGAGATGTCGCGAACTGTTCGCCGGCGAACTTGTTCGCGCGAACATCGGGTGTTCGCGCTCGCCGGAAGTTCGCGAACGTCGCGCGACGTTCGCCATTTTGGGTTCGCCATTGTTGGCGCTTTTTTTTGCCCTCTCACCCCAGACCAGCAGGTACATGGCAGCCAATCAGGAAGCTCTCCCCTGGACCACTCCCCTTCCCTATAAAAACCGAAGCCCTGCAGCGTTTTTTCACTCTGCCTGTGTGTGCTGAAGAGATAGTGTAGGGAGAGAGCTGCTGCCTGTTAGTGATTTCAGGGACAGTTGAAAGTTTGCTGGCTAGTAATCGTTTTGATACTGCTCTGTTATTGGAGGGACAGAAGTCTGCAGGGGTTTGAGGGACATTTAAGCTTAGGTAGCTTTGCTGGCTAGTAATCTACCTTCTACTGCAGTGCTCTGTATGTAGCTGCAGTGGGCAGCTGTCCTGCTTCTGATCTCATCTGCTGACTGCTGCAATAACAGTAGTCCTTGTAAGGACTGCTTTTATTTATTTTTTTGTTGTTTTACTACTACTACTACTACTACTACTATAAGAGCCCAGTGCTATTAGTCTAGCAGTGTTGGGGAGTGGGACTGGTGTGCTAATCTGCTGCTCCTAGTAGTTCAGCAGCACCAACTTTAATTTTTTTTTTTAATATTCATTTTTTTTTTATTTTACTTTTTTTATTTTACTACCGCTGTAGTAGTGTATAAGTTGACCTTTTAGGCATTATTTGCCCTGTAGGCATTATTTGCACACTGTTTTCTTCAACCCGCCATCGAGCTGTGTGACCTTGTTCACATTCTGTCTAAATATCCATAATATTACCGTCTCCAGAAAAAACACCGGAGTCACTTTTTTCAAGCAGCCATAATATATTTTACGTAATCCGTATCCACCGCTGTAGTAGTGTATACGTTGGCCTTGTAGGCATTATTTGCACACTGTTTTCTTCAACCCGCCATCGAGCTGTGTGACCTTGTTCACATTCTGTCTAAATATCCATAATATTACCGTCTCCAGAAAAAACACCGGAGTCACTTTTTTCAAGCAGCCATAATATATTTTACGTAATCCGTATCCACCGCTGTAGTAGTGTATACGTTGGCCTTGTAGGCATTATTTGCACACTGTTTTCTTCAACCCGCCATCGAGCTGTGTGACCTTGTTCCCATTCTGTCTAAATATCCATAATATTACCGTCTCCAGAAAAAACACCGGAGTCACTTTTTCAAGCAGCATTCATATATTTTACGTAATCCGTATCCACCGCTGTAGTAGTGTATACGTTGGCCTTGTAGGCATTATTTGCACACTGTTTTCTTCAACCCGCCATCGAGCTGTGTGACCTTGTTCACATTCTGTCTAAATATCCATAATATTACCGTCTCCAGAAAAAACACCGGAGTCACTTTTTTCAAGCAGCCATAATATATTTTACGTAATCCGTATCCATCGCTGTAGTAGTGTATACGTTGGCCTTGTAGGCATTATTTGCACACTGTTTTCTTCAACCCGCCATCGAGCTGTGTGACCTTGTTCCTATTCTGTCTAAATATCCATAATATTACCGTCTCCAGAAAAAACACCGGAGTCACTTTTTTCAAGCAGCATTCATATATTTTACGTAATCCGTATCCACCGCTGTAGTAGTGTATACGTTGGCCTTGTAGGCATTATTTGCACACTGTTTTCTTCAACCCGCCATCGAGCTGTGTGACCTTGTTCACATTCTGTCTAAATATCCATAATATTACCGTCTCCAGAAAAAACACCGGAGTCACTTTTTTCAAGCAGCCATAATATATTTTACGTAATCCGTATCCACAGCTGTAGTAGTGTATACGTTGGCCTTGTAGGCATTATTTGCACACTGTTTTCTTCAACCCGCCATCGAGCTGTGTGACCTTGTTCCCATTCTGTCTAAATATCCATAATATTACCGTCTCCAGAAAAAACACCGGAGTCACTTTTTTCAAGCAGCATTCATATATTTTACGTAATCCGTATCCACCGCTGTAGTAGTGTATACGTTGGCCTTGTAGGCATTATTTTCACACTGTTTTCTTCAACCCGCCATCGAGCTGTGTGACCTTGTTCACATTCTGTCTAAATATCCATAATATTACCGTCTCCAGAAAAAACACCGGAGTCACTTTTTTCAAGCAGCCATAATATATTTTACGTAATCCGTATCCACCGCTGTAGTAGTGTATACGTTGGCCTTGTAGGCATTATTTGCACACTGTTTTCTTCAACCCGCCATCGAGCTGTGTGACCTTGTTCACATTCTGTCTAAATATCCATAATATTACCGTCTCCAGAAAAAACACCGGAGTCACTTTTTCAAGCAGCATTCATATATTTTACGTAATCCGTATCCACCGCTGTAGTAGTGTATACGTTGGCCTTGTAGGCATTATTTGCACACTGTTTTCTTCAACCCGCCATCGAGCTGTGTGACCTTGTTCACATTCTGTCTAAATATCCATAATATTACCGTCTCCAGAAAAAACACCGGAGTCACTTTTTTCAAGCAGCCATAATATATTTTACGTAATCCGTATCCACCGCTGTAGTAGTGTATACGTTGACCTTGTAGGCATTATTTGCACACTGTTTTCTTCAACCCGCCATCGAGCTGTGTGAGCTTGTTCACATTTTGTCTAAATATTGATAATATTATCGTCTCTAGAAAAACCACTTGAGTTACTTTTTTTCAAGCAGCATTCATATATTTTACGTAATCCGTATCCACCGCTGTAGTAGTGTATACGTTGACCTTGTAGGCATTATTTGCACAGTGTTTTCTTCAACCCGCCATCGAGCTGTGTGAGCTTGTTCACATTTTGTCTAAATATTGATAATATTATCGTCTCTAGAAAAACCACTTGAGTTACTTTTTTTCAAGCAGCATTCATATATTTTACGTAATCCGTATCCACCGCTGTAGTAGTGTATACGTTGACCTTGTAGGCATTATTTGCACACTGTTTTCTTCAACCCGCCATCGAGCTGTGTGACCTTGTTCACATTTTGTCTAAATATTGATAATATTATCGTCTCTAGAAAAACCACTTGAGTTACTTTTTTTCAAGCAGCATTCATATATTTTACGTAATCCGTATCCACCGCTGTAGTAGTGTATACGTTGACCTTGTAGGCATTATTTGCACAGTGTTTTCTTCAACCCGCCATCTAGCTGTGTGTATTATCGTTTCCAGAAAAACCAACTGAGTTTTTGTTGTTGTTGTTGTTTTTTTAAAAATAATGCCAGGCAAAGGCAGGCCGCCACGCAGAGGCCGTGCTAGGGGCCGTGCTGCTATGCAATCCTGTGGCCCTAGCAAATTGCCCAGTTTTAAAAAGCCAATGACCCTGAACTCCCAAAATGCTGAAGAGGTAGTTGACTGGCTTACACAGCACACCCCATCCTCTACCGTTTCTAACTTTACCACAACATCCTCCTCATCCTCCACTGCTATGGCCACCCCACGTAACACTTCCTCCACCACCGGTGCCCCTTCTTCACTGGGGTCAGAGGAGTTATTTTCCCATGAGTTTCTTGAACTGAGTAATGCGCAACCATTATTGCCAGAAGAAGATGAAGGAGATGAGGACCTTACACCAGATTTAATTCTGGCAGAGAACACGATAGAGATGGACATAATGAGTGATGAGGAGGAGGTCCCCGCTGCTGCTTCCTTCTGTGATGTGTCAGAAGAAATTGATGCATCTGAGGAGAATGATGATGAGGAGATTGATGTTTTGTGGGTGCCTAGTAGAAGAGAGCAAGAGGAGGGTAGTTCAGATGGAGAGACGGAGAGTCAGAGAGGCAGTAGGAGAATAAGACTTAGAAGAAGCAGGGAGGACAGCCCGCAGGGATCAGTAGGGCAACAACATGTATCGGCACCTGTGTTCAGCCGGCCAACGCACCCGCCATTGCCGCCAATACCGCCAACTCCGCCAACTTCTACTGTTACCGCCAGATCGCACACTTCCAAAAAGTCAGCAGTGTGGGATTTTTTTAATGTGTGTGCCTCTGACAAAAGCATTGTAATTTGCAATGAGTGCAGTCAGAAACTGAGCCTTGGTAAGCCCAACAGCCACATAGGTACAACTTCTATGCGAAGGCACATGAGCGGCAAGCACAAAGCACTTTGGGAGCAACACCTCAAAGGCAACAGGCAAACTAAAAGCCACACTCCTTCTGGTCCAGCATCTTACTGCTCTACCTCTGCTCTCCTTGACCCGTCTGAACCACCCTCCACTCCGCCTTCCACCTTGACCACCTGTTCCCATTCCCAGTCATCTGCCACCAGCCAAGTTTCTGTGAAGGCCATGTTTGAGCGTAAGAAGCCAATGTCTGACTGTCACCCCCTTGCCCGGCGTCTGACAGCTGGCTTGTCTGCACTCTTAGCCCGCCAGCTTTTACCATACCAGCTGGTGGACTCTGAGGCCTTCCGCAAATTTGTAGCAATTGGGACACCGCAGTGGAAGGTACCCAGCCGCAATTTTTTTTCTAAAAAGGGAATACCACACCTGTACCAACATGTGCAGAGCCAAGTTACCGCATCTCTGTCACTTAGTGTTGGGCCAAAGGTCCATATGACTACTGACGCATGGTCCTCCAAGCATGGTCAGGGCAGGTATGTCACCTACACTGCCCACTGGGTGAACTTGGTAATGGCTGGGAAGCAGGGAATGGGTAGCTCAACAACAACAGTGGAGTTGGTGTCACGGCCACGGATTGCACGCGGTTCTGCCACCACCTCTACTCCTCCATCGCTCTCTACCTCGTCTTCTTCTTCTTCTTACTCTGCTGCTGGGTCCTCCTTCTCCTCCTCCACACCTGTGCACCCCCAGCTCCCCCTAGGCTATTCGACGTGCCAGGTACGCCGTTGTCACGCTGTCTTGGGGATGACGTGCCTGGAAAGCAAAAACCATACCGGATCTGTACTCCTGTCATCTCTGCAGTCACAGGCCGATCGGTGGCTGACCCCACACCAACTGCAGATCGGAAAAGTGGTGTGTGACAATGGAAGCAATCTGTTGGCAGCGTTGAGACTAGGCAATTTAACACATGTGCCCTGCATGGCACATGTGTTAAATTTAATAGTCCAACGTTTTGTCTCCAAGTACCCAGGATTCCAGGACGTTCTCACCCAGTCCAGAAAGGTGTCGGCCCATTTCAGACGTTCCTACACAGCCATGGCACGCCTTGCTGACATTCAGCAGCGCTACAACATGCCAGTCAGGCGTTTGATTTCTGACAGCCAGACTCGCTGGAATTCAACGCTCCTTATGTTGGAACGTCTGCTGCAACAACAAAGGGCCGTCAACGAGTACCTTTTTGAACTGGGTGGTAGGACTGGATCTGCACAGCTGGGGATTTTTTTCCCCCGTTACTGGGTGCTTATGCGCGATGCCTGCAGGCTCATGCGACCTTTTGAAGAGGTGACAAATATGGTCAGTCGCACCGAAGGCACCATCAGCGACCTAATACCCTTCGCTTTATTCCTGGAGCGTGCCGTGCGACGAGTGACAGATGAGGCTGTAGACCAGCGTGACGAGGAGCTGGAAGCGCACGATTTCTGGTCGGAATCACCAGAACGAACCCAGGCACATGCTGCAACGCAGGGAGAGGTGCCAGAAGTGGAGTCAGAGGAGGAAGGTGGCTTTGTGGAGGAGGAGGAGGAGGACCAACAGGAGCAGGCTTCCCAGGGGGCTAGTGGTGACCTTTTGGGGACCCCTGGTCTTGTACGTGGCTGGGGGGAGGAGACCGTGGATGATGCAGTCCTTGATAATGAGGAAGCGGAGATGGATAGCTCTGCATCCAACCTTGTGAGAATGGGGTCTTTCATGCTGTCATGCCTGTTGAAGGACCCCCGTATCAAGAGGCTTAAGGAGAAGGACCTGTACTGGGTCGCAACGCTACTAGACCCTCGGTACAAGCATAAAGTGTCAGAAATGTTACCAACATACCACAAGTCCGAAAAGATGCGGCATTTACAAACCAGCCTGCAAAACATGTTGTACAATGCTTTTAAGGGTGATGTCACTTCAGGAACTCATCAACATTCCAGGGGCAGAGGTGCCAGTAATCCTGCCACGAGCACACCTGCAAGGACAAAGCCCTTTGGCCAGTCTGTAACGTCAGACATGCAAATGTTTTTCTGTCCAAGGCAGCGCCACAACCCTTCTGGATCCACCCTCAAAGAACGCCTCGACCGGCAGGTAGCGGACTACCTGGCATTAACTGCAGATATCGACACTCTGAGGAGCGATGAACCCCTGGACTACTGGGTGCGCAGGCTTGATCTGTGGCCAGAGCTGTCACAATTTGCCATGAACCTCTTGTCTTGCCCAGCCTCAAGTGTGCTCTCAGAAAGGACCTTCAGTGCAGCAGGAGGGATTGTAACTGAGAAGAGAACTCGCCTAGGTCACAAAAGTGTCGATTACCTGACCTTTATTAAAATGAATGAGGGGTGGATCTCGGAGGGTTACTGCACGCCGGAAGACTTGTTCTGACTTCTATGCAGCTGTCCTTCTCTTCAAGCCTCATGACTCCACACACAGCTGTCCTTTAGCGTCCTCCTCCTCCCTCCGCCACCGTTACAAACTAGGGTGCAAACCCTACTGGTTTAATTTTTTCTGGCCTCTGTGCTTCAGTGGCTGCGACCAAAAAAATGCCTATTTTCTGCATTTATATGACATAATTTTTCTGGCCTCTGTGCTTCAGTGGCTGCAACCAAAAAAATTTATATTTTCAGCATTTATATGGCATAATTTTTCTGTCAACTGTGCTTCAGTGGCTGCGACCAAAAAAATGCATATTTTCTGCATTTATATGGCATAATTTTTCTGGCCTCTGTGCTTCAGTGGCTGCAACCAAAAAAATTACTATTTTCAGCATTTCAATGGACGTTGACCTTGTAGGCATTGTTTGCCCAGTTTTTTTGGCCACAGCCACTGAAGCACAGAGGCCAGAAAAAATATGCCATATAAATGCTGAAAATAGTCATTTTTTGCCATACGTTGACTCAACGTATATGGCAAAAAATGACTATTTTCAGCATTTATGTGGCATATTTTTTCTGGCAACTGTGCTTCAGTGGCTGCAACCAAAAAAACTGGGCAAACAATGTCTACAAGGTCAACGTATGGCGAAAAATTACTATTTTCAGCATTTATATGGCATATTTTTTCTGGCAACTGTGCTTCAGTGGCTGCGTCCAAAAAAACTGGGCAAACAATGTCTACAAGGTCAACGTATGGCGAAAAATGACTATTTTCAGCATTTATATGGCATATTTTTTCTGGCAACTGTGCTTCAGTGGCTGCGTCCAAAAAAACTGGGCAAACAATGCCTACAAGGTCAACGTATGGCAGTTGTTTAAAGAGAACAGTAGATTACTAGCCAGCAAAGCTACCTAAGCTAAAATGTCCCTCAAATCCCTGCAGACTTCTGTCCCTCCAATACAGAGCAGTATCAAGCAGATTACTAGCCAGCAAACTTACTATCATCTGTCCCTGAAATCACTAACAGCTCTCCCCCTACACTATCTCTTCCAAGCACACACAGGCAGATTTTTCAGATACATTTTTGCCCTTGATCCCCCTCTGGCATGCCACTGTCCAGGTCGTTGCACCCTTTAAACAACTTTAAAATCATTTTTCTGGCCAGAAATGTCTTTTCTAGATGTTAAAGTTCGCCTTCCCATTGAAGTCTATGGGGTTCGCGAACCGTTCGCGAACCGCTCGCATTTTTGCGCAAGTTCGCGAATATGTTCGCGAACTTTTTTTCCGACGTTCGCTACATCCCTAGTGGTAATGCAGACAGAGCAAAAACACCAGGTCTCTGGTTCAACTCCAGGCAGGTTGTCACATAGTCTAATCTAGTATATTTCTAAAATGTTTAAACAATACCATAGTAATATTATGGCACAGACAATAAGAATACAACCATGCTTTTTTTTTTTTTTAATTTTCTCTTTCTCTGAAAATGTTATCTTGTTTTTGGGGTTACTAAGAGACTGTTAGGTCTTATTCTTAAACTTATTTTTTTGGTGCTTATTTTTCTGTTCAGGACTTCTACTAATCAACCTCCTAGTCACCTTCTCACTTCCTGCTGCCTTTTTCATAGGTACATAAGCTTTTACAACCAGAAAGCATTTTATATTATATATAGTCTTAGAACTAAATAAAACATGTAAATAATAAAAAAAACACATATTCATACAAAAAGGTTAATTAACGGAGAAATTCCCTTTTAATCTCCTTATATATGTACATAACTGCTAGTAATGTGATTCTGCAGAGATGCTGTAGTTATTGTCTTTCCTTCTGAACACCTCAGTAAAATCAAACCTATGCACAGAAGTGTCTTTTTATGGTCCTGCTAACAAGGGAGTGTAGAGCTGGTGGTTAAAATTTATAGCAGGCAGCTTGACAAAGTTCTGCTCATCAATCACTGGCATCTTACCCAGTACTTTTAAGAGTTTTATGGTGTTTTACAACTGTATATAAATCTTGATCAAGTACTTACTGTTTAAAGAGGTTTTAACAAGCCAGCGGCTGTAGGTTGGGAATAAATACACATTAAAATGCTAATTATAAAGGTCTTTCCTAAACAGAGGACACAAAAAGAATGTTTTTTTCCCACAAATAGCTAAGGACGCTTTGTAGGTTGAATTAAAACACAATACTATTTTTTTGTAATAAACGAGGGTATTGTTTTATGATGCTTAGGCAATCTCTTATCTCTAGAAAGTTTCCAAATAAGTCTGCACTTTTGTATAAAATGTAATTACAAAGTCGTGTCTGTAGTTGGCTCCATAATTAAAAGTTAAAGAATAGAGCTGCCTATAAGTTTTTTCTAACAAAAACAAGCAACACATTGAAAGAAACTGTGGAACCATTATGTGGAACCCATTATCCAGAAAGCTCCGAATTACGGGAGGCCATCTCTCATAGACTCTTTTTTATCCAAATAATACAAATTACTATAATTATGATTCTGAAGGACAGATAAGAAGTGTTCTTATCTATCTATTAACCACATTATTGCCCTGAATGAACAACAAAACCTCCTCAGGGTCTAGAACACATTTTTGTTCTGGTTCCGTTAGCAAGCCTCTTTCATTAGAATTTAGGCAATATGACTGCTTGGACCTTGTAATGTATTGTATCAATACATTATAATAATCTCAGCGTTAACGGAATGCTTTTGCACTGTGGGTATTGCTGCTGGATGGGTGTATATATATCTATATATATATATATATAGATATATATATATATATATATCCATAATTTTACAATAAACTTATTATTTTTTAAGTCCTGTGAGTGCTGACCCTCTGTTTAGTATTGTATGCTAAATCTATTGATCGTGCACCCAGACATCCTAACAGTTTTTTACGTGAGTGCTGGCATCTCTTCTATTGTGTATATATATATATATATATATATATATATATATATATATATATATATATATATATATATATATATATATATATATATATATATATATATATATATATATATATATATATATATATATATATATATATATATAGGACAAAATCCAAATCAGATGTAGGTCAGGCCAGCATTTTAGTAAGTGAGCTTCCAGAACTTAAGTGGGCAATCTGGCCCCAAAACTGTGCAAGACACTTTTGTGAAATGACCCTTTTGGCATAAAATCCAATGCTTTCTTCATTTGCCTTTGCCTAACTAATGGGATATGCCATCCTTGCAGATGTAACTTGACAACCTGGCAACTTAGGAGGCTATGTGGCAGATGATATTCAGTGTTGAATAAGGTTATGTAAGGTTATGAAGGCCAGCAATGCATTGTTATATATAAAAAATGGCAAAGATAGATATACATTAACAACGCATCTTTGGGCAGATATCCATCGAATAGGTCATAGGAAAAGACCTACACATGGGCAGAGAAGTTGCCAACTCATTCTGAAGGGACGAATCAGCAGCACATGTATGGCCATCGTAATTCTTCCCTTTTACAAACCAGTACTATAAAGAAGTATTGCTGAAATAAATAATTTCCGGAGAAGAGCAATTAAGCTGATAAAGTGTCAATCTATCGTGAGATGAAAAACATTTCTTTACAGTAAGAGCAGTGAAGCTGTATCATACTCTGCCTGAAGCAGCTGAACTGGCAGATCTATTAGTTTTAAGAAAGGACTGGATGAGTTTTGTAACAAGTATGACTTGCTCGTGAGGCTTCTGTCTTACTCTGGATCAAATTGGTTTAACTTGGAGAAAAGATTTCTGTGTCCCTGGACACAGAAGGCAGAATATACTTATGCATTAGTCCATGCAGATTTTTGCGCCATAATCGTGTTCTTTAGCAGTAGTTGTAATGATATCTACAGCATTATTCTGTGGTGAGCTTTATTTTTCTGTTTTATTTTTTCAGAAATCCAGGAACTGGATAAGCCGGTTCTCAGTCACCTCAAGCAGATGTTAATGAGTGCTGGTTTAGGCATTCTTCAGAAGATTAGCTGCTTGTTACAAAGTGCTAAATATATATGGATACTTATTGCAATATGCTATTACACAGATTGAGTGATTCTTATTGCAATATGCTATTACACAGATTGAGCAACTTTGTGAGGAATGAAGCAATCAGTTGGGTGGCAACTGGGTGTAATTACAGCTTTGAAATTGCTTTTCCAATACTTTTCAACAAATTGGCTGTGCTTTCTCTGTTCCTAACATTAAACACATTGTTAGCAACTGTGTTCATGTGCACAGGGCATGCTTTAGTAGTGGGGGAACCTGGGCTGATGGAGCATAATTTGGTGATCTCACAGCTTTATGTTAATTGCTACATGATGTTATGTTTAATGTATTTAATGTATGTGCAGAGGCATTGGCATGCCACAACCAGTAGAGACAGGGCCCTGCTCTAACCCCGAAAAAAGACAAAGTGCAGGAACCACAACAATGCATCCGTGTGTGTGTTTATATATATTTATGTTTATGAAGCACTACCGGCATCTTCATTTTTGCAAAATATACTGCCCTGTTTTACACTCATTTCTCAGTAAGGTGTGTTTTTCTGTTACAAGAAATAAATAGCTAAATGCTGTAGGAATATGTAAATTTTATTGGTATTGTTTTTTTTCTATGGTTTTATTAGAATATTGTTTATTTAAAAACATTTTTTAGAATGCTATAAAAACTATTTATCATTTTTGATAATTATTTACATAACTTTCTGTGATTTTCCTGATTTTTCACATCTGTAACTGCATCAGCTACATTGCAGCAATTTATTAGAAACTGTATTTTTTTTCTTTATTCACATCAATATGTGCAGACCCTAAATCAGTCTCATTTAAATGACGCATATCAACTTTGAAATATTTTAATCTATACTGTTACCATGCAGATGTTATTATTACTTAATACCAAAAAACCCTGCAGTGCTGCTATCATTTGTTCTCTCTCCAAAGTTCATAATAAGAAAAAAATGTAATTACTTTAAATTTTTACTTAAGCACTGTGAAAGAGAAAATTACTTGTAACCCCACAGGAAAGGTAAAAAAAATGAAGCAAATGAAATCCTTATGCAGGTGACAGAGCTGTACTGATTGATGATTCATATTTCATAGGTTTAATTGGGATTTCCATAATAATTTGTGTCTACATGACTAAGTAAAGATTATCATTTGAAAGATCTAGGACGCTTGTTTGCAAAACCCTAGGGGAACATAGCAAGTTCCAAAGCTATCTGATCAGTGTGTTAAAAGAATCAGGCTTTTAGAAGTGGTTTGATCTCTCTTTGCGAGGTCAAAGGAGAGACATTTAGAGAGACTGTTATGCTAGGTAACCTAGCATTTAATTGCATCATTGCCTTTCTCTGTAAACCAGATCTTATATTGTTTTAAATTCCAAATGAAACTCTTACTAGAATAGCGTAGTGTCTTCCAGAATGGCTATTCAATATTTCTGTTCTGTAATTCCACAACACCTTTTGCAAATTATTTCCCTTTGGCCTAATAATTCCAGCCTTATAGCATGACCTATTCTTCTATAATTTCTTATGACTTTCATGTTTCTTCAGTTGTATGCAGAAGTGTAGTGTGTTATATATCAGCTGTAAACAGTGCTTCAAAATCTAGAGGAGTGAAGCAAATTTTAAAATTCATTCAGTTTGTTGATTAATGGAAGAGGAAATTTGAACAGTTATCATGTGGTCATTTACAACTGTACACTATATGCTGTCTAGGTCAAGAAAAGATCACAAAAAAGAGAAAGCACTAGCTAGTTGAATAATATAAACTTTCAAAAATAATAAAATATTATTGTTTCTGACTGGATATCTTCAGTTTATACTGTATAATAAAGAAGATGTCTAATGATTTTTAACTGCATTATCAATTTCTCAAAATTATATTTTCCAGGTGCCATCTTTATTGATCCCTTACAAAAAACAAAACCTGACTGAAAAATTGGAGGAGACGAATGTCAGGGAAGGTCAGATGAATTTATGGAAAATTGTTGGAAAGAAAAGGAGCAGTGAAGTACTTGAGTCAGCACACACTCCTTCAAATTGTCCAGTGCACGCTCCAGTAGTGGCCACAATCCACCAGATACAGTAGAATTTCGAAAATGGACAGCACCGTTTTTATAAATAAAAAAGCCTTTATTGTAACTTGGCTATGACCAAAAGACACAGTTACGTTTCAAGCCACATCCTGGCTCTTTATCAAACTAACCGATACATTTTTACAACTTCCTTTTTAAGGCACTCAATAAAGCGCCCTCTAGTGTTCGTTAACTGATATGGTCACAATACATTTAAAACAAATAGCATACAATTTAGCCAATTTTAAACAGTGTAACAATCTAAATATAGACATTATTTCTTATTGCCACTGGCACTTATCTGGTCCTGTCTTCAACACTGTTCGCATAATTGTGTATAATTTATTCTGTAAAAGATAAATATTAAAAACATGATTAAAACCAACATTTTAGAAAATTGCCTGTAGATCGTATTCTTTATTAAGGCCATTAGGGGCTAAAGTTTCTAAACGCCGGATCCAGTATGCTTTTCTTTTTAAAAGTTTTTTTACCCTATCACCTCCTCGTCTAAGACGGGGTATCATTTCTATCACCTGGAACCGTAGTTGTTGTACCCCATGACCCATCTCTACAAAATGTCCCGCTACAGCTTGCTCTATTTTTTTTCGTTTTAATAGCCGATTTATGTTCCCGTATCCTCTCACGCACTTGTCGGGTAGTTTGTCCTATGTAAAGGAGTCCACATGGGCATTTTATAGCATAAACTGCGAATGTGGTTAAACAGGTATGGTAACCTTTGATCTTAATTGGGGTTCCTTTACGAGGATGATAGACATTCGGACCCTTTAAACAATTTGTACAACAATTGCAATTTAAACATGGAAACGTTCCATTTTTTCATGGTTGTAGGGTCGTCTGTCTATCATCCACCCCTCCAAGGTCAGATTTAACTAGCTTAGAGCCAATAGTGCGTCCCTTCTTGTAGGACATTACAGGAGGTAATTTAAAGGCTTCCACATTGGGAATACCATCCCTTAAGAGGCTCCAATGTTTTCTCAATATATTTGCAATTTGGCGACTTATTGAGATAAAAGGAATACGTTCTAATTGTTTGGGGGGACCACTCGATAATACTTTGTCCCTATCTAACTGTTCCACCTCTAATCGTTGTTGTGCGAGTAATTCATTAGGGTATCCTCTAGTCCTAAATTTATCCTGCATTTCGTTGAGTCTTTCTCCCAGAATAATCGGTTCACTGACTATGCATTTGATACGAGTGAATTGGGACTTTGGCAAAGCCTTTTTCACCTGAACCGGATGAGCTGAATCAAAGTGTAAAAGGGTGTTTCTGTCTGTTGGTTTGGTATAGAGGTCTGTGAGTAACTTTCCACCAGACCTATATACTCGTGTATCTAAGAAAGAAATTTCAGAAAAGGAGGACACAAGAGAAATAGGTATTTAATAAAGAGTAAGCAAGGAGAATTGGTGGTAAAGAAAGGGTGAACAAAAAAGTGGAAGAAGGAAAAGAGAAAAAAAGAGTATAAAAGATATAAAAGAAGAAAGAAGAAAGAAGTATTGTAGAGATAATGTCAAAATAAAGAAAGAAAAAAATCTTAGTGTGGAGGTGTGAATCATATGTACAGTGTACACATGTGTAAATGCATGATGCACTGTATATATGGGATAAGCAACCTTCAACTCTACAGATGGTGCTGATCTTCAATACCCAGCATTTATTAGCAGCTGAGTAATAAGGACATTTTTAATTTTGTAAATAGGAAATATAGACCGGCTATGTAAAGTTCTGGTTCTGGGAGCAAAGCAATAACTTCGGTGCTTACCAAGCCCATACCTTTTGATAGGCATCTACTAAATCAATTGTAGTGGACATTTTAGTTTTTTGTCTCTATACACATAACTGAAGTGTGCTCAGAGATGTCCTTATAGCATTTCACTGCTGTATAAGTTCTTACAGGTGCAGGTTTGCCAAATTATCATGGTTGCAAATCATGGTTTACACAATTTTGGTTGGGATTTGCACAGACTAACTTCATTTCTTTTTATGAGAAGGTAAGCAGGGATCTCGATTCTGGGATGGCAGTTCATGTGATTTACTTAGACTTCGTTAAAGCATTTGCTACAGTGCCACACAGAAGGTTACTGGTAAAATAAAGGAATGTTGACCTGGAACATAGTATTTGTACCTGCATAGAGAACTGGATAGAATATAGACTACAAAGAGTGGTGGTAAATGGAACATTTTCTAATTGGACCAGTGTTGTTAGTGGAGTACCCAGGGGTGCTCCACCAATGAGGCGAGTTGAGCCACTCGTCTCAGGCGGCAGAGCCCCCCTGGTTGCCAGGGGAGGCAAAAATGCCGCTCCTGGTAACTAGAGCAGAATTTCCAGTTTTTTTTCCAGCGCAATTGCACTCTCTGCACTAGCGACGTGCACTGCCCCCGACCCCCTCCAGCGCTGAAATGGTGAATGCCGTGAGGAGGGGTGGGGGCGGCAAAGGAAGGCTGCCTCGGGCGGCGAAGAGGCAAGGATGGCTGCTGGGAGTACCACAGGGCTCTGTACTAGGTCCTTTGCTTTTCAACTTGTTTATTAATGACCCGGAGATGAGCATTGAAAGTACTGTTTCTATTTTTGCAGATGATACTAAATTGTGCAGAACTATAGGTTCCATGCAGGATGCTGCCACTTTGCAGAGTGATTTGTCTAAGTTGGTAAACTGGGCAGAAAAATTGCAAATGAGGTACAATGTTGATAAATGCAAGGTTATGCACTTTGGCAAAAATAATATAAATGCAAGTTATACACTAAATGGCAGTGTGTTGGGAGTTTCCTAAAATGAGAAGTATCTAGATGTTTTTGTAGATAACAAGTTGTCTAATTCTGGGCAGTGTCATTCTGTGGCTACTAAAGCAAATAAAGTTCTGTCTTGCTGTTTTCATCAAGTGATGAAAACAGAATTATGCCAGGTCCCTGATAAGGCCTCGTCTGGAGTATGCAGTGCAGTTTTGGACTCCAGTCCTTAAGAAGGATGTAAATGAGCTTTTTACCCACAAAGAGGACCACTGCACCAGAAGCCACCCCTTCTCAAGAAAAAAACTTTCATTTGAAGCAACGTAGGTGGTATCCATAGATATGGATATATATAATTTATGTGAAAGTATGAAGGGGTGTATGGATGCTGGGTTTTCATTTATAGGGGTTGAACTTGATGGACTTTTTCTTTTTTCAACCCAAACTATGTAACTATGTATTTATATAAAAAGAACTGTGTTTATTCTTAAAGCAGATAAATATGCCCCATCCTTTTGAAATGACATGCGTTAGGTGGATTTAATCATTGAAATGATCCCTTTCTGTTAATATGCTGTGTATACTGGGAATTATATGTCAATTTCCCACTGCCTATTAATCTACATTATGTTCTGTTCATTAAATATGAATTATGCACTACATGTTAATCTGCAATGCATTTTGTACATTATACACACATTACGAAATCATTGTTATTCTCCAGTATTTTCTGGGCCTTTGTATGCTTCCCAGACCCAACCTGATATATAATAAATGCATTTTAACTTCATCTGCCTGCCTCTGAGTGCTACAAAGAAAAATATATTGTTGAAAAAGCACAAATGGATATAGTTTTAAAAGGGAGTGAGCCATCAAATTCCGGTGTAGTTACATTGGGTGTGGCACATCTTGCTCCCTAATATGGCCATTTTACCATCTCCAAAATTTTAATTATATGACACCACAACAGAGGTTTTTTTCACTTATGCTTAAATGCAGCTATATCATTTTTTAAAACTTACATTTCTGTATTTTAAAAGTATAAATGTTTTTTCTGCTCTGCTTTAGCTAAACATTATTTTATGCACACTCTTTTACTTAAATCTGTTAAGGCGATTCAACAGTGTCCTAGTGAATGGCATTATGAGCAGCAATCAGCAGAGTGTGGTTGTTAATGATACATTCTCTACTTGGAGTAAGGCTCTTAGTGGAGTCCCTCAGAGCTCGGTATTGGGTCCACTTTTTATTTAACTTGTTCATTAATGACTTTGGGGAGGATATTGTAAGTATTTTTTTTTAAATATTCTTTATTTTCAATTTAAAACAGGGAGGGAGGAGGGAAGGGGTACAGAAAATAAAAAGAGGAGAGGGTACTAGGAGGGGGGAAGCATAGGTGAGAAAAATGTGCAAGTACAATATCCATGTCATCTTAGAGTTATATAAAAACATGGTGAAGGAAGCGATGTACATACATTATTATGGTATAGAAAATTTTAAATACCATTAACAAATACAGCTTTCATCTAGAAATCAGCATTCCTTAAATTAGGATACAACGATAAAGTGAGTCAGAGCATAATACGCCAATTGCCAATTGAGGTAGTGTTATGGGGGAGTACAAGTAACCTATTGACCCTTAGTGGGACATTCACTAAGATTCTTTGTTGCGCCAGAGGGAAGCGTAAGGTTGCAAAATTTTTTTAACTTTTTTTGAAGCAATTCATATCTACTCTATTGCACTTCGCCTGGTCTGAGGTGGCGAAGGAAGTCTGGCGTAAAAGGTAACGTTCAAAATAATTTGCGCGTCAGTGAATTTGCGTAGTTACGTCCGTTGCGCAAATTCGCCAGGCTTAAGGGTGCGAAGTAACACTAGCGAATTTACGCCAGAGTCCGTTAATGAATCGGCGAATTAACGAAAATGCGCTACGCTGGCGCATTCACGCTAGCGTTAGGCGCTTCAGCGGTTAGTGAATTTGCCCCATTAACTTTATTAGTTCGGATATAGATCAACCAAGGCCTCCAGATATCCCAATATCGATCACTTTCATTTCTCATGATATATGCTATTTCCTCTAGTTTGCGGTTGTCTTCAACCTTTTTAAGCCACTCTATGAATGTGGGAGGGTTAGGGGATTTCCAGTTACATGGGATTAGAGCTTTCGCTGCCTGGATAAATTGAAGAAAAAGTCTATCTTTGATAATCTTCCTGGAAGATGTGTCTAAGTGGAATAACAAAGAAATAGTTGGCATATACTGTATTGATCTTAGTGAGTGATCTAATAACCTTGCTAATTCCTTCCCAGTACTCTTTAAGTTTCGGACAATCAATCCAGATATGTGTATAGGTTCCCCTCTCCAAGTTACACCTTCAACATAGATCGCTACAGTTAGAATACAATTGGTGCAATCGGACTGGGGTATAATACCACCGTGTGGTTAGTTTAAACATGTTTTCTCTGGTTCTGGATGCTATTGAGTTTTTGTGTATCACTCCGAATATTTTATTCCAGTCTTCGTCTGTAACTTTTACTCCTGGTATTGTAAGTAATTTATCATAGTTTGCAATTGACACCAAACTGTGCAGCCCAATTAATTCCATAGGAGATTCTGCATCCTTGCAACAAGATCTTGACAAACTGGGAAGCTACGTGGCAAATGAGGTTCAATGTTGATAAAAGTAAAGTCATGCACATGGGATGTAAAAATATTTAAGTCACTTATATACTTGGGGGACTGCACTAGGCAAATCCATAATGGAAAAGGACCTTGGAGTCCTTGTAGATAATAAACTTGGCTGTAGCAAGCAATGCGAGAGATGTGAACATGTGGAATTCTCTCCCTAAATCAATTGTGCAGACTGATAAATTAGATGTCTTTAAGAAGGGGTTTGATGGCTTTTTAGCAAGTGAGGGAATACAGGATCATGGAAGATAGATCATACTACAAGTTGATCCATGGACTAGTCCGATTGCCATCTTGGAGTCATGAAGTATTTTTTCCCCTCTGAGGCAAATTGGAGGCTTCAAACTGTTTTTTTTTTTTTTTGCCTTACTCTGTTACTCTGAAACAACAAGCAGTTAGGCAGGTTATATATAGGCTTAAAAGGCTGAACTTGGTGGATGTGTGTGATTTTTCAACCTAACTTTTTTTATATTACTACTGTAAACCATGAATAATGATTTTTCTGATAGAATAATAACATAGTTGTCATCAATATAGTGAATGCTTTTTGCACTTTGCACACTACCTGGGTCATTGTAAAACTTTCCTGATGATTGGACTGATTTACAGTGCCCCATGCAGTGTGCACTAAAAGGCCGCAATTGGATTTTTTTGCACTTTTTTGTGCATCTGAAATGGTAATGCAAGCCTTTTTTTTGTTAAGCACACTTAACAGCTGAGGTGATCACCTGTTTTTGCAGTGAATGGGTTTCAGTTGTAAGGCTGGCCAAGAGAAGTAAACTAATTTTTTAGCCCTTTTTGGACAATATCCAAAACAATCATAGAAACTCTGTAACATAATAACGCAAATATATATCATGTTAACACCTTGAATGCTGTTACTACCTAAGACTTAAAATCAAATAAACTGTCTTAAAATAAACTGTCTCGGCACCCATGGCCAAACTTCTGTAGTATTTGAATGATATGTGGGGCATGCAGTGTTCAGGTTGAGACATTAAAGATACTTTAATAATGTTAAGGACTGCACATGAAATAAATAAACTAAATAAACAAGTGACAAAAGACACCATTTCTTTTAGTTTTTTTTTAACTTTACATGGTTGTACCAAAGAAGTTTGACCAACAGTGTAACCATTTTCCCAAATGAAATTCCCATTCCTCTTGTTGCCAAAGAAGCAGGTGTGCACTTGAGCTGTGACTGGCATTGAATAAAGCCATTGATTGTGGGGCTGTGCCTTTGGATGGGTTTTTTTTTCCTTTTACAAAAATGGATGCTTATTTGATCTGTTGAAATTATTAAAGCACACTGGCTGATGTATGAAGTGGACACTCAATTTATGTTCATTAAAGTATGGTCACCAATGAAGCAAACCCACTATTTCTACCACTTTGAAGAAGGAGATGATCATATTATCGCTATTTATTTCCCATTCAATTCTGGTCAAAATTAAGCAAAGTAAACTTGGACATACTACTAAAACTTATTGGATAGTGATAATTTTTATAAAAATGGTCATATATGGGCTGACCTGTTAGTTAAGCTACTGACCAGACTGAACAGTTTGAAGCTTTAGTATTCATTCAATTATGTTGATTAGACCAGCCCCCCAAAAGGAAGGTTGTATCAGGGCACCATTCATGGGAATACAGGATGTTCTGTTGAAACTGTTTATTTGAGAGACCCTATTTACCCAGATGATTTGACATGGCAGTATGATTAATATCTTAAGTGTAAAGATCATCAGCTATATGTATTTATTGTCTCCCTCCCAAAAAACGGCAGCAACTATATACACAATGATACTGGAGCTCATTTAGAAAACTTGCCAAATCTTCACCATTGCAGTAACTCATAACAACCAATCAGTGGATAACAACCAATCAGTGATTAGATTTTCCAACAGGCTGACAGATCAATAAAATCATATACAGGAATGGGACCTATTATCCAGAATACTCAGGACCTGGGGTTTTCAAGATTAGCAATCTTTCTGTATTTTGGATATCCATAACTTAAGTCTACTTAATATTAAATAAACCTAATAGGATTGTTTTGCCTCTAATAAGGATTAATTATATCTTAGTACAATATACTGTTTTATTATTAAATAGATAAAGGAAATAATTTTAAATATTTTGAGTTATTTAATTATAATGGATTCTATAGAAGATGGCCTTCCGTGAATAACTGATCCCATACCTGTATTTGACTAGTTGCCATAGATTTCCATTCCATTCAAGTGCAAATTAGCCCAGTGTTCATAAATGAGCCATGTTGTGTTTAACAGTGCCCATATCTAGGGAACACTGACACATCTGGGAAATCATAACTATGCTGGTATAGAGCTACTATACATTAAATAATATTGCAGCTTTATGAGTGTAGCCACACTGCACTAATAACAATTTATGAATGGGTTTACGTAATTTCTGATCAGTATTAAAATATATTCAAATGCATGTTTAATCTTGAAAAGCTAGTTCTTGATATCTCTAATGCCCAGGGTGTTTTTATCATTTGATCTGAAGAGTATTCTATCATCATCTCTTCTTTTTATGAAAAACATCACAGTAATGAAAAGGTTACATTTTGTGAACACTACTTTAGTGAGTAGTGAGTCATGGCCTCTTGTTTCATGAAAATAATCTGTTACCCCACAAGATATCTCAGCCCAAGGCTGTCATTGGGATACAGGTAATCTTGATTTGTTTTTAATTATGAATGGTTTAGTAATGACTACATGATGTTAACCAGAGTACAGATCAAGTTGACACACCGTTGGTATTATATGGCATATAGAAAATGCTGATCAAAAAAAAAAGAAAAACATGCACAAAAAGGACTTCTGCTCACTAATTGAACATGACCCATAGTGATTAGCAAAGAGTTTATATGGTTTAATAAGGATTAATGGGTGAAAACACAAGCTGTGATAGTACAAATTTTTCGTGTTCTAATGCAAGTGTTTTATAGTGGCATTAGGTTTATCTAAGGCCACCATTTCAATTAGATAGCCAATTAGACACCAAATTAGTTACAGACTCTGAGTGAACACTAGGAATTCAATATGAAGCACAAAAAAACATAAGCTTTTCTTCAAGATGTTAAGTTGAGCACCTGTTTTGCAGATAAGCCCTATGGTTAGCAGTTGGTTTTAGTATCTTAAATCAGGATGCAGTGTTCACATTAAGGTTAGAAAAAAAACATACTAACAGTGTTACAAGAGCTCATTATATAAAAATTGTGCAAGTTTTTGTGTGCTTACATATCATAATTTCATAGCTAATTTTTTTTTGTGGAGGAACCTTAACTTAAAAAGAATTTTTGAATCAATAGAAAAATCACTTAAATGAAAGCCCTACTGAGGAGCTATTTATACCCCTTCCATGCATGGGAACTGAACCTGTGATAAGCCTCTATGCCCCATATGTAATTGTAGGCCCTAAGCTTATGTGAACAGTAAATGCTACCTGCTGATAAGTCACTATGGGTAAACATAGTGGGGCTCATTTATCAATTTGCCCATGGGCAGTTACCTATAGCAACCAATCAGTGATTAGCTTTTTAAAGCCAGCTGCAAGTAGAACAATGAATGCAGCATTCTGATTGGTTACTATGGGTTACTGCCCATGTGCAAATTATCCCAGTGTTGATAAATGACCCCCAGTGCCTTTTATTACATAACCCTTTTTACTGAAAGTGCTGCAAATACATAAGTAGTAGCAATATAAAGGTGTGCTAGGTGTGCTATTCATACCAAACATAAAGCAAGTAGTATGTATCTATATATAACCATTGTGTATTTACCTTCTATATGTACAAATGTACAATTTGTTTGATAAAGCTACTGTACATTAGAAAAATGTCAGTATTGGAGTCAGAAACAGTAATGTTTATTTGTAACATGCAAAGTTAAGCAGTCATAAGTTATTTGTGACTTGTGATGTCCAGAATTAGGGGCAGATTCATTAAGGGTCGAATTTCGAAGTTAAAAATACTTCGAAATTCGACCCTCGAATTGAAATCCTTTGACTTCGAATATCGAAGTCGAAGGATTTAGCGCTAATCCTGCGATCGATCGATCGGTTAAATCCTTCGAATCGAACGATTCGAAGGATTTTAATCCAACGATCTAAGGAAAATCCTTCGATCAAAAAATCACAGGCAAGCCTATGGGGACCTTCCCCATAGGCTAACATTGACTTCGGTAGGTTTTACCTGCCGAAGTAGAGGGTCGAAGTTTTTTTTAAAGGGGAAGTACTTCGACTATCGAATGGTCGAATAGTCGAACGATTTTTCATTCGATTCGTTCGATTTCGTTCGAATTCGAACAAATTTAACCAATTCGATGGTCGAAGTACCAAAAAAATACTTCGAAATTCGAATTTTTTTCATTCGAATCCTTCACTCGAGCTTAGTGAATCGGCCCCTTAGGTCTTAAGCCAGTGCCTAGGAAACTTTAGTGTCAGTTGAAGACTCTGGCAAAATAATTGCTAAAACTTGTCTCTGGGTAATTGGCACATTAACTGGTTCCCAATATATAAAAGTCGATACAAAATTGCCATATTTGGAGAGTGAGTAGTGGCATAGACCTTACAACTATACATACATATTTTATTGACATCCAGGCATCCATGACCATTTGTCTCATGCTCATTTCAAAATAACCTTCCACTGTGCAGCAGGAACTCTCCTTTACAGCCTTGAACCCACACTTTTTCAGCTTTAGTAATTTCTATTTTGCAGGGATGCACCAAAGCCAACATTTTTATATATGGGCAAAAACTGAATCCTCTTTGAAAGATTCAGCAGAATACTGAACCAAATCTGAAACCTAATTTGCATATTCAAATGTCAAAACCTGCCTTACTGCCAGTTGATCCAGAGGAAGGCAAAAAACCCCATCTGAAGCCACTCCAATCTGCTTCAGAGGGGGAAAAAATTCTTTCTTGACTCCAAAATGGCAATTGGACTAGTCCCTGGATCAACTTGTACTATGAGCTATCTTCCATAACCCTGTATTCCCTCACTTGCTAAAAATCCATCCAACCCCTTCTTAAAGGAAAACTATACCCCCCAAACAATGTAGGTCTCTATTAAAAGATACTGAGTAAAACAGCTCATGTGTAAAACCCTGCTTCATGTAAATGAACCATTATCATAATAATATACTTTTTTAGTAGTATGTGCCATTGGGTAATCATAAATAGAAAATTGCCATTTTAAAAAATAAGGGCCGCCCCCTGAGATCGTAAGATTCACTGTGCACACATACAAACCACATGTAAGGTCACATGAGCCAATTAACAGACAGAGTTCTGCCTTTTGCTTCCTCACTTCTTCCTGTTACAGTTAGTGTTGTAGTATTTCTTGTCAGGTGATCTCTGAGGCAGCACAGATAGAGTCACGAAATGGTGGCTCAAGGCAAGAGATGTAAAAGGGCAATATTTATGTAAATATATATTCCAGTTTGGTAAGATTCTTTAATATGTCATTCAATTTGATATAAACTATCTGTTGCTTAAGTATTCATTTTGGGGGTATAGTTTTCCTTTAAGGCTATTTAATGTATCAGTCTGTACCACTGATTCAGGGATAGAATTCCACATCTTCACAGCTCTCACTGTAAAAAAACCCCTTCTGAATATTTAGGCGGAAACTCTTTTCTTCTAATCAGAATGGGTGACCTTGTGTCTGAAGGAAAGACCTACTGGTAAATAAAGCATTAGAGAGATTATTATATGATCCCCTTATATATACATATATACATAGTTATCATATCACCCCTTAACAGGGCAGCCATCAGGGGGGGGAGAGTTGTAGGGGGCCCCGAAGGTAAAGGGGCCCGGCCACGCCACACTTACTCGATTAGCCGGGCCCCCAGTCTTTCTGAGAGCTGCTGACTTCGGGAAGGCATGGATGTTGAAGGGGCCCTGGCCACCAATTTTCTTATAATGTGTGGGGGGGGCCTGGCCACCAATTTTGTCCACCAATTTTTTTCTCATGTGGGGTCCTAGCCACCAATATTTTTAAATGGGGGGGCCTGGCCACAAATGTTTTTTATGGGGGGCCCTGACCACCAATAGGGGGCCTAGGAAATTTTGTTGTATGGGCCCCTGCGATTTCTGATGGTGGTCCAATCAGAATCAGGTTTGCCCTTGATGCTGCTGACTGGCATTGCTTGCTACAGCCAAGTTTATTATCTACAAGGACTCCAAGGTCCTTTTCCATAATAGATTTGCCTACAAGTTCTAGGAAATGCACTATCCAACTCAAGTACTCAAAAAGTATGAAAAAATGATATTTTACAGCATGATATAATGTTTTTCTGTTCTGCCATAAGCAAAACCTTTTAATGTCCATACATGTAGAATTTTATCCATTTAGGGGCCGATTCATGAAGCTCGAGTGAAGGATTCGAATTAAAAAAACTTCGAATTTCGAAGTGTTTTTTGGGCTACTTCGACCATCGAATGGGCTACTTCGACCTTCGACTACGACTACGACTACGAATCGAACGATTCGAACTAAAAATCGCTCGACTATTCGACCATTCGATAGTCGAAGTACTGTCTCTTTAAAAAAAACTTCGACCCCCTAGTTCGGCAGCTAAAAGCTACCGAAGTCAATGTTAGCCTATGGGGAAGGTCCCCATAGGCTTGCCTAAGTTTTTTTGATCGAAGGATATTCCTTCGATCGTTAGATTAAAATCCTTCGAATCGTTCGATTCGAAGGATTTAATCGTTCGATCGAAGGAATAATCCTTCGATCGTAGGATTTGCGCTAAATCCTTCGACTTCGATATTCGAAGTCGAAGGATTTTAGTTCCTAGTCGAATATCGAGGGTTAATTAACCCTCGATATTCGACCCTTCATACATCTGCCCCTAAATGTCGGATTTTAGGCTAGTGCCACACACTAAGATTCGGGGAGATTTAGTCGCCCGGCGACAAATTGCCTCTTCTTTGGGCGACTCATCTCCCCGAAAAGCCTTCCCGCCAGCTAGAATCCCGCCAGCGGGATGGCAATTTGAGCGCTTTGCTTTCCAAAGTTGCCAGAAGTTTCCTTGTGAGGCAACTTTGGGCAATTTTGAAAAACTAATCTTAGTGTGTGTCACTAGCCATAATGCTTTTAGAGGTTTTGGAAACCACAACAAAACTCACAAACTCCATGAATGTCATTGAATTTATTAAAATATTTGATTATAAAAAGTGAGAATGAAAAAAGTGCTGAATAAATCTGTAAAAAATACAAAAAATGCAGTTTCTCTGACAATTTCTAGTGAAGAAAAAATCCAAAGACCTTTATGGACCTCTATAAATGTTGTCTAAAGTATCCAGAACCTTTTGGCTACTAGTGTAGAATAAAGTAATGTGCATTTTACAGCAGTAAAAGGAGGACTCTCATAGGTCTTTGTTTTAGCCTAGAGTGACATAGACAGATGCAAAGAGAAAGATATCCCACAAGCTTCTAAATTACTGTTACCAAAAGAGTTTCATTTTATAATCTCTTTCAATAAGGAAAAAAACTGTGTTTATCCCTTGGAGATTCCTTCCGTTTATTCCCACAATTGCATTCTTTTATCACATTTAGTGACTGTAAATTACATATCAAACAGCAGTACAAGGCAGATTAACTCTCTCTTGGTATTGGCCAGAAAAAGCACATTTCTAAAGGAGGGGAGGAGGGGATGAAACAAGAAAACACATTCATGCCTGTTTGTGCTCAATGCGCTGAAGGGAATTGTTCAAGAACAGTTGATCCTTATGAAAATGTTACCCCTGAAACTTTGCCAGAAGGCTGTGTAATTACCAGTCATGCAAGTTAAACATAAACTGCCTCCTGTACTCAACTTCCAACTTCTGAAATATTGACACTTAAGTTTGGCGCCTGATTTGGATAATTCTTTCCTCCTGTATACCATTGTAGCAGGTTACAGAACTCTGCAAATGAACTTGTAAACACTGTTCAGATGATGAAGATATGCTATTTGGTGATTCAAAAGTTATAATTTGTTTACTATATTATGTTTTTAAAGGATATAGCAAAAACAATTGGTTCCAAGGTGCAAATGAGACATTTCTTATAATTTATGTACAAATTAAATGTCCAAATCATCTGCAGCTCTTCTGGTCTTAACGATTTTCAACCTTGTTTCATGAGTAGGAAGCTCAATCTTTTGCTACAGTGATTAATGTTTTGCATATACTGGATTTGCATTAGCATTATTATCATTTTAATAATCTGTACTACCATTGTTTGTTTCCATCTGACTATTTGTAGACAAGCAGGAAAATGGATCACAGCCAAATTGTTCTAGCAAAAATGTTAATGTCCGTCACAAACACAATTTGAAAATAATCCAACTGTACAAAGAAACACAGGAATACAGGAATAGCCAGCCTATGGTTCTCTTACTATATCTGAGTAGTAATCCCAGGAATCAAAGTTCAAAGTGCAAAGTTTTAAATAAAAAACATTGTTATGATTATTACTATTATTAACATGTATTTAGTGAGCACCAAGACATTCAGCAGTGCTGTAAAATGGGTTTATACGAAAACATACAAAATTACATACATAATGACTAGTAACTGATACAAACATGAATGTGAATGGCATCAGTGTATGAGACTCGCTTATTATGTCCATTTGCTATATGCAAGATGGCAGCCCACACTGCCTACACCCCCTTCATGTTCCAAGTGACTTGGTTTTGAGGGGGGCTATTTTAAAATAAAAAAAGACGATTGTATCTCAGAACTGGAGAACATGTTCTATTAGCCTGCACTAGAGTAAAAAAAGGGAGGGGTGACAGGTGGTTGCCCTTTCAGAGTGGTTGCAAAGTGTGCTTTGAAACCCGATGGAAATAGTGTCCCAAAAATATTCGAACTATACTCACATTTTGCAATAATTATATTAGGACCCTATGGCCACTTCCCATGTCTCTTGCATGTGAAAAGAGTTTGAAGCATGGCGAAAAATGAGGGTGTGGTCAGCACCAGTAAAAATATTAATACTTAATTGTGAAAAGATCGATTATCGTTTAATTTTGGTTTCAGAACAGTTTTAGAATGGGCTGCTGCTTTATAGTACTGGGGTTGTTCTGTCCACATTATACATTACCCTGAGGCAGTGTGTAAATTGACATCCATATAAACCTCCCCACGCTCCAATAAAGAGGCTGAGAGTGAAGTCTGTAGATTTTACTGGAACATTAGGAAGAGGTAAACTGTAACAAATAACAGAAAATGCAATGAGGACATGAATGATTTGCAATGAACAAATATCAAACAACTCAGATGGCATGCAATAACTACCATGATGAATGAGTTACATAGGTACATGGATTAATTAACTGTAATATGACATATAAATGCTGGCATAAATCATAATGTGACACTGAAAATGGTCTTGCATAAATACAGCAAGCAACCGGCTTATGTTAGAGACAAAACAGTGTTCATAGATTTGATTCCAGCAGAGGTGCTCTACTTGTCTACATGGGTTTCCACTGGTCACTCCTATTTTCTCTAACACACCAAAAATTTAGAAGGTGACTACTAGTAAAATGTCTGTCTAGAGTTTAAATGATAGATATTTTAGATTGTAAAGTCTTGAGCAATTTCAAATTAATTAGCAAGGTTAAGTTACACTTGTGTTCTTTTTCCCTTTCAACAAAAGATGAAGTTAGCAAACTTCTGGTCTGCTATAACCCTACAACCTGCTCCCATGATCTTCATGTCTTCACTTACTCACTCACTCATATGTATTAGCATAATGAAAACATCTGAATAAAAAAAACGTGTGATATTTATTTCCAGCATTAGTAAACATGTCCACCTTGTGACTTGATAATTAAATGGGCATAATAAGGGTTTTACAAAAATATTACAACCCGCTCCCTTTTTTCTATTTGTTGGGGGGAGCTTTGCCTTGGCAGTATCCTCTATTTATGAGAACACGTTTTAGTGTATTTATTTCCCTGACACTATTTCAGCTTAGATACTGACCATCTTATGACTTTAGGGCTTTAGGGGTGACGTGTCTAAAATATTAGGACTCAATATATTTTTTGGTTGTCACCCCACCCTATGAAAAATATTTCACAATTTTGTTACCAATTCATCTAGCCAGGCAGTAAACAATGAAGCTGAAGAATTTGGAGCTGAATAGAAGTGACCTTGCTTCTACCAAAATACAGTGTTGGACTGGGACACCAGGGGCCAACCCAAAAACCTTAGACCAGGGGCTTACTCTCAGTGCTATTATTCTTCCTCTCCTGACTCAACTTCTTTTCTTCTTGTCTCTTTTTTTTACATACTATAATCAATTATTCCATTTATTTAGCCTCTTTGTTCTCATAAAAATAGGGAATGGCCATGAAATAAGCCAAATATTAAACAGCATGAGGGCTGACACTTGGGGCCCCTCAGGAGTTTTCCTGGTATCCCGGTGGGGCCTGTCCAACACTGCATGATAGCAATTACTACATACATCTAGTGCATTATAGCATACCCAAAATATACTTCCTATAAAGCAAAAAACATAGCCTTTTGAATAGAAATTAATCACATTAAAGTTAAACTTGCCAGTCACTTCCACCACCCACCACTTTGTTTTTGCACTGAAACAGAGATTGTTGTCCCAACACTTAGAGTTTCTGAAGTGCCAATAAGATCAAACTTGGTGTAAATGGAAAAACACCAAGACCGATACATTTTAAAAAAATTTGGTTGCACGTCAGTTTAATATGCAGATTGCATTTTGGAAAGCCTGTAATTAATGCTTGTATAGCATGCACTACTTTTTTCTGTGTAAGCAAATAATCATCTACCTAAGTTTAGGAGTAACATTCTGGACTTTACATCTCTGTTTAATAAATAGAATATATCAGGAAGGGAGAAAAAAAGACTTGAGTCTTGAAGTAATGTATCTCATATTTATTATTTTTTCTAAATCTCCACTAACTTCTCAATGCCTTTTAAGTAGTTTTAGATCTACATTTTTTTAAATGATTTGCCTTGTGATTTATTGAGCAGGGTGGGGTCTTATTTTTTGTTTCTTAGCTTCTATGAACTTGATAATAAATCTGACTCTTGTATCTCACCTGCAGTCGATATTTCTTTCAAATTGCAAACTGTCGCTAAATTGAAACAAATGTTTTGGTGTTTGGTTCTGGATAGGAAGGTCTGAATGTGTAGGTCAACAGTCTAGACTTATGGCCTTACCTGAGACACCCTTTGAAATTTCCTTGCTTAACTTGCGTTACTTTCAAGTCGTAAATTCCAATTTTAATAAAACCAGTGTCAAGAGGCAGGTATGAACAAACTTATTAAAAATAGTCTTTTTCACCTAGTGGACAGTTTTCCTGAATTACAGATGTTTTCACTTGTTAGGTGCAGAACTCAAGATCATCTGACTCAAAATTCAGCTTTTGTTTGAAGCTTGCATTACAATTTTTCCTGAATGTTAAGACTTTCCTTTCTGGATTCATCCTTAAAAGTAAATAATATATACAATAATTTACAACTTATAATTTACTAAATATTATTTACTAGCAATAATTTACTACTTAAAGCTGAAACTGTAAGGCTAATGTCAGACCAAGCATTTTCTCTGCTTATATATGCTTCCCCACGTCTCTTAGCAGTGAAAGGAATGGCATCCAACTGGCATCGATTATGTTTGTAAGCATTTTCAGCACATCAGATTGCATCAGAAAGTATTTTCTTTTTGTCCATTTTCACACTTTCACACTAACATTAGGCTGTTCCATTTGAAACCATATAAACAATCATGAATAAATATTCCAAGAAGAATTACAAAATATACCTTATAACTACAAATTGTACACCATGCTGTTCAGTCAAAAGACAGAACATTTATTATAGTATTAAGTAAGTGTCATTTAACTTGACCAGAGCAATTAAAGTGAAGTTAAATGGAGATAAATATGGTGGTATTTGTTCTTATTGTGCTTCTTGTGGCATCTAAGATGCACAGTGATCACATACGCAAAGAAATCTGTCCAGTTTTTTATAGTCAGTGATGCTTAGAGTAACAATGATTATCCACTATAGATATTTGAATCATTCTAAAGTGTAATTACCATATATTAGGCATTTTGATGTCAGAAAAATAAGAAACGCATTGCTCTGATGGGTCAAGGCTTTCAATGTCCATCTGCTTTGATTACATAAGATGGAAGTGGGTAGTTCAACAGAGAGACTTTGAAGAGTTAGCATTTGACTCCAACCACATTGACCTCTATCATGTCACGATCTGCAGCTGTTGAGCAACTGTCCACAGCCAATCACTGAAGATAGTTATATATTTAAAGTAAGCTCAACTGGTTCTAAAAAACCCCACATTGTGAGTTTTAAAAAACCTGGATGGTCCAAATGTAATTCTTTAGAGAGTCTCCAAAATGTTTTGCTTTAGAGAAACTGAATATTAGTGAGATGAGCTATGCATTTATGCAACGCCCAGTTCTGACTAAGTCATAATTTAATTTGCTTTCATCTTGGTTTTGTAACTACTAGGCTACAAAGGTAGCTGATATTGTTCTGCAAAATAAACCCTTTGTTGCCTAGTAGTTACAAAACTAGGATGAAAGCAAATTAAATGATGCTTTAGTCAGAACTGGGCCCTTAAAACTACTCACTCTTACAGCAGCCACTGGGTCTGCTCTTCCTGTAGTTACTGAACTGCTCTTCTATTTTATCAAATGATACACCATATTTACAAGAAAATGTTCATTGAAAACAAGGATTTTTTTTTTTTCCATGATGATTGACCATCGTGCCTTCCTCTGGATTAACTAGAAGTTAGGCAGGTTAAAATAGAGTTAAAGGGTTGCACTTCAACCTAACTTACTATATTCTTAGTAATCCATCGGTGCCACCTTCAAAAGTGAAGCACACAAATGTTTCTGTTTTCTAAAACTTGATAATGTATCCAATGTTATAATTAATAACATTACGGGGCAGATTTATCAAGGGTCGAATTGAAATTTTGAATTTGAAATTTGAATTTTTGAGTTTTTTTATGGTCAAAACTGTTCTACCAAACAAAGTACAAATGGCCAAAGTACAAATAGCCAAGTCCAGCTGACTAGATATTATAGAGCAAATGTTTATGTAGCCTTGTCAAACTCTATGTACACCATATATACAATATCTGCTGCCTGCAGCTTCACTGTACAGCTTCATACTTACTATATATTTAAAAGCAAGTAAACGTTGACGTGATCAATGGATCATAAAACTATGCTGATTACTACTTGTTCCATTGTAAGACACTGACAATTTACTCAAAATAATCTTTCTCTACTACTAGTCTTTTTACACCATATCCTATACAGAAAATATAAAACACATTTGCTTTTTCTCCACACTCCCCAGCCACTTTTGTTTACTGTTGATGTACTAAAAAAATGCACAGGGGTGGCCTTTGAAAGCAAAGCATTCAACTGCTTAATTTCAACCCAAAATAATCAATCTTTAGTTTTTAGTACATTAGACCCTCATTTGTTTGGACCACATTCACACTAGAAGTTTGATTTATTCATTTTGAGCAATTTTCTCTGACTATCCTGGTCATAATACAATCCACTTATTCTAGGAGTGTTGATTGGGTTCTGTTACATTGTGCAGCCCCCCCCCCAAAAAATTTTTTTTTTTTCAGAGGGGCCCAGTGTGCATCTACCTTGCCCTCCCTCCACCTGCCTGCCCACTCACCCACTTGTGCTCCGGATCCACGTGCGCTAAGTAGGCTAGATTGCAGCTGGGGAGGGGGTTTTATTCAGCAATAGAGGAAGCAGATCCCATGGTCTGCCCCCCCCAATGACTGTGGGGTCTGCTTCCTCTATAGTTATGCCATGTGTATGCAGGAGTTAAAACATGCTTGTGGAGCAGTCAGAATGACTGACATTCCAATTAATTTCTATAAAGTCATAAAAAAATGGTATGAACCTCAGATACCTGTTTACCTAGAAAGATATTTGCATTGAAAGAATTTTAATTCTTTAAGGTTTATTCCTTTTGAAAACTGGATTCCTATCAGTTGTATGAGAATTAAATATAACTATTTCGGTCACATCCAAAGTCAATTCTATTCAATTATAATGCTTCAAAATCCACATAGAGGCTGTTGAATCATGGTGTAGTAGTAATAAGGTCCAAAGGGACAGATATTCAGCAATATAATATTGAACTGTATTCTTTTTTCTTTCATCTTATTTTTGTGCAGTGTGGTTTCCATTTTTAATGGAAATGCAATACAGAAAAATTAGCCTTTGTTATATTTAATGATTAATAAAAGTCAGTAGTCACTGATATTTATCCATTTAACCTGCAAATGAATTGCCATTTTGAGATTATAATGACTATTCTTGCTATGAGAGCTGCACAATTTATGCCTGTAGGCCAGATGTGACCCTCCAAATGATTAATATTGGCCACAGCGTTTATATAATCCAGCAGTAAACATGTAATTAGACCATAACATGCAAAAAAAAAAATCAGAATTAGTTTAATGTCCTTGCCCATCTGGCATCTGCTCAGGCATGCAGATTTTGGGCAGAAAATGCTCAAATGCACATTTTTAGGTTAAAATCCAACTTTCATCACTGGTGACAGACGGTTGCCATTTACCTAAAAACCTAGCACTAACAAGTGTTTTTCTGCAGATGGAATGAATAGTTGAATGATATCTTTATCAAGTTATTTATCTAATTTAGTAGCTGTGTTTCAGAGTTTTTTCAGTAACAAAAAGAGATTTTAAAAAATAGACTTTTAAAGGATATTCAGCTTTGCCTACTTGTTGACAGAAATCACATTTACATATCACCTGTTTGGAGCGATAATGGTGATTTATAGTGTGTGATTAGAAGATACTTGGATCCCACTTGATCAATGCCTTGTGATAGGCTCTAGATACATTGCTGGCTCTGTAAGACAAAAACGGACAATGATTAATGGGAATAAACAATTAAGGTCAGAAACATGAAGAATTTTTAAATTCAGAGTCATTGTCTTTACAGGGGTTGAGTGCACCAAAGAGAATTAATCATGAAGAGTGAAAGTTCCTGGCAGCCAAAAACTGTTGAAAATGTAGGTAACCCACCTAAACTCTCTTCTACACTTTGAGTGACATATCTGAACACTCTCCAATGAGTGAAAGAAGGAACAACGGCTGATATACCATCATTAAATGTGGAAAAAGTCTTGGCCAGACCAGAATTTCTTCTTAGATTAAAAACAAAAAACAATAAAATTCATTAAACTCCCACAACTTTTATGCAATGTAATTGGTAGTACATACTTTCTAAGACCAGAATGGATTGTAAGACTAACAGAGGGAAAGGAATTAACTAACATCCCAAGCTTTAACCAACTCCTCATAGTACAATACTTTAATGTAAGACCAGGAGTAAGAGATCTGGGAGATTTACCTAAATTATTATTTATTGAAATTATGATTATTATTATTATTATTATTATTATTATTATTATTATTATATGTTGTTATTATTAAAAATATAGAGCAGCCATCTTCTTTTCCAGGGATATCTTGATTTCCACTAACAGATCATTTCATAATGCCATTTAAGTCACAGGATATCCCATTAGATACATGCAGCAATATGAGCAATTAATGCAATTGCTGAAAACATATGATAATACAAAGTTATACCTGAAACACTTAAAATATACACAGAGTAAAAGGGTTCAAGAAAACCCTAGTATAGTACTGTCTGATATAATAAAACAAGACATCATCAACATCTAAAACAACCCAAGCAATATGTGTTGAAGGATATCCTGGTGTTTTTTATAAGGGAAGGGGAAGTGGTAAGTGCTCCCAGAATAAGCAAGAAGTAAGTGGTATGCAGTGGTGGACCAGTATTAATGTGCGGTCTGCAGAGTGCTAATCAACAGTAAACAGTATGCAAAAACTCTGTACCATAAACAAGAATTTAGATAACATTACCCGACATCAGTGAAGTATATGACTACATACCGTATACTTTATTGCTACATATACTTATTTTTTAGATTAAGGGCTTTTCAGGGAGCAGTCTCAGTATATATGTTTATTACTCAAAACAATACAAACAAATAATAATAATAACATATCAATATTATAATATTATGTACCCTCTACCATTAATAATTTACTGTATAATCATAGGCTAATATGTGTAGTAACAGCCCTTCTGTCACTGTGTACACTTGCAGATTCCGCCTTGAAAATATACAAAGGCGCATTCTCTGGCTGAAATCTACATGTGCGTATTGGCATTTATGCCAGTCACTATGGGCTCCTGACTAGTTGACTTATAATATGCTTAGAATTGAATATGTTGACTTCTAATATGCTTATATTTTAAAGTAAGGGGTATGTTATTTCTTATAACATACATTTCAATATGCCATGTGGCACGAGTGACACCACTAAAGTTTGTATAGGCAATGAAATCCTTAAGCATTATTTACAATGGTTATTTATGGATTTGGTGTATTTTAATCTGATATTTAAACACTGAGATACAATAGTATGATTGGCATTCCTTGAAGTGTTGTCATTTTCTGTACTACTTTAGTTTAAATGTTATAAAACCTGCTTATTATAAATATAAGAAAACACACTATACCATTTTACTTCTATAAAAACAGATCCACACCATTGCCTCTGACACTGTGCTTTTAACTATCAGGGAAAATTTCAGCCATGGTGCTCTGAGATTTCATTTATAATTCAGCAATATATTTAAGAATCATAAAGGTATCTTGAGTCCTAATAAAACTGAAAAAGTTAATGTATGTAAAATAACTATTATGAAAAGCATTATCAATAATTGTTTAGATAATGTACATGCATAATGAATGAATTTGACTCCTGGGTATTCACTAACATCCTAGGCTGATTGAGTCAAAAGAACTTATGCATTTTAATGAAGGAAAAATTATCACACAGCGTACATGCAAGCTGACGACTGTATGTTAAATAGATTTTTCTTACAAGTAGGATGCAACCAGACGAAGGGGTGGTAAAGAATAGCCTTAAATATGATACTTAAATGGGCATTTGCCTATTGTCTCTTGATAAATACATGAAATGAGTCTGTAATTTTCTCTGCCAAATGTTAGTGTAAATACTGATTAGGGAAAACATTAATACTTTGCTGTAAATCATGGTTTAATTTAGCCACAAGATCCTTTTCTGTTAATGGTCAGTATTTCCAGCTGTCGAAATACAGGACATTCAGGCAGATAAAATACCACATTGTGGTTAATTATTTTGTCAACTTTTTAGATGCAATCAATGTTAAGGGAAATATTAGCTTATTCAGGGTCGGACTGGGCTGGCGGGACCTTGAGAAAAAACTTGGTGGGCCCCACCAGCCCAGATTAGAGATTTTCAGGCTGCTTCCTGTTGTAACCATCTGTAAAACGAAGTGAGCATGCGCACCTGCGCACATGCGTGGCAGGGGGGGTTGCGCACGCGATCCGCGGTGTGGCCGTGCACCAGGGGGGTCTGGAAGGTAGCCCTGGACAGTAGCCCCCAGTGGGCCCAGGCCCCCCAGTCCAACCCTGAGCTCATTCTTTGTGGTTGGAGGGAAGTTTAGCACCTAGCCCCCACCTCTTCAGATAACTTACTGCTTCTATTACAGCACAGTGCAAAAGACACTTAGCACTCATTTGTTAATATACATGCATAATTACACTAAAGCAGTATTGCATGGCAACCAGTTAAAAAATAGTTTTGATCTAACTCTAAAATGGTTTGCATCATGTGAAAAAGTCTGATTGACCTCTATAGGTTACCTAACTGCAAGAAATCTGTCAATAGTTTTGCCACAATTTTGCAAGTTTTAGAATTGTGAAAAATTCTCTGTATCAAGTCAATATGCATCTCCACATTTGAAAAACCTAATCGTGTACAAACCAAACACCAGTTTTTCCCAGGACTTGGTCTAGACAGGCCAATCAACCTGGATTGACTAAAGGAAAGCCTACAATTCAATGCCACGCACACATGGATCTGTACATGCCTAGCTCTATAAAAAGTCAGCAGGATGCTAAGGGCCTTCCTCAACAACTCTGGGGGATTATGGAAGACAACACTGGAAGCCAACTCAACTTCCAGATTGGAACTACCACCAGCTACCTCCTTAGCATGCATGACATCAAGCTGTATGACCAAATGATATTACTTACTATAGTAATAATTGAAGAGGCAAAGAAGCAGGAACAGGCAGTCTAGCTGCTTATTGTTTTTAGTGGCACTCTTATCCACCTGACATGGATCTACAGTGAGGACATTGGGATGTAATTCAGACTGGAGAATTATGGCCTATAGTAATACATGTATGGAAGATGGATCTAAATGAGTTTTAAAGTCATGGGCTTGCATAAAACCCAGAACAATAGCCCTCTTCAAGTTAAAAAAACATTGGTGCCAGGGCCCCCCACCAGTAAAAAAAACATTGGTGGCAGGGACCCCTACCAGTAAAAAAAACATTGGTGCCTCCTACACATTCAAAAACATTAGTGCCAGGACCTCCATAAAAGTAAAAATAAAACATTGGTGACTGGGCCCCCTACAAGTTTAAAAAAAACTACTGGTGCCAGTGCATTGATGGTAGGGCCAGGGGGGGTTCATTGCTGGGCAGAGGGTTAAAAAAAGAACATTGCTATTCAGTGGAACTTACCCTTTAAAGTTCCACTGCCAGCAGTCTTCTTCGTTCATCTCTGGCGATGGCTTCTTCATTCTTTTCCATCATGGCTTCTTTGTTCTTTTCCATTGTGGTCTATTCATTCTTTTCTGCCATGGCTTCTTTGTTCTTTCCTGGACCAGCTTCTTCTGCAGCAGAGCCGACTTCCCTATGAGAACCCGAAATCCCCCAGGCCCGGTAAGACCCCTGTGCCCCCTGATGATGGCCCTGGTAACAGCATAAACTAAAAAGCACAACCAATTATAGGACCAGTAACACTAAATTTTTTTTCCCCAAAATTCGTTAGTATAGAACGAAAAATAAACACCAAGGCAAATAAAACTTTTAAATTGCAAAGCCTTTATTAAGATATAACTTACCAAAACTCCACTTCCTGTCCTCTTCTAAAACGGCGAAAGGGCGACCATCCATGCAGCGGCGTTCAACTTCTCCTCCCTGGCTATTCTAGTGACAGTATGTGAAGAGGAGGCAGTGGTCCGCTCTGCAGCGCTTCCCCTATTCCCAGCAGTCGGACTTTGACTCCAGCCTTTGCTCCTCCGACGAGGAAGAAGAAGAGGAGGAGGGCAGCCTCTGCCTCTCCAGCGGCAAGTGCTGTCTGCAGAATGGTAGTAATAGTAAGCGGCAGGCGCACCGATCTGCTGAAGAATATCCACTTGTTCCCCGTGGATGTGCCCATCTGAGTGTGCCTGGGGCTGGCAGTCCCAGCTGCTGCAGAAGAAGCCGGCGATTTTAGACTCCGGTTGCTGCAGAATCCATGGATGAGGTGGGAGCGCTGAACCACTTGCTACCGGTCGATGCGCTACGATTGCGGGTAGAACTACAGTTCACAAGCAAAGTGAAGACGAACCAGCGCTACGTGGAGGAGCTGCGCACACTGAAGGCTTTCGATGCGGCTAAGTGCACTCTCCAAGTGCACAGTTCCTGCAAACCTTGGCTTTGCGTTCCGCACCGCCTTTGAGCCGGGAGTGCTACCGGCTCGTTTTTATTTTTACTAAATACACCGGCCACTGCTACCCGCAATCGTAGCGCATCGACGGGTAGCAAGTGGTTCAGCGCTCCCACCTCATCCATGGATTCTGCAGCAACCGGAGTCTAAAATCGCCGGCTTCTTCTGCAGCAGCTGGGACTGCCAGCCCCAGGCACACTCAGATGGGCACATCCACGGGGAACAAGTGGATATTCTTCAGCAGATCGGTGCGCCTGCCGCTTACTATTACTACCATTCTGCAGACAGCACTTGCCGCTGGAGAGGCAGAGGCTGCCCTCCTCCTCTTCTTCTTCCTCGTCGGAGGAGCAAAGGCTGGAGTCAAAGTCCGACTGCTGGGAATAGGGGAAGCGCTGCAGAGCGGACCACTGCCTCCTCTTCACATACTGTCACTAGAATAGCCAGGGAGGAGAAGTTGAACGCCGCTGCATGGATGGTCGCCCTTTCGCCGTTTTAGAAGAGGACAGGAAGTGGAGTTTTGGTAAGTTATCTCTTAATAAAGGCTTTGCAATTTAAAAGTTTTATTTGCCTTGGTGTTTATTTTTCGTTCTATACTAACGAATTTTGGGGAAAAAAAATTTAGTGTTACTGGTCCTTTAACTGTGTAACCTTGTGTACAGGAACATCTGCACAGCAAATGGGCTAGACCCCTCCAAGTTCAGGTTTCACAGAAGATCTAGGAGAATAATAGGGCTTAGATGCTGTAGGACTTCCAGATCTGCAAAGAGAGGCAGGTATTGTCCAATCTATTGGACATAGTGGTAGTAGACAAGGACCATAATACAGAGGGGGTGATAAGTGTATACAGCAACATCAAGAAGTATGAGAACTGGAAAAATACCAAGACCTGAAAGAGCAACTAGAGGGAAAGATATTGCAGAAACATTGCAGACATTGGAAAATTGTAATTATTTATATTTAAGGCAAAACAGTAGTGCTTGGCTGAGTAGAAAAAAATGGATGCCAGTATGCATTCAAAATATTGTTTTGCAGTACTTTCAGAGACCTTTAAGCACTGAAGGGTTTTTCATTTGACAAATACCTTTCACTTAATTCATTCTTATAGGAGGTCAGCGATTCCTCAACACAAAACATTCATAAACAATGAAGAGACAGCACAATTTGATAAATTGAAGGAGTATTAGGGCAGTTTTAGCAAAATTACTTTCCCCTGAAGACAGGACCAAAGGCACGAGGATATAAGGACAAACACTCAGATCTGATTAGAGAGAAAGAGGAGGAGGTAAGGGGGATAGTTGGTCAGGGTCTAGCAAGCAGACAGTGAAGAATGGCATCAAAAGCAGAAATTAATGATTAAGGGGGAGATTTTTATTTTTGTGATCGTATAGACTTGTGTGAGGAAGGCCTCCCAGGTTCCTGCAATCTTTCATTGTCAGGAGACGCCAAAAGATTGATTCAATTAAGATTAGCAGCTCTAAGGATGTGACAAAGGGTTCGTTTAGATTAGAATTGTCTTCTTGGGAATCTTTTAGTGCTGGTGACCCTTCTGCAGTCGTCAATCTCAACAATGAGATTAGAAGACAACATTGTGTATGCTATTAGACTCTGCAGGTGCAATCCCAATAAGGAATGTGATGGCCCATATTTATCTATTTCAGATTGTAAGCACTTCTCTCCAATGACATTGCCAAATTATTACATACATATCAACTACCTTTCCACTTTCATTATAGTAAGTAAGTAAGTAAGTTAGGTTGAAAAAAGACACACGTCCATCAAGTTCAACCTTTTAACTCTATTTTAACCTGCTTAACTGCTAGTTGATCCAGAGGAAGTCGAAAAACACCCATTTGAAGCCTCTCCAATTTGCCTCAGAGGGGGAATTATAACATTATTATAACAATATGATTGTGTCTTTGTTTGCAAGCACTAAAAATACAGGATGAATGTAAAGTTACCTGTAGAGGCCATCACTAAATATTTAGCTAGGACAGTTATCTAAAAATAAACTCATGTTGAACAGAAATTTGCAATTTAGTAGTATCCCAATTTATCCCTTAAAAGATATAAACATTAACAGCATCCCTTACTCAACAGATGTTAAACAAGAAATATATGTTTTCACTTTCAGTTTTTCACAGTAAAAACTTATTTCTAATTACACCTCGGTAGTTAAATACAGACACAACTTTTAATGGAAATTAATAGAAAAAATGTTCAGTCATGTGTTGGCTAACTATGATTCACATGATATCACAGCTAATACCCATACTTTTTAAGGGCTCCAGAGATTTCCTTGTATCATTTTACATTAAATAAACCCTATCGGCTGGTTTTGCTTCCAATATGGATTAGTTATATCTTAGTTTTAATCAAGTACAAAGTGTTGTTTTATTATTACAGAGAAAATAAAATCATTTTTAAAAATCTTGATTATTTAGAAAAAATAGAGTCTATGGAAGAAGCCCTTTCTGGATAACGGGTTTCTGGATAACGGATCCCATACATGTATTAGAAAATACACTTCTGCCCCTTAAAGGAAAACTATACCCCCAAAATGAATACTTAAGCAACAGATAGTTTATATCAAATTGAATGACATATTAAAGAATTTTACCAAACTGGAATATATATTTACATAAATATTGCCCTTTTACATCTCTTGCCTTGAACCACCATTTCGTGACTCTATCTGTGCTGCCTCAGAGATCACCTGACCAGAAATACTACAACACTAACTGTAACAGGAAGAAGTGAGGAAGCAAAAGGCAGAACTCTGTCTGTTAATTGGATCATGTGACCTTACATGTGGTTTGTATGTGTGTACAGTGAATCTTACGATCTCAGGGGGCGGCCCTTATTTTTTAAAATGGCAATTTTCTATTTATGATTACCCAATGGCACATACTACTAAAAAAGTATATTATTATGATAATGGTTCATTTACATGAAGCAGGGTTTTACACATGGGCTGTTTTACTCAGTATCTTTTAATAGAGACCTACATTGTTTGGGGGGTATAGTTTTCCTTTAAAAGGCAGTTAAAGGACAAGTAAGTATTTAATGCTTTGGCTGAACTGTGTCTAGTCTCTTAATCTGTCTATCAATTTGTGAGGTGCTTTTGTCTTGAGGAAGACACCCCTCTGTCGTGTTGAAACATTGACCAATAAAGTAAGACATTTGTAATTTTTTTATACAGTAAGTCCAGGGTACACGAGTATATTGTTGTATTTTGGATACATGTGTGGGGAAATTCGTCAGAGATTCCTGGTCTGACTAATTAATTGAAAGGAGTGCAGGCCAATGTACATTTATATCTCTTTAACCCAACAAGTGTTACATTTTTCTGAACCTAGGGAAGCAACAGTTTATGGGGCCAATTCACTAAAGGAAGTTATTCCTTAACGCTCTTTTGTGCGTTATTTAAGACGCCTTATTTAAGGAACGATTCATCAAAGTATTGTCAATTCTACATTTCTGCACAGCAATTGCGATACTTACAAATACAATTAATCCTAACTCATTGTTCACTAACATCTTTTAAGCGATAAAAGCATAAAATAGTGTGATAATTACTATGAAATTTAACACCTCCTAGGAGTAGGCGTTACTAAACAACACCAGATGGATTAATAGAGGAAGATGTAGTAAGGAGCTGTAGGGCAGCAATTAAAGACCTTTATGAAGAACTGGAGCCTTACCTACCAACAGACACTAACACATTTTCATGACACCTCGGACAGGTCCAGAATGCACTGCATTTTGTGTCATGGAATTATATTAAGTTTCCCATGGAAAGGAATGACTAGACTACTGTAAAAAGACCCTTCTACTCTGCCAGTGGTATCCCGAATGTCTTAGGTGCTATAGATTGCACTAATAACGTGTGACTATATCAAATGCCATAAAATATTGCACAAAATAATGCATGCTATAAAATACTGTACACAATTCAGCTAAAATCAAAGTAAAAATGATCACTTCTTAAGTTAGACAAGTAAACTTTAAGTGAATTGAATATAAGAAGTAATAAAATTTTTACGCCATGCTATAAATAACATTCACTTTATCGACCTTTAGAGAATCAGCACCTATGTATCATGCCAATGAAAATATAAGTTATAAGGTATTATCAAACAACAAGGGGAAATGCTTTCATGTTCAGTAACACTCAGCAACCCATAGGAATTAATTTTCAGTTTTGTTTGATGTTATGTAGTAAGTCTCATACATAGATTATCCTTATTTTTAATACCGAGAATGATAAATAAAATAAATAAATATACATACTTTTTATGCTAGTACAACTTATCTGATCCTGTCATGGAATAACATCCCCACGCTCTGTTCTTGAAGGACAACCTGCGCATGAAACCTGTTGCTTCACAGAAGATCTATAATCTGCAATACTGCTACATCACTGAAGATGCTCTACATGAAAAACATCACTAACTCCCTGGCAGGAGTTTCTGGTTCAGTAACTTTCGACATTATATTTACATGTGTTTGCACTTACCTTACCATCATTTCATCTATTTGTGCATTCACACACACATCCACACACATCATGTCTCAGCCCTCTATTTTTTATTGTTCCATTAGGTCAAACTACTGACAGCTCTATTGTCTCTATACTAAAAGTAAAAGACTTTTGAGTGCATTCCTTGGTTCTCTTTCAGAACAGGTCCAGCCCATTCATCCATTCACACAGCTTCTGTGCTCCTGAACGAATTGCTTTACAGCATCCTACACATTTGCTACTGCTTCATTTGGTACAGAGACCTTTACACCTGCAGCTTTTGCAAACAGCACTGAGGTTAAAAATTATTGGGAACAATTTAATGGGTGGGTTCAAAGGTCACTCTATTGTGATAGGCTGCAGAATAATACAGATTGATAGTTTGTTACTGTTCTCTGTCCTATTCACTTGAGAAACTTTCTCCACATGACCCCTTGGTGTCAAAACATTCTGACTGCAAACCGAGTGTTGCTTTTTCAAAAGAGGCTTAATTATTGGTCTTTGTTATTAAGTGCTCGTTGATTGGGTAATCTGGCCACATAATGTGCGATCATTAGGGGTCACAAAACAGTTATACCAGGTTAAGAAGTGAATTGGCCCTGTAACCAGATACTTCTCAGTTTGCCTTTGAAGATTTTAAGTGTGTTGGTGTTGATGGGGGGGGGGCTGGAGATTGGGCTACTGCATTTGTGTGTAAATGAGAACAGCCTTATAGTGCAGCTAGTGTCTTTATTATTCATCCTTCATGCCTGCTATGATGGAATGGAAACAGTCCCACTTACTGTTTCACAATGAATTAAATGTGCACATGTTTAAACATGATGAACAGAAGTTTGTTGTCCCTTTTGTGACACTACAAAGGAACGTAGCGCATAAAAATAAAGATAAGGTGTAGGAAATATACGTTCAATGTTATACATTAACAGTGTCTATGGTATTCGTAACCCTTCCATTGCTAAGGGCTTTCAAATTCCAGTTGCACAAGTCCCATTTGCTTTTAGGAGTTAAAAGCGAAATTCATTGCCTTTTCTGAATTCAGAATCAGACTGGAAACTGAAAATATTAATTATTGCAGCTTCGTATTTCATTAGTGTTTAGTAAAAATATGTACAGTGTTCTTTTTTTTTGGCAAATAAGTCTCAATTTGTGAAATCTAGGGATAAATAAAATAGCCCTCATTGAACATGTATACAAATTGTATAAAAGGGGGTGACTATTAGACTAATGAAACAGTGCCTTCTCACATAAAATAGAAACACAATAAATCTGCTTTCCAAAGAACATAAGGGACTTATTTATTAAATTGTATACAGTTTGCCAAAATTTGCCAAAGGACAACTCTAAAAGTGAATATAAACAGTGGGTAATGTAAAAGCATCAGGCAAATAATTTTATGGCAACATTATAAATAGCACTCAAAGACAATGTTATGATAGATATAAAAAAATATTATTTTCTGGTGTCAGTATTTCTTTAATATAAAAGTGTTTCTCATATGGGCTCTTTTATGTGATTTTTTTTATAGAGACCTGCAAATCAGTAGTATATTTTCCCTTTGCAAACACAGATTAATGCACACATCACTGTACTCTCCAGCAACAAACATGACAGTAGATTGACTAGATAGTCACAAGGGGGGACAATAATTACTGGGATATAGTGCAGGGGAACACAAGTTACTGTATATTCATACTGAACCATACATGATGAAGTGGGTTTCTTATGGCAGAAAAAATCATACAGAGTTAAGCTGGCCATAGACGCAAAGATCTGATCGTACGAATTGAGGATTCGTACGATTTTCGGACCATGTGTGAAGAGTCCCGACATTTTTCGTCCGGAGGAGATCGGTCGTTTGGTCGATCGGACAGGTTAGAAAATTTCTGTCGGCTGCCGATAATATCTCTGCGTGTATTGCCGATGGTACGATTTTCAGTGGGAGACTGTAGCTAGCTTTGGTTGGACATAGATATCGTACAATTGCTGTCAGGGGCAGAACATTGCTGATCTGTTCAATCTTTAACTAATCTGACTGGTAAGACTTTGATCTGAATGGTTAGTGGCGGGTCGGGAGATGGGAAAGTCCGATCGTACGATGATTCGTATGATCGGATCTTTGCATCTATGGCCAGCTTTAAATGGGGGGAGGCAGTTATAAAAGATTTTTTGCCTGCTATTTTCAGAGAGCTGTCAACCCCGAATGATCATCCTCAGGGGGCCCTGCAGTGCACAAAAATTTTAACCAATCCTCAGAAGTGACAGGGTCTACATGCTCATAGTGCATGCACAAATGCCATTCTGAACTTGCTGAATGCTACTTGCACAAATTCCTCCTATGATGTCACTGAATGCTTATGTTGCAATGCTTTGCTGAATACATAGTGGACCCTGATAAAGAATTTTTCCAAACTTTTTTGTACCATTGAAGTCCCATGCAACAAGGATTCTAGTTTTAGCATATTTAGAGCATGTACATATTATACAAATTAAACAGCCTGAGTCATTACTATCAAAGCCTCATTTGTTCCCAAATGGCATGCCCTTCCCTGTAAATACATGTTATAATTAATTAAATGTGTACACATTAGGGAAGGGACTCCCTATGCAGTGCCTGAAATGTTTGTTCTCAAAACTGCTGTTCAGTTACCATTCATATATTGTTTTGCTATTCTCATAAATCTCAGTGTGTCACAAATGACAAATATGCCTAGATCCATGGATCAACATTTTGATGTGTTTAGCAAGTTATATGAATAAAATCAATGTTAGCAATCATATTAACCCTTTTACAGCAAAGTTAAAAAATGTCTCAAAGACTATTATTTCCCAGCAAAGAAAGAGAAAGCTTATTTTCCTGTGCTAAATATAGCATTTATGAAGTCTTCAGAAATAAATACTTAAATTAAATACATAGAAACAGAGAAGAAAACATTCCAACCCAATTCCAGAGCTAGATGGCATCACTATCCACACAGTCCAGTGTCTCTGTGTAACTCTCTTGAATTCTTCTTGCATCTCATTAGACTTCAGGCAAGCAAGTTGTTTATCTCATTTACGCAGCACTTCTGTTATCTTTGGTGTGAAATTTATCTTGACAACAATTAATGCTTTCTAAGCAAGGCTCCATATACACAGCATTTGTTTAATCTGGAGAACCAAGCTAAGGTGGCTTCAAAGCCTTCTCTGTGGCAGCGACAGATGCAATACTGCTGTGAGCCCCCTGGCAGTAGAGGGGTTAATTACAGTGTCTGTCTCAGCTGGGCCATAGTAAAATCAGAAAATGTGATGATAACAACAACTAAGTCTGCCAAGTTTGCCAATGTTCCTATCCCTGTAAAATTGCTTAACAAATCAGTGCTAATTTTATGTTTTATTTTATTTTTTGTGGCAGGAAGGTAATTGTGTTTTCGTGTTTTAGATACGTAGGGGGTTATTTACTAAACTCCTAATGCAAAAATCGGACTTTAAAAAAAATCACGAATTTATTAAACCCCGAGGATGCAAAAGTCTATATCTGAATATCACAGACCTGTCAAGGTTGCATATAAGCCAATGGGAGAAGTCCCAATGATTTTTTGTTGTGCACTGGGATTCGTGCAACACCCTGAATTTTTCAGAGTTTTCAGGTGAAAATTCAGAAAAAAATGTGAAAATTTGTTTTTTTCCCGTAAGGCAAATTTTCGGGAAAATGTAATAATAAATAAGTAAAAAATCCGAATGAATTTGATCGGAGTTTGCAGCAGAAAATATTGAGATAAATGCAGACTTTGATAAATAACCCCCTATAACTCAGATATGCATATGAATAATATGGTAAATAATGTGCCTGTGTTACATGCATGTATTTAGTATGAATGCACAGTTTAAGCATGTGTATATGTACAGTATAGAAAGTATGCATGCAATAATGAAAACCCCAGTTTTAAAGGATCCTAATGTATTTTACTTTTCAGGACTGAGTTCCAATGTATTTCTCCTAGTGAAGGCACTAGTTTGTACCTTGATATTCAACGTTCAATGGCGGCAATGTGTGCGTATGGACAAAAACATCACCTAAAGGCAATGGCAGCACATTTCCAATACAAGTATATATGAAGCATGTCTTGGTGAATGGGGGTTATTCTTTAATACAGATGCAGCCATCAAAATGCTTGAAATTGTCTTTGATCATCTACATAAACCCGTGCATACATGTTTTGTTGATTATATTGCTATTTAACTGGCAAATAAAGGAAAGTAAATGAATCATAAAGTTATTTTTAAATCTAGAACACTTGCAGGATGAACTGCAGGATGGACTTTTTTCACCAAATAATTTAAATATCCGTTGTTAAAATAGAACACAATATGTAATAAACAATTTTTAAGGCATTATAACACCTGAACTTGTAAGAGTGAAACTCCAAAAGCACTTTTCATCAGATTTTATGGGTCAATTATATCTGATATATCTGATCCACCATGCAACACCATGCAACAGCATAGGATTTTGTAGGATGTTACAAAATCTGATTCCCCTTGGCTAGAATGTAAAGGTGGATTAGATAAAATCGGATGGAGTCTTTTCTTCATGCATTTACACCTGACAGTCAATATATTTTAATAAGATAAAAGTCTTTATGAAACCATCAACTTTTTCTTGTTGGATGAAGACGCAGCATGCAGCATTCACATCCATCAGTTTTGTTGAATCTAATGGAAAATTTACATGTGGTTTACGCATCAGATCTTTATATAATCACATTATATTTTGACTCATGTGACTACATCTGACTTGTCAGATGGATTTTTTCCGACAACACCATCCGACAAGCAATTGTGGAGTTTAGCCTTTAAGTAGGGTCAGCATATGATGTTGATATGGTGACTTATCAAAATACAATGATAATAATGGATTAAAACATGGAGCCTGGGAATGTGCATTAATAAGTCCCCTATTTGTAGCATTTCTGGCAAGATCAGTAGGACTTTCCATAAAAATCTCTCAACCCATATTCATAGTTCCCAAGAAGTAAAGCATTGGTTTATCTTCGGTTTTTGGTGCAGCAACTTATATAGATATTTTTATTTTGTGGATAATAGATGTCTTGATTGTATTTTCTCACCCATTCTTGAAACAAACTAATATATCTGCCAGTACAATTGATTCAGGGTGAGAATTCCACAACTCATTCCAAATACTAAGATGGAACATGTTGTTTTCTAATTGGAGTGGATGTGCTCATGTCTGCTTAGTTGTCATTTAGTTCATCATAGGTTTATCAATGTTCCTTTGACTTAAGGTGGCCATACACGGGCAGATTAAAGATGCCGATATCGGTCCTTTAGACCGATTCGGCAGCTTATCTGCCCACGTGTGGGGGCTCCCAACGGGTCCAACCGATCGATATCAGGCCAAAAATCGGCCAGATATCGATCGGTCAAGTTTGATTTTTTGTACGATACAGGACTGCATCGGCTAGTTGATGCGGTCCTTCGACCCATTGGAGCCCATACGTAGTATCGTAATCAGATTGTTCGGCCCCAGGGCCGAACATTCAGATTCATTCGATATCGCCCAGCCGTTAGTGGGCATATCAGGTCAACATTCGCTCGTTTGTCGACCTTGCCAAACTAGCAGATCTTATAGTGTATGGTCACCTTTACTCAGTTATGTGAAGACAGAGCAAATTTCCCAATATTCTCATCATTCACTTTTTCATAAATGTGCAAGGGTCTTAACATTTCTCCTCCTCCAAAAACACAGCAAAGTAAAAGCTGTACAGTACATCTACTGTCAGGTGTCTTAATTGCCATTTTAGTTATACCCGTTTAACCTTTCCTACTCAAGAATTTGTACAATAGGTCAAAAGATCGTTACTTATCTACTTTTTAGTCAGCATTCTATCATAAGTCTCCAGACAGTATTTCATTGTCACATTCTTGGGAATTCAAACAGATATCATGAAAGAACTGAAGCAAACACCACTGTCAATTTTTAGGTGGGGTCAAAGTCCTACTAATAAAACACAATTAGTATCACAAAAACTAGATCACAATATATAAATAAATGGGTAAAAGACAGCAAAAATGGAAAAAACTGCAAGTAGCACATCTAAGCATAAAAACCCAAGTTTGTATTCATGTGGGGGGATTGAGAAATATTATTGCATTGAGGAAAATGTAGATATGCCCAGTGCTGAGTTTCAGCATGCAATAATGAGACCCTATTGTACCCTATTAATTCCTGTACTTGAGGGGGGCTGTGGGGAAAATATTAAGAGGCTGTGGTACAATGAGTCAATGCACAAAAACAGGAGAGGGGGAGAAATATGTGCAACAACAAGAATGCAATAACCCAAAGCTTAATCTTAGTAGGGGTCCTCATCATCCTGCAAACTCTGAGGAAGAACTGTTTTGTATATAAACACTTAAAGTGAGCATTAGCCAGTACCTCTATGGGGGCATGTCACTATTACACTTGTACCCCCCACTGATCACTTGTTATGCTAGCTTTATTGTTACTCACCCTGAAAGAGAACTTTGTGTATATGGGTGAGATTTTTTTAAATGGGAGCTCTAAAGTCCTTGTCACTGAAGGCTATGTGTCAGATTTGCAGAAATGTTGAGTACTTTGATCTAAGAATTTTGTAGCAATTTACTGACCAAGGCATGTGAAATGAGGGATTAACGTTTACATATCCTGACTTGCATATGCAAACTGGATGTATAAACAGAACTTCAAGCAACTCATATGTAGAGTATCCATCTGGAATTTTAACTAAAGCTGGCCATACACCAGCAAATGTAAGATGACGATTTGGTCCATTCAGTCTGGTGCTCATCTACCCATGTTTGGGCACCTCACGACTGCCTCCCCAAAAGATAAATGGCTAAAAATTTAACAGGTTTGAAAATCCCATTGGGTGAGGACTGCATCAGCATGGTGCACTCCTTATGGATCTGTATAGACACCATTTATGGTCATCTTCACCTCAGAATCTTTATGTATATGTACAATTCTACCTAGAATAGTAGGCTTTATTACACATTCAGTAGTGTGACCCCTCTTGTTATATTTAACATACTCTGCTGGGTAAAAAAGGTATGCAAGAACAATTATGTTTATAAACACTGGGCAAATTGTCCCCACTGCAATAAGCAATAACAACCAATTAGCCATTAGCTTTTGTCTACTCCAGGTATAATAATAATCAGACCACGTGTGAGTTATTTCTACCTGGAGGTATGCTATACTGCCTTGACTACGTCCTCAGGGGAATCATATACAGTTGGCTCTGATGTACTGTCCTAGTCTGTGAATATATTCTGCAAGTGCTTGTATGCACTGTAAGTAACCCTGTGGATCCTTTGTCTCTGACAAATAAAATATTCTGTTCTGTTTGATTTGCAAGAACTTCCTGGTGCCCTCTACTTTATTCAGTTTATACACAGTAGCCTGTGTGAGTTGTAGTTGCACTACACCATGTTTCTGTATCTTCCACTTTAAGTGTTAGAGTCAAATGTAACCCATGCTCTAGTTTACTAGTTGGTTGTTAACCCCATTGGCCTGAATAGTCCAAAATTGTGTTACAATAACATGAAAAAAGTCTAGTGACATAGTACACTCAGTTAGTTCAGTCAGTTATACAACACATAGCTTTTGATGTTTCAAAGAATATAGCTTTTGTATACATACACAGGATGCAATAAGTGATGGTAAACAAAGTAGGTGTGGGAATAGAGTCTGCTAGAAGTAAATAATTTGGAGTCTGGTGTAAACAATGTCAATTTTATAAGAGGGTTCTGTGTTTGGTCTTAGGCACTATAATGTGAGAACAAAGTCATGTGTAGTAAGTTGTACAAATGTGGTAAAACTAAGTCTTGGATATTTATGAGATATGAGATTTGCGTGTCAGCATCCAATGCATGTAAAAAATTCTCCCTACAGATAAAATAGTATATAAGAAAAAAAAACAGAGACACTGGTATTTTAGGTTGTTTAGTATCAAAAACAGAACTTAAATCAAATAGGACTAGAAGTGCACAAAATCAGGTTTGTAGGGAATATATTTAATTATTATAATCGTCACAGGTATATCAACAACACCTACAGATTCCAGGCCCCTGTCCTCATGGGATATTCAATAATGAAGCATCCTACATTGTGCAATAATCAGCTTGCTCTACACGCTTAACTTCCTAATGAGCATTGTGTTTAAACAAGTGTATGAAACACATCTGTTTGGGTGCTGAGACCTCCACACATGTGACCAATTCAGTGCCTGAAAGTTAAATTAATGGTAAAGAATTTAATTGTGAGTAAACAATGCCACATTAAAGAGCGTTAAATACAGCAGTGGGGACAGCTAAGCGGCTGTTTAGGCACAGATGTGGCTTCCTCAATGCATTTCTTCCCCTCCCCTCCTTAATTATCCTATTTGCTTGTCTGATGACATACTAATTTATCAGTGAGATCAATTGAACCCTTTCAATACTAGAGTACCTTTTTTTGTGAAAGATTAAGAGTTAGTTTATGGGAACTATATATATATATATATATATATATACATATATTATATATTTTATATATATATATATATATATATATATATATATATATATATATATATATATATATATATATATATTCAGTAAAGAAGGTCCGCACTCTCAGGACTTAAAAATTAAATAATGTTTTATTGACAAAAGACTAACATTTCGGCCTCTCCGAGGCCTTTCTCAAAGTAGCAACAGACAATGAAAAATGCATTAAATACCCATGATGGCGGGAAAAGTTAATTGGCTGACATGTCATCCTTTTTTTTTTGTGTATTTACTTTTATTAGTCAAAAGCATATCCATACATCAAAAGAATGTAATATTGTACATAGTAGAAGTTACAAATACATCAATTGTTCGATACATGTACAATGTCAATAATCGCAGTGCACACAGCTTTAGACATCTTCGAAATTCGTCACACAAAGTTTAATTAACACAACAAAACTTCCAAAACTGCTGCTGCCTGACTACCAACTCTGCTGAAAAGTATTTGCGTAAAACCTAACTCTATCTTCTTTTTGTCCGGTCTTAGGTTTCGAGGATGAGTGCTCGCGTGTCACCCGAGGTAAGTAACCAAGATACCACTATAGTACCCCTTCGCGGTATCACGTAAAGCCCACATGTAAATTGCTACCCCCCCTATAATCACTAGGGGTCCTCTACATGGTGAGTGACAAGCTGGATAGGTATTCTTTCCAAGGTAACCATTTACTATAAATGACTCATAATGATTAGATAAGTAAGCCGTAAGTTCCTCCATTGAATAAATATCATTTACCATACGGAACCAACTATCCTTGTTTGGGATTTCTTTACGCCTCCATAATAGAGGTATTTGTGCTTTAGCTGCAATGAGTAATTGTAAGAGTAACTCTTTTTTCACACAAGTAATAGGTGCAGAATTATGGAACAATAAAATCGTTAAGGAATTGACCTGTATTTGTTCCTCCATTATTTCAGAGCACACCTCCGAGATTGTAGACCAATAAGTTTGTAAGTGGGGGCAAGTTAACCAAATATGTTCCAATGTCCCTGTATCCATTTCACACCTCCAACATGCATCACTATCTAGCAGCCCCATTTTTTTGAGAATTACTGGTGCTGACATGTCATCCTTGTCATCATCACAATACATCCAATAGCATAACTTAAAATACATCAATACAAATACTAAGAAATACAGATAATCATATCACTGTTAAAACACCCCTTGTTTAAGAGAGGAGGATACTTAAAACCAACTTTGTAACAGTTGTTAATCTCATATACCCATTTAACCAAAGCAAGGTGAATACAATAATAAATGGCTAATTAGCCCGCATTAATGGAGGTGTCCACACTTACTTTAAATATATATATATATCTGGTGTAATAGTAACACACTTCCAAACAAAAAACAATAGCCCAGGTGCACCCAGTGAAATGTGTATCCATACAATATAAAATAGAATACTCATGGGACTAAGTGAAGTTATTTATTGGTGGTTGTCAACATTTTTGGTCCTTGACTAGAGAAAGGTCCTCACTGATTTGCTTCTAAAATTCTATTTTTTTATGGAATACCCTTAGGGATACCACCTCTTCCAGAAAAAAATACCAGTCTTCCTATATATTTCTTTTTTCCCTATTAATAATATTGGGATCAACCATAATTTTTACCGGCCAGGCCGGTAAAATACCGGCCAGGTGACAACTCTAAATATCCTATAGGCACAACTCATCTGCAGCCAAACCAATTGCTGATCAGATCCCCACTACAGACTAGTTCTGAACCTAATAGGGCTCATCAGTATATCAGTACAGTATATGTAAATGGATTACTATAAAAAGCATTTAACGTAAGGAGAATCACAGAAGGAATCCTGGGAAGCAAACACAGTTTTACTGCTAAAATTTTGTCCACTGGGGTTTAAAGCGGAGCTAAAGCAGTTGCTGATCAGAGCCCAACTACAGACTGCGTTGCACTGATAAGCTTCAATAAGGGCAATACAGAATTTTCTGATCAGCATATGTAGCACCATGGAAGTGGATCCACATGAAAAGCCAAGCATTTTCAGCCAGGAGATCTTATTCTCATTTATATGCAAAGACTTAGCATGAGCTTAAGCCTAATGTCACACTGTGTGCTTTTCATCCTGGTATATTTCAGTCTCCCACCGCTCTCATTCAACTGAATGGGAAACACAAAGCAGGGCAGGTGTGAGTGATTTTTGGCCCCGAAATGTGTTCAGGCTGAATTGTGCTCATATGCACATGACCAATGTACCTCACTGTCCAACTTCCTATTAACTATATCATAAAACTAAGTGCATTTAACAGGATTGTCCTTCACAAAAGCATGTTGAATACTTTTTATAATGCTATGCTTCAGAACATAATGCTATATTAGTAAAGCTACAAATAAATTCTCCACTACAGATGTGAAATTTAAAGGCGCATAATAACATTATTTGTGTGATAATGTAATATTTTTATAAATATTTTAATTATATCAGATAAGGGGGTTTGTTGGTGCTACTTAATGGGGCAGATTAACTCGAGGACGAAGTGCAGGGACATCGCCAATTCACTAATGGGCGCAGGCATCAATTCACTAGTGAAAGAGATAAACGCTAGCAGTCATTCGCACTCTATCGCCAGGCCACAATTTGCTCTGCCGTATGGACGTTACTTCGCAAATTCAATAAAATAAGGATTTTACTGAACGTTACCTCTTTCGGCAGACCTGCCTTCGCCAGCTCAGACCAGGAGAAGTGCACTGGAGTGCATAGATCTTCCTCAATCATCTATTACTTACATTATATTTTCATAAGTCCAAAAAACGCTTGCGTCTTTTCATTTTTTCAGAGTGATAGCCTGCAAAAAGTTCTTAAATTTTTTTTGGGTAACCTGGTTCCCCCATACATTTTCTAACATATGGAACATAAACTATAAAGTGGGCTCATGTGTAGGGCATTATAACAACTCTTTTTTCTTAATGTAATGTATTTGCTGCAACATATCCATCTATTCAACTTTAAATTTCCCGCCATATGCAAATTAACCTGAGCGCAAGACCTCTAGAATTTGCGCTAGGCAGATATGAAAGCTAGCGCATCTTTGCTTTCAATTGCTCGCATTGCCGAAATAACGCTAGCGAACCATCACCATCGTTCGCTGCCCACGGCGAAACTCTGCATTCCAGTGAATTAGCGTTGCCTGAGCAAATTTTCGCCTGGCCCAGTGTATCAATTGCTGCGAAGCGGTTGCTGGCAAATTTTTCGCACTCAAGTTAATAAACCCCAATATTTACATGTATGCAGTCTTTTAGCAGCCATTCCTGGTAGAATGCATCTGTGAGAAATTCATGTTGGTTTTCTTTTAGTATCAGAATGACGTAATTTAAGGGGGAAGTTTGTATTATTAAAGGGGGATATGAAACATGGGGGTGGATATGCTAATGGTTGCAAAGTGACTGGCAGGGGTAACTGGGCCAGAGCTAGTCAGTTGCAATTTTCACTGACTATATCATCATGTGTTGAAAAAATACCCTAAGGAATTCAACTACTAGAAAAATTTATAGCGGCAAATAATCCCTCACTGGCAGCTCTCTTACCTACTTTGTGCGTATGGCTGGGTCCGGAGGACACAGTCAGGTGTAGGAGGAGCAGGGAGGACTGGGTAGGTGCACACAGGGCCCCTCTGAAGATTTATCACAGGGAATCCTGGCACACAGTTATGCTGCTGTTTGCAACATTATCATTTGTAGAAGGAGAAGAAGATACCATTTTTTTGCAGCTGGTGCAGCTATTCTTGGGGAGAGGAATGGATGGCTAGAAGGCTAGAAGATATTTTAAACTAGACAGGGGAAATGAAAGTAGTGAGAAATACTGTGGACCACAGCTTAGATGAGGCTCTGCCCATGGTAGGGAAAAATAGATGTGAAGAGTTGAATGTGATGTCATTAATAGCAGAGAGGGCCAGAATTCATATTTAGTATAAATGTTTATTTAATAATGCAAGAAGCTTGGCTGGTAAAATTGGTGAGCTGGATGGGATATATAATGTCATTGAAATTGCTGAAACATGGCTCACATGACTGGGCAGTACTACATCTAAAAGTCTGGAGGGCAGCATCTGTATGTTAAAGGAACAGTAACACCAAAAAATTAAAGTGTTTTAAAGGAATGACAATGTAAATTACTGTTGCCCTGCACTGATAAAACTGGTGTGTTTGCTTCAGAAACTCTATATAGTTTATTTAAACAAGCTGCGGTGTAGCCATGGGGGCATCCACTCAAGCACATGGTACACAGTAGATAACAGATAAGTTCTAAACAATCCTATTTTATACTACATATCTGTTGTGTATCCTGTGCTTTTTCTCCTTTTTCAGCTTTGAATGGCTGCCTCCATGATTTGTACCCCGTATACAGAAAAGAGTTGTGGAGGAGAATGAGAGTGCTGAAGTTATATGGCTCAAAAGTTTCACAGATTGGGAAGGGAACAGGCAAGTTAAGTAATATCATTGAAGGGGCTTTCGGCACACTGAAAAAAACATGGGGCCACAAATATACAGTAAAAGAAATCTCCATTTATTGGTTTATATTAAAAAATGAATGTTTCCTAAAGGCCCTGTGTGTGTCATGCCTTTGAGGGCTCATGTCTTCCACTGAAAGATGAATTCGAGAGCACCTGAATCAAAATGTAAAAGTAAAAAAAAAACAATTAAAGCGTTATAGAACTGTACAAATGACATTTAAAAAACAAACATTTTAAGTTGAACTGTAAAAAGCGGATAGCGGAAAAAAGGCAACTGCTGACAAATTGAAAATGTGTTATATATAGGCCATAGGTAAACTATCCCATTAACACCTCTTAACATATATAAATACATAATAATAAAACTCAAGTACGTATATACACAGCTTTCTATGCAAACAAAATATAGTACAGTACAAGTATTGGACCTGTTACTCGGGAATTCTCATGCCCTCAGGTTTCCTGGATAATGGATTTTTCTGTAATTTGGATCTTCATACCTTAAGTCTACTAGAAAATAATGCAAACATTAAATCAACTCAATAGGCTGGTTCTGCTTCTAATAAGGATTAATTATTTTTAAATTTCAATCAAGTACATGGTACTGTTTTATTACTATAGAGAAAAAGGAAATCATTTTTAAAAATTTTGATTATTTAGATAAAATGGAGTCTATGGGAGACCGCCTTTACATAATTCAGAGCTTTCTAGATAACGGGTTTCCAAATAATGGGTCCATACCTGTAAAATAAACAGATTAACAGGGAATAAAGGAAGATATAGTGGTTTTATAGATAGGATTTATCTTTCATTTATTTTACATTATTTTAGTAAAATATTTGGGTGTAGCTTAAGCATACAATAAATACTTACTTGCATACATACTTATTTAACAAAATTGTAGTATTACTGTTTTTCCTATGTTTCATCTCATGAATTTACAACCATTTTTAATCAATTATATTGCAAAAGAACCATGGAACTTAATTAAATTACATAAAGGAATCAATATGAAACTCTTCTTATTTGCCAGCTAAATCTGTTTACATCCCTTATTCAGTTAGAGGTAAGGTGCATTTGTAAAATGCAGTTAAGAATTTCAGTGTTTAACACTGATACAATATATTTATTAATATAATTTGCCAGAATAATATGAAATATGTTTTGTATAAAAATCATATTTGTGCAGTAAAATATATTCTAATATTAACCCTGTTAAAGGTAGATTTCATAGAAAAACATAAAAATTGTCATATTTAATAATTAAGTAGTTATTATAAATTATTTTTGTTAAAATACCTGTCCATCATATTCAAACATTGTGTGTGTGTGGTACCTTAATCATCAAACTGTGTGAACCCCCCAATGCAGTTACCTGTAAGTTCACTCAATCATAAACACATACACAGACATACAGTATATACAGGTATGGGTATGCCTGTTATCTAGAATGCTCGGGAACTGCGGCTTTCCAGATAATGGATCTATCTGTAATTTGGATCTTCAAGTGCCAGAACAATGTTACATTTGTATCCCCCTATCTTAGTTTGGCCCTCTTAATAATGATTGGAGTAAAGGATGTGGTTGTTGATATCTCATCAGTCTATTCATTCTCATTAAAACCAAGTGCTGCTTCTGGCTTATCTGTTAACCACCCCTAACCTGACTCTCACTCCTAGAGTGATCTATTACATAAACTAACGTCAAACTAGCTGTTCTTACCTTCTCCTCTACTGAAGTATCCTATCTCAGGCTTCTTCCACCCTGTCCAGAAAGTGGGATCCAAAAAGATAGAACATTTTGCCCCTCAGGCCCGGACTGGCAATCTGTGGGTTCTGGCAAATTCCAGAGGGGCTGCTGTAAGATGCCATATACAGTCACTATTTATTGGGCTGGTGGGGGGCTGTTTGGGCCTCTGTGCAGTTGAAATGCCAGGGCCTATTTTGACTCCCAGTCCAGACCTGGTGCCCCCTCCCCTTTAAAGGACTGTGGAACACTTGAAACCCTAGCCATTAAAGGAAAACTATACCTCCAAAATGAATATTTAAGCAACAGATAGTTGATATCATATTACGTGGCATATTAAAGAATCTTACCAAACTGGTATATATTTTTTAAGTAAATATTGCCCATGTACATCTCTTGCCTTGAACCAACATCTCATGATGGCCTCTGTGCTGCCTCAGAGATCACCTTATCAGAAAAACTACAACTCCAACTGTAACAGGAAGAAGTGTAGAAGCAAAAGACAGAACTCTGTCTGTTAATTGGCTCATGTGACCTAACATGTATGATTTGTTAGGTTTGTTTGTGTGCATCACGAATCCTAGAATCCCAATGGGTGGGACATACTACTAAAAAGTATTTTATTATGAAAATGGTTTATTTACATGAAGTAGAGTTTTACATATGAGCTGTTTTATTCAATATATTTTTATTACATTCAATTTTTACATTGTTTGGTGGGTATAAAAAAAATTTGTTAGTTTACAATAAAAAAAAAACACCAAGACAAATTATACTTTAAAATCGCAAAGTCTTTATTAAGATATAACTTACCAAAACTTCGCTTCTGCTCCTCTTCAGAAAAGGCAGCAGGGCAACGATCCATCGAGCAGCACTCAATTTCTCCTCCCTGGCTATCTGCTGCTGGATCCTTTAGCTCCCACTTTCTGTGCTACTGTCAGTGCACCAATATCTGTATAAAATGTTTCCTATACACAACATTATTCCAGCTTTATAAAGAAGGATTGTGCGTCTCTGCTCCCCTGGCTGTATTCCTTGGGAAACGGCCGTTCCAGTACACGGCTGTGGGCCTTTTGTTTCCAGATCAGTTTTTCACTTAGTAGCTGAACAGAAGCGATGAACAGCCAGACCTGGCCTTGCACTAGTTTCCCAAGAAATACACACCCTGTTCTATACAGGGATTGGTGTACTGGCAGTGGCATGGAAAGTGGGAGCTAAAGGATCCAGCAGCAGATAGCCAGGGAGGAGAAATTGAGCGCCGCTCGATGGATCGTCGCCCTGTCGCCTTTTCTGAAGAGGAGCAGAAGCAGAGTCTTGGTAAGTTATTTCTTAATAAAGACTTTGCGATTTTAAAGTATAATTTGTCTTGGTGTTTATTTAAAAAATGTTTTTTGCTGTTACTGGTCTTTTAAGAAGCTTTCAGGGCATGCTTTAACTTGGAAAGTCAAATCTTCCGACCTCTAAACTCTAAATAGACTTAGCACAATGCTAAGGCTAATACTTAAGGGGACTTCTTGTGCTAAGGAAAACAGTTACCCTCCTACACTGAGAATTCTTGTTTATCAATTTTTATCTCTATATTATATTTTGTCTATGTATAAAAGGAGGAAAAAAAAAAGTTTGAGTAAAAGCTACCTATATGGAGAACTTGCTTTTTAAAGTCAACCCTAAATTGCCATGTTATTGACCCATGTATGCAGTCCTTCTGATGGTCCATCTGACTATTATCTGACCAGCATCAGCCCCTGTTATGATCCATTGTTAGAATACTAGAAAAAAATGTTTTCTTTATTTTTTTTCAGATTAATTTTCTGTTTTCACATTTCTAATGTTCTGCCTCTGGCTCCCATAATGCCCTGTGAGGAGAGGGGTGGACACTGGAAGTAGTTTTCTAAAGTTTGAGTGTACACAAAGCACTTACAGGAGCGAGTTAGGCCTCTACTTAAGTCCTTCCCTAAATAAGCATTAAACATTGGGTTTTTTGCATATTGCATCCCAAGTGCTTCTATCTGACATTTTCTAAATGATGTGCGAGATATGAGCATGCAAGGAGGAGACAGATAGTCCCACCAATCTGTTGCCATTCCAGTTTTCATATAAAAGTTCTGTTAGCTCACATAGATTCTGTTGCAGAACAAGGTTAACACAAAGTTTATATTCACCAACCTTAAAGTAGACACCTTCATTGAACTGGTGAAAGATTAACCTGGCAAAGGCCAAAGCTCAAAAATGTTAAAATGTCCATTAAAACTCAGGTTTTAAAAAAAAATGCACCATTACTATGAAAGAAAACATTTCTTTCCTTATTAATTTTTGCACTGCATGGAAGAAACATGCAGACAGACTTGGCATATAAAAAGTAACAGTAATATAGATCTTTACAAACAAAAAGAGGGGGAAAAAACAATGTGGTAGTTAAAATTCCTCAGGTCTGAAGCCTGACAATGGTAAGGTCTGGTTAAAAGCTCCCAGTGTGCTTAGATCCAAAAGAAAACAACAAAAGGTGTTAATAGCTTTTACTCTAAAGCACCACGCTGATACATTACCCATTATACTTATCCGCACACAGGGAAATGACAAACAGGTTTGATCAATTGGATTTTAATGCAAAGTGGAACTGGGAAAGAAAGGCAGCCAGCTCAGAAGAGTTGCTAATGTGTCTGAAAAAACCACTTAATTGAGGTCGTAATAATATTAGCACTTATTATCATCAATAATTTGACTTTATTTATTACTACATGGGAACGCCTGTCAGAAAGCGATGGTATGGACTTTGTTCTGCATGTTAACATGAAGTTAGCTGATGGATGAATGGGAAATATTTCAGCAGCTGCTACAGACAGTCACACAGCATGGAGGCATGATGTTCTTTTGCTGCTTTTAGTCCTTAGAACACAGCAAATCTAAAGAACACATTTATATCTATTAACCCTCATTTGAAACCAGCTATTGATTCCGATATGTGTTCATTAGTGGTTAAGGTTACAGAACCTTGCTTAGGGAAACATTTCAGCAAAGCCCTGAAAGATTTGCTTTTATTTTCATGTCTATATGCTGGCTGCACTCTTTTCATCATGTCTGAACTTCCATAGCAATCAAAGACATCCAATTCTGCTTCTTTAAATTTGAGAGAAAAAACATTTATTTTGCCATTTTCCTGGGGGCATCTGTTTATTTGGGAGATTTTAATTTATTAGAAGCTATGTTTTGGCCTCAGTTATTAAATAACAGTGTAAAATTATTTATTTTTGAAAAATGGAGAAATATAAATGTGAATTGTTACTTATTTTATTTCTACGCATGTAAGTGGTGAATAGCTTTCATTCAGACCATTGTATTTATGGTTACAAGCCTCATACTGAAAGTAGCAGAAAAATATTGCATAAAACACAATCCAAATAATTGACTCTTCCACCTACATTTATTCATATGCTGAATTGTTTTGTGCATTGGTGAAACAATTTATCCTCAATTTACCAATATAGACGCAGGTGGCTATGCTGCCTAATACTGATGTAATACACAATTATCCATGCACTCTTTTATTCATCTCAGCTACGGTGTCAAGCTAGCTCAAATTAAACTGAAAGCAATTTGGATACATTAATTGTTGCGATCTTACTAGACGGAGGAGGGTTTCTTTATTAACATTAGCCTTGCATAACCAAAATATGATATATGTATTTTGTGTTTGTTTCCAATTCAGACAATGAAATTAAAGAAACATTCTGAAAATCTGCATTTCTTTTCTAATTTAATTTTTTTTTATACCCTGACCAACATGAGACAGTTGTATCCTATAATTTGTATGGTTATGTGTGTTATTTGGCCAGTCAAATTCTGGTGAGATTGAACCTAAACATGTTTAATACAACCCTTGCTTTACCACCAAGACACAAGTTTGTCCTGCTTTGATTGAATTTGAATAGAATTGTGTGCAAGGTGCAAAGTAGGGAGGGCCTACAGACTCCTTGTAGTTGTAAATTGAGTGACTAATTGTGACTATTATTTTCACGGTTCCCATTCAAAAAAACATATCTAGTGTATCACACAGTAATTCCATATATTGTTACAGTGTTCTGGAAGTGACATCATGCCACTCATGTGTGATTTACCAAAGCAAATTTGTGCCTGTTTTTAAACTGCATGTCAGGTGACTGCTATTACTATAAAAAATTGCTGCATTGTGGGTAAAAAACAAACATTTGTGTGCATCTGTGCACTTTGCATATTACATTTGTCTGTAAATGAGCGATTTAGTATATATTTTACCCAGAATTGTATGGCTCACCATCTAAACTTGCAGTGTTATTCACCCAAACTTGTGCCTGCTTTCACATTTCAACAGTACATCGGCATACACATTAGAATATTATAAAATAGTCCTTTGATAATGATTTGTGTTGATTTTCTTCTTTCTTAGTTTATGTTTGTCATTTTCTAAGATGACAATAAATTTAAGGGTACTATATGAGTTTTGTTACCAAAGCCTTTTGAAAATTGGTTCACGTGACATTTCAGTGCATAATGGTTGATATGGTCCTGGCTTTGAAGAATGAGGTGACAAGCCTACTCTAGGGGGCACATTTACTATGGGTCGAATATCGAGGGTTAATTAACCCTCGATATTCAACCATTGAAGTTAAATCCTTCGACTTCGAATATCAAAGTCGAAGGATTTACCGCAATTCAACGAAAAATCATTCGATCGAACGATTAACTCCTTTGAATCGAATGATTCTAAGGATTTTAATCCATCGATCGAACGATTTTCCTTCATCAGAAATTGCAAGGAAAGCCAATGGGGACCTTCCCCATAGGCTAACATTGGTGCTCAGTAGGTTTTAGGTGGCGAAGTAGGTGGTCGAAGTTTTTTTTAAAGAGACAGTACTTCGACTATTGAATGGTCTAATAGTCGAATGATTTTAAGTTCGAATTGTTCGATTCGAAGTCGAAGTTGTAGTCGAAGGTCGAAGAAGCCAATTCGATGGTCGAAGTAGCCAAAAAAATAATTCAAAGTATTTTTCATTCTAATCCTTCACTCGAGCTAAGTAAATGTGCCCCTAGGTCTTCAGTGAGATATAGCAGCTCCATATCTGAGGTAACTGACAGTAATTGCTTTCACAAGTATACTTTGAATATTTGAATATACCATTAAAGCAGTGTGTAATTTCATTACAGCCATCTGCTAAATAATATCCTCTTACAAGCCCAATTCCCTACTAGGTTGCATTCAAACCACCTGACTGCTTGACGCCTTTCTGGAGAAAAAAATAGCCTAGGAACCCAAGCTCTCTCCTTCCCAACTGTCAAATAAATATTTTCTGAGCCCAGACATAATGACGGACATGGTTGTTGCTCACAGTGGGGATTAGACCACCTAGGACAGCTTTACTTTTTTAAGACTTAGAAAGCTGTTAATGGTTTTATCCCTACTTTACATATCATAATAGGGTTTAAACATTTAAACATAGCAGAAGAAAAATATTCTCTTTCAGTACAACTTTATTTAGGTCTCTAATTACAAAGATTGAATATAGGCTATTGACAATTGTTGGGGTTAGAGACAATTCTCTTACAAGGATGTATATAAGCAAATTGAGTGACTGTTTTAATGATATAGTTCATTGTAACTAACAATCTTAACTCTTACAAATGTATATATATATATATATATATATATATATATATATATATATATATATATATATATATATATATATATATATATATATATATATATATCGAAAATTGAACAACAATGTCCGCACTTTCAGGTCTAAAAAAGTGAAGAGGTTATTTTAAAAAATTTTTAATAAATAAGTATTATGTGGCAACACATAGGGGCAGATGTATCAAGGGTCGAATATCGAGGGTTAATTAACCCTCGATATTCAACTAACGAATTAATACCCTTCGACTTCGAATATCGAAGTCGAAGGATTTTGCGCAATTCGTTCGATCGAACGATTCGAAGGATTTTAATCCATCGATCGAAGGATTATCCTTCGATCAGAAAATTGTTAGCAAGCCTATGGGGACCTTCCCCATAGGCTAACATTGGCCTCGGTAGGTTTTAGGTGCCGAACTAGGGGGTCGAAGAAATTTTTAAAGAGACAGTACTTCGATTATTGAATGGTCGAATATTCGAAACATTTTTAGTTTGAATCGTTTGATTCGAAGTCAAAGGTCGTAGTCGAAGGTCGAAGTAGCCAATTCGATGGTCGAAGTAGCCAAAAAACATTCGAAATTCGAACTATTTTCCCTCTATTCCTTCACTCAAACTTAGTGAATGGGCCCCTACGATGTCTTATCATAACAAATATATACTTTTAAAACCATAAATATTTCAACTCAAAAAATTATTGCAACTCACTTCTATGTGTTAAAAATGCTTATTCACAAAAGTTATACAAGAGAACCACTGACACATATTCTACATCAGTGATCCCCAACCAGTAGCCCCTGTGCAACATGTTGCATGTTTTTCAATTCCAGGCTTGGAGGCAAGTTTGGTTGTATAAAAACCAGGTGCACTGCCAAACAGAGACTCAATGTAGGTTGACAATCCAAATAGGGGCTATCAAATGGCCAATCACAGCCCTTACTTGGCAGCCCAATAACATTTTTCATGCATGTGTTGCTCCCCAACTCCCTTTACTTCTGAATGTTGCTCACAGGTTCAAAAGGTTGGGGATCCCTGTTCTACATGTTACACATTATGGGGCAGATTTATCAATGGTCAAAGTGAAAATACGAAGTAAATAAATTCAATTGCTCTTTTTTTTATTCAATTTTTTTTATGTTTAAATATATCTTATTAGATTTCTCAGTCAGCACCTATGCTTCCCAATGCTTAAGACCTGGTGCACGTCCAACAGTTTCCACCATGCGTCCGTTTATTCACAATTTACAAATGTCGACAGCACCAGCCATAGATTATGCTGTTTAAAATGCCTTTATTGAGACATGGGTTTCTGGCCCCCAATACACTTGGCAACGTTTCAGACCGCCATCGGTCTTTTATCAAGCCTTGATAAAAGACCGATGGCGGTCTGAAACGTTGCCAAGTGTATTGGGGGCCAGAAACCCATGTCTCAATAAAGGCATTTTAAACAGCATAATCTATGGCTGATGCTGTCGACATTTGTAAATTGTAAATATATCTTATATCATAAGTCTATGGGTCCTATCTTCTATAGATAAAGGGGGCAAATTAGGAGTTCCAGGGGGGCGAGCCACAAGATGTCCGTATTTTACTGAGCACCGCAGCCAGAGCTCTAAATAACAACTTTAAAACTGATACAGATACCAGTGCCATATTCCATACTCCAACCATGGAAAGGCCCATAGGCTGCAATCTGTACAAAGCATAACAGCCACATTGCCAGGCCTACGCCACAGATTTGGACGGAAGGGGTGCAGAGACCAGCCATAGAAGGGAACCCACACAACAACTCCCTAATCCTCACTGCAAAAATACGCCACAACAGACTCTAAACACACATGGGCACAGCCTATGCCCCAATTCCATGAACGCAAGCCATATTACAAACCAGGCTGGGTTACCACACTAACTCCTGCAGCTGGAAAATCCCCAGCAACTATAACACAACTTTAATACCACAAAGACTCTGTGGCAATAAATAATAAAAGAGACAAACCATTATATTCCTTTAATTCTTGGGGCAAAATTCTACAATATCACAAAGATTAACCAAAACCAGACTCAAAGAGAAAAAATAACAGGACTCCCCAACAACTAACACCTTCTGCTCCACAACTTCAAACACAATAACTACTCCAAGCCCTGGGACCACTGCTAGATTAAAAACTAGCTGGTATAAAATAATCCATTAGAGAAATACTACCACAACTCACAAACCAATCACAACGGATGTCTGAAGCAGAACAAAGAATCTCAGATTTGGATTACAATCTAGACATAGCACAAATGACCATAGAGACACAACAACATGAAATTACAATACTTGCAGAAAAAGTCAATGATCTGGAAAACAGGAGCAGGAGGAATAATTTAAGATTGGTAGGAGTTCCAGAAACCATAAAAGGAGAAGCCTCGGAAATACTACTGACAACTACACTGCCAGATCTTCTGAAAATGGAAACCTCCACATTACCATACCAAATTGAACGCTTTCACCGTATTGGACCTCCACCTGCAAAGGAATCCACCATACCGAGACAAGTCATATTTAAACTCCTCAATAATGTGGACAAAATTAACATTCTCACAGCCTACAGAAAGATAAAAAACCCTTTCTATGAAAACCACAAACTACTGCTATTCTAGGATTTTTCAGCCTCAGTAGCGGTAAAATGCAAAGAATTTGGCCCCATCTATAGATCACTCTTTTCCTCGGGCTTCACGTTTGCTCTCCTATTTCCAGGTAAACTTAAAATAATAAACACAGACAATGGCAAATCTTTTCTTTTTCTTTTCTTTGAAGATCCCAAAGCAGCCATGGCCTATTATAAAGAACTATAGCCTGCAACTGGATCACAGGACCAAGTCACTTGAACTTCACCAGAACACCAAGACAAATGAGAGACAATAACATAGACATTCTACCCAATTTGAAGAGTCCCCAGCTGCTTAGCAATCGACTATTATACTATCTCTTAACTGCATCTCCCTGATTGCCTTCACCCTCACCTAACACTGGTTAATAAGTACAATAAAAACAAAATGGGCACCGGGAATGTTATATAATATTTTGTATATAATAAAGTTGTTGTCAACACTTAAGGCAAGTATTCCGAAATTAGTCACAAATCCCACAGGCTACATAACCCAGGGATGGGGGCTGCTCGCTGGGACAGTCCTAACCCTGAAAACAACTGCCACCCCCTGATACCTCAACCAAAAAAAGGTATAGGTTAAATCCATATGGCAGACTCTAACCAAGCCTCACAAAAGTAAGATATCTTAAAGATAATTTCTTGGAATGTGGGTGGGCTTAACAAAGAGAGACTGACCATATTATATTACTGCAAGAAACCCATTGGAGCTCCAGAGATAATCAAACACTTAACGCCAAATGGATCCAAACATTTCTAACCTCATCTTATAAATCTAAGACTAGGGGTGTAGCAATACTGATTAATAAATCTATACAATGTACAGTTCTGAAAAAATATCAAGATAAGAAAGGGTGATATCTAATAGCGGACATAGAAATCCAGAATACAAAATACACAATGGTGAATATTTATGCTCCTAATAATGACAACAAATGTTTTTGTCACAGATGTCTTACAACGGCTTTGACTCCTTGGGCGAGACAAATATCATACTCGGGGGAGATGCTAACGTGGTATGACTACATGGACAAATCAGGTAAACCCACCCCAAATTCATACTGTAGACTACAGCTAAACCCTACACGCATGTGAAATTCTACACATACAAGACACCTCTAGATTTATACAACCAACCACTAAAGACTACCGGGGAATGTACTAAAAGTCGGTAATGGAAAAACTATTTGCAATGTGAAAAGTTATGCCTTTGCGCAAAGAAATTTTGCTTTTCGCAAATTTAATATAGCTTCTGCAAAACCAAATACTGTTAAGCGACCACTTCTGACAGTGGAAGACCGTTTGCGTATTTTATAGTTTGCTACAATGCGCAGTACATGTAATAAAACTTCTTATCTTCAGAAAAAGTTGTTATATTTGCTCCAAAAGATTACGACACCTTCAAGCAATTCTTAAGAGCGTGCAATTAAAATTTGCAATGCGCAATTAAAATTTGCAATTCCTTGTTTAAGGAACAATGTGGATGTGGATTTTTATTCTTATTGGTGTGAATTGTTTTGCTATTTGCGATAATTACATTCGCCCTATATCTTCTATTCTGGGGTCCATGGGACTCACTCCAGAATAGACTATATATTTATCAATATTTTATCAATTTACCAATTTACCAATTTAGCCACAATATATTGTTGTGCTGCCACGCAGTTTTGCTGCCTAGCAGTTGATATTATATGTTATGTTATAATGGTATTTGGTATCATCCGTTCACCCCCACTGTTTCTTGCTAGATAGTTGCTCCCGCCCTCCATTTTCTTCTGTAACCTTCCCCTTGGTTTAGTGTGTTATGAAGAGACTGCAGTGTGTGTAAGCTGTGTAACTCCATTTGAAATTTACCTATGAAAAAGGCCTCTATGTTTAACATTTGCTACCTTGAAGCATAAAGAAGCATTGGAGAACATTTCTGGAGTCTTTATTCATTGAGTAAGCTATCTGTCAAGGTGATCATTCAACCTGCTGCACATATCCTTACAGACTGGGTCTACATGGAGCTTGTGGCCTGTACAACCGATACTGAGACAGAATAGTAAATTTCAAGGTAATCCATTGCATGGCTATACTCTGCAGCTTCAGAACCGTGAGTATTCATTTGACTGTGTGAAGAAAAAGAAAACCCTAAGACAGGAATCCATCTTCATACTGTGCACTGAAGCCATCATTGCCTGTGTGTTACTGCTACACTTACCAGAAGCATTGCACTGCACTAGAAGCCAACTACCTGCTGAATATTCCCCACAGTATAACCTATTGCTGGTCTGTGCTGTTTGTCAGCAATAAGTACATTCTGAACTGTGCAAAGACTGTTTATGATTGCTATATAAAGTCACAAGGATTCATTATTTTCAAGCTGTTTTTGGACTGTGAATTCAATATCTGCATTTATTATAAGAACTTATTCTTGCCTTTTACAAGGTGATTTTGAACTGTGTTTTTCTTTGCCAAGAATCTGGTTTGAGCTGGATTGCAGCCCCAGCTCCAAGGCCCAGCCTGCTTACAAACAAAGTATCAATACTTACAGATCTGATCTTTGGCAGATTTCCAAGACACTAAACTGCAGCACTTGTCATGTCTGACAGAGATTCTACTGAGCCTGCATCTATTCATGTCAAAGCAGACACCTTGCTTCATTCTGCACGTCCAGCTAGGGCCCCTCATCCATCCTTGAAGGCAAGGGAGGCTTATGAAGCAAATAAGGAAGCAACATCTGATAACCTGATTGCATTATGGGAGAAAACTTTAAGTTGTATAACAGCCGCTAATGAAACTAGCAACAACACTGAGCTATTGAACGCCGCCCTCTCAAGGGTTAAGAAGTCATTTGAGAATTATAAAAGACTTGCTGAAAAGTACTCTTCCCTTTTGTCATGTTCCAACATAGAGGAAGCTTCACTAGAATTAAAAGACTTTACTTCTACTGAGCAGCAGAGACATAGCAAATATCTGGAAGCAAAGGCACAGATAGAGGGTAGATTAGCACAGCTACATGAAACTACATCCTGTATATCCGCTTCTTCCAGACACTCAGAAAAATCATATAGATCTACCAGCTCACATCATAAATCCTCCTCCAAGTCATTGCGGTCCTGCTCTGTAAGGTCATCACTGAGCAACCAAATACTCAAAGCTCGCCAAAAGGCTGCAGTAGCCCAGGTTCAAGCCACCTGTTCTGAAAGAGAAGCAGTCTTCAAGGCAGAAGCTAAGCTTAAGGAAGCTGAAGCACAGGCAGAAGCTAAGCTTAAGGAAGCTGAAGCACAGGCAGAAGCAAAACGCATTCAAGCAAGAATACAAGCAGAAACAGAGGCCCATCTAGAAATCCTTCAGAAGAGAAGAGAAGAGGAAGTAGCCTTAGCAGAATTATCTGTCTTGGAACAAGCCCTATTGGAAGAAGAAGGAGCGTCTTGTCCTAGCTTGGCCGCCCGTCAAGATCCTGTTGAAAGGACCCTACAATTTGTTTTGACCCAGAACCATAATGATACGGTCCCGCCTACGGTTGTAGACCCACCTCATAATCCTCTAGCAAGTCAGTGTGCACCTCCCAACACAGATACTTCACTACTACCGTATGCCACAAAATCAAGTGTACCAACCTATCCAGCTCATGTGCTGCCACAACCCTATGTGAATAGAGATTACAAGGGCACAACAGGAGACTTCAGAGTGCACTCTATGCCTCCTGCAACACAGCACTCTTCAACTTCAAATGTGCAAAGGCCTTTAGACACGAGACCCATGCCTGGATTGAACCCATCTGCTACACCTTTGTCTCCACCTACTAGCCAGCACCAGATACCAACCTTGATCCAAGATGGTGCACCATCAGTACTTCCTGTGGGTGTAAAAACCGAAAGCACCGACATTGCAGAGTTTAGCAAGTATATGATCCGGCGAGAGTTGATTGCTACTGGACTGTCTAGATTTGATGACCGCCCAGAGAACTATAGGAGTTGGAGATCTACATTCAAGGCAGTAACCAAGAACTTGGGCATTGAACCCCAAGCAGAACTTGACTTACTAATAAAGTGGTTGGGACGACAATCTTCAGAACAAGTAAAGAGACTTAAATCTGTCTACATTCATAACTTTGAAGCAGGCCTTGATGCTGCCTGGGAACGTTTGGAACAAGACTATGGGAGCCCGGAAGTCATAGAATCTGCCTTATTCCAGAGACTTAAAGACTTCCCTAAAATCTCTATTAAGGACAATCATAAGCTCAGAGAGTTAGGTGACCTTCTTCTTGAACTTGAAATCGCTAAGTCAGATCCTAGTTTGCCAGGTCTTAGCTATTTAGACACTGCTCAGGGGGTAAACCCTATTGTAGCAAAGTTGCCTTATCATCTCCAGGAGAAGTGGACTAGCATGGGATCAAGGTATAAATATGAACACCATGTCTCTTTCCCACCCTTTTCTTATTTTGCAGAGTTCGTGAGGAAGATCGCAAGATCCAAGAATGACCCAAGCTTCTTGTATCCAGACACAACCACCCTTCCTTCAACTACTTCAAAGGGTATTGCCACCAACAGTAAATTCAAGGACTTAAGACATCCTATTGCTGTGAGAAAGACCGCAATTGCATCCAATGTCTTGGCTACAGATACTAAATTACAAGATACCAAGTCAAGCAATATTGATCAACAGTGTCCCATTCATGATGCACCACATTCTCTGTCTATATGTCGCGCATTCAGGGACAAGCCTATCAAAGAACGCATGACATACCTCAAGGAACATAATATCTGCTTCAAGTGTTGCGCATCCTCCGATCACCTAGCTAAAGACTGTAAGAATGATGTCAGATGTTCCCTGTGTAACAGTGCCAAGCATGTGGACGCTCTTCACTCAGAATCATTCAAAAGGAAATCTTCGCCTGGCAGCAACCCCAAGACTACATCAGATGATGGCGGGGAGAGAACTAAGCAAAACGCCAACCCTGTAACCACAAGATGTACAGAGGTGTGTGGAGAAGGGCTTCATAGCAAGTCTTGCAGCAAGATATGTCTCGTTAGGGTTTTTCCTGAAGGATGCCCACAAAATGCTATAAAAATGTACGCCATACTCGACGATCAGAGCAATCGCTCATTGGCCAGTCCAGAATTCTTTGACTCATTCAACATTCATGGAGAGACCTGGTCCTATACCTTGCAGACATGTGCCGGACAAGTCAGCACTTCTGGAAGAAGAGCCCACGGCTTCATAGTGGCATCAGAATATGAGAACACAGAGTTTCCTCTACCAACGCTAATCGAATGTGATCAGCTACCGAATAATAGAGAAGAGATCCCCACACCTGAGGTTGCACGTCATCACTCTCATTTGAATCACATTGCTGATTACATTCCATCACTTAACAAGGATGCGAAGATCATGATCCTTCTAGGGAGAGACATTCTCAGAGTTCATAAAATAAGAGAGTCATGTAACGGTCCAGATGATGCTCCCCATGCCCAGAAACTCGATCTTGGATGGGTGATAATAGGAGAGGTCTGTCTAAATCGATCGCACAAGCACCTGGACGTGACTTCCTACAAAACGAATGTGGAGGGATCAGAACGAATACGAAGAATCAGTAGACCTGAACAATGGAACTATGTCCCGACCGGTTTGAATCCCGCAGACATCGCCACAAGGTCTGTGCCAGCAGTTGTCCTTACACAAACCATTTGGTTGTCAGGACCCAAGTTCTTAACAGACCAGTCTTCTATAGACTCTGAAGGAGACGTCAACTTCCACCTGGTGGATCCAGATACTGATCCAGAAATCCGACCAGAGGTTAAAACATTGAGCTCCAACATCTGCTCAAGAAGAAACTTGGAGGTGAGACGTTTTGAACGTTTCTCTTCTTGGAAAAGATTAGTAAAGACTATTGCAAGATTGAGTCATATTGCACAGAGTTTCAGCAAGTCCAATCAGACGTCATCTTGTCATGGATGGCATACCTGCAAAGAGCCACCTAACGCATTAGAGTATGAGAAGGCAGAGTCATTCATCATACGTCATGTGCAAGAAGAAGTCTTTGCAGAAGAAATTAAGTGCTTGAGAGGCAATAGACCAGTCTCGAAGGGTAGCCCACTATTCACCCTGAACCCAGTAATCGACAATGAAGGCATACTTAGAGTCGGTGGACGGCTAAATAAGTCAAACTTGCCAAGACGAGAACAGAACCCCTTGATAGTACCAAGAAACCACCATCTGGCGACCTTGATTATCCGGCATTACCATGAGGAAGTAAGACACCAAGGAAGACACTACACAGAAGGTGCTCTCAGAGTTGCAGGGTTCTGGATAGTTGGAGTGAAAAGACAAATAGCCACGATCATTCACAACTGTGTCAAATGTCAGAAGTTAAGAGGTAGACAGCAAGATCAACAGATGGCTGACTTACCCGCAGACAGACTGAGCGAAGATGCACCCTTCACATACGTCGGGATTGATGTATTTGGACCATGGACAGTGACGGCCAAAAGAACCCGCGGTGGTCAAGTCAACAGCAAAAGATGGGCTGTAATGTTCACTTGCCTAAGTGTAAGAGCCGTACATATCGAAGCGATCGAATCAATGGACACCTCTAGTTTCATTAATTCTCTCCGGAGATTTCTTGCTCTAAGAGGTCCTGTGAAGATGTTGAGATCGGACTGTGGAACCAACTTCATTGGTGCTTGTAGAGAGTTACAGATAGACCAACAACAAGTTGCAAATTATTTGAGTGATCAAGGCTGCGTGTGGAAATTCAACCCACCACACTCTTCACACATGGGCGGAGCATGGGAACGCATGATTGGGATGGCAAGGCGCATACTGGATGCAATGTTGCTTGATGCAAGTTCTTCACGCCTTACCCATGAGGTGCTCACCACTTTCTTTGCTGAGGTTGCAGCAATAATCAACTCAAGACCATTGACTGCCATATCTACAGACCCAGAGTCTCCAACTATCTTAAGTCCAGCCACATTGTTGAACTGGAAGATTGGACAGATTTCAGCACCAAAGGGTATCTTCGATGAAAAGGACATGTATAAACGACAGTGGAGATACGCTCAATACCTTGCGGATTGTTTCTGGGACAGATGGAGAAAGGAATATCTCATGCTTCTCCAAGGTCGCAAAAGGTGGCAAACCCAGAAGCCCAACTTAAAGGAAGGGGACTTGGTCCTGTTAAAAGACCAGCAAACTCATCGGATCCAGTGGCCAGTTGGACTCATTACAAAGGCCATTGCCAGTGATGATGGGAAGGTCCGAAGTGTGGAAGTCAAGATCGTTAAGGATGGCAACTCAAAAACCTTCCTCAGACCAGTCACTGATATTGTGTTAATTATGCCTGCTTCCAAAGGTTCTGATCTAGTCTAATATCAGTGAACTACTCAAACTCTAATATAGCTAACTCATAGACTTGAGAAAGCTAAATAGCATTTTATGTTACTGTTAATAATATGTTAAAGAAAAATAATTGTGTAGTGGTATCTCACGATACCAGGCGGGGAGTGTGCTGCCACGCAGTTTTGCTGCCTAGCAGTTGATATTATATGTTATGTTATAATGGTATTTGGTATCATCCGTTCACCCCCACTGTTTCTTGCTAGATAGTTGCTCCCGCCCTCCATTTTCTTCTGTAACCTTCCCCTTGGTTTAGTGTGTTATGAAGAGACTGCAGTGTGTGTAAGCTGTGTAACTCCATTTGAAATTTACCTATGAAAAAGGCCTCTATGTTTAACATTTGCTACCTTGAAGCATAAAGAAGCATTGGAGAACATTTCTGGAGTCTTTATTCATTGAGTAAGCTATCTGTCAAGGTGATCATTCAACCTGCTGCACATATCCTTACAGACTGGGTCTACATGGAGCTTGTGGCCTGTACAACCGATACTGAGACAGAATAATTGTCGATGCAGTTAAAATTACCAAAAGAGAAAGTGACAAAGTCCCGCACAGACCAGACACTGAACTGTAGTTTAAAACTTGGGAATCTTTATTTAATCCTTATTAATCCTTATTAAAGCATGTTTTAATATGGATTAAATTAAGATTCCCAAGTTTTAAACTACAGTTCGGTGTCTGGTGTGCGTAACTTCGTTGGTTTCTCCTTTGCTCTTTACGCAACATGGGACACTGAAAGATTCCTGCACCTGATCGGATGATTTAAGCTGCCGAACTTTAACCCTCCACGGGCGGTGAACGGGGCCGGCGGTTCCTTTCTAAAATTACCAAAACCCCAATCACGCTCATCCAACTGGAGGTTCCCGGCATACTTAGCTACTAACGATAACTTTACCCTATTTTTCAAACTGGTCTAACTTTATAGATGACTATATTTTGCATTGGGAAGATCCCCATCTACTTTGGGCTGCCTCGAAACCTGAGAGGACATATTATATCCTATTTAATCCAAACAAAAGAAAATTTTGTTGGGAAACATACCCTATTACAAAAAGAATTGACCAAACATTATACGGCTTTCAAAACTACTAATTCACAAGAATATTCACAAAAATAAATACAATGAGACAAAGCAGCTTTTAGACACTTTATTAACAGAAAGCATATAATTTATAGAATCATACAGCAAACATGTTTTATAGATGGGGAAACAAAACTTTTGGCCAAAATAGCGGCAAAAAAATGCAATCAACCCCTATATACAAAAACTACAAACCCCACAGGGGTGGACCAAAGACCAAAATCAAATAAAAGATATCCTAACGACTCACTTCCAAACGTTATACAGTACTCGACAATGAGGACCTGATAGATGGCCTAAAATTCCTATAGGAAGCTGGGCTTCAAAAGTTGTCAGTCCAGGACAGAGAAATCCTTGATGCCCCTGTAACAAAAGAAGAAATTTCAAAAACGATTAAACAATTGAAAAATAACAGGACCAGATAGTCTCTCAGCAGAATATTACAAACTATTAGCACCCGAACTTTCCCCTATCTGATCTAACCTTTACAACAAAATCCTGCAAGGTTTACTATGGCATGAAGCAAATGTAGCAAGAATAATACTGTTTGAAAAAGAAGGTAGAGAGACCAACAAATCGCACATCATCCTGACCTATATCATTGCTCAGTCAAGATACAAAAATCTTGACTAGGGATGGGCAATTTTTTCACCTTGTTTCACCGTGGAAATGATGCCCATAGACTTCTATGGCGTCGACGACATTTAGAACGAAATGGGTCAAATTCGCCCATCCCTAATCTTGACCAAAATAATGGCAGAAAGAACTAATTCTCCCCAGAATACTTACCGAGCATCAATAGGTTTCCTCAAACACAGACAACCGGTGAAAGCCCTTCGTACTCACAGACGTATATCACTGCAATCTGGAAAAAAGATAACATGGAGTATTACTAAATCTAGACCCAGATAAAGCCTTCGACAGGATTTCACACATACATATTAGACGACTGCTAAAATACCAAAATTTTGGCATCCATATGCTCAATCTCTTTAAAAACTTATATTCCAACCAAAGCACATTTGTCACAGTAAATGGCCTGAACTCTGAAAAATTTATGATTAACAGGGGAACAAGAAGACAAGGCTGCCCACTCTCCCCACTATTATATAATCTAGCCATAGATCCCCTACTAAGACACTTTCTACAGAATTCAAACATTTCAGGCATCCAAATCAATCACAACACAACTAAACTAAAGGTCACAGCTTTCGCAGATGACATATTACTCTTCATACAAAAACCTCTAACAGAAATCTCAACCATACTGTCAATAATACACAGATTCGGACAAATAGCTGGCTTCCAAATTAATGCCAGAAAATCCGAAGCACTCCAACTCCATGACACCACACCACAAAATTGGTCTGCAGACTTTATCACATAAAATACCTCGGCATAAAAATACTAAAACACCATAAAGACACTTACAAACTGAACATCAGATCAATCACTGATAAGATACAACAAGATACACAACAATGGAAATACATAAACCTAACCTTTCTGGGCAGAATCCACTTCATCAAAATAGTTCTGTTCCCAAAATTACTGTATACTAAGCAAATGCTACCATATTGTATCAAACCAAACGACCTAAAACGCATATACCACGTACCTTCATTTGTCAAAACAAACTTCCTAGAATCAACTTGTATACACTACAACAACCAAAAACACTAGGGGGAGTTAATCTGCCAAGTACAATGAAGCAGCACTACTAAGATATGCAGGGGACTGGCTAGTAAATAGAATTGGTTCAATAACATAGACCTAGATGATAGATCAATCCTAATCAGAGGGTTTAACTCTAAACTACCTTCTACACTCACCACCTTCAACCATCCCCAACTACTAAAAGTTAACCCATTATTCTTAGACACCTACAAAACCTGGCAATCTTTAAGACTAAAACATTTAGCCCCCATACCGAACATGGCTAGGAAATAAGGAATTCCCTATGGGAAAATCAAACCCAGTCTTACTCACTTGGTGAGATAAAGACTATACCCTGTCGAAACCTTATCAAAAGAAACTGGGACCTGCTCTCTCCAATGGAATTAAAAGACAAAATTCCCTTTACAAGCCCACACATATTCCTTAGCCTGCAAATATAAAATTTTGCAAGAAACACAATCCACAGAATAAAAGACACAGGAGACAATAACATGATAGTCAACCTCTGGAAAGAGAAAACCACAAGACGCTCTTCTGCTCAAATATACCACACACTACGAACAAACATAAATGAAGATACAGAAGAATCCCCCCCCCCCCCCGTTGAAATGGGCAACACTTACAACACAAATACCTATCATGGAGATTTCTAAAATCCTATACACACATAACACAACTATTACCAACCAGCAGATACCAAGAAATGGCGTTACAACTCCTCCACAACTCCTATCTAACACCCGAAAAGCGTTTCAAAATGGGAAATCTCCCCGCAGACAGGTGCAGTCAATGCATGGCGACCAAGGCAGATCTTCTACATATGCTCTGGTTATGTCCAAAATATAAAGGTTCTAGCTGGAAGTAACCTCCTATTGGATGCAGATAGTAAATAAACCATCAAACCAACCATCAAACCAACTACAGAGTGGGCCTTGTTCAGCGCTGTTCAACTCTACCCAAATTTAAACAAATGGAAAAACATTTGGTGGCTAGGTTGACAGCGGCATCTAGAAAGGCAATACTCCTTCAATGGCTCTCAACAGAAGCCCTCTCAGTCACGCTCACGAAACAAAAACTGCACCACATCTTTCACATGGACTGGCTAGAAGCCATGACAAAAAAGAACAACAAGCTAAAAAATTATTTTCCACTTGGACCACATACAGTCTCCCTTCACCACTCAGATACCTAACAACTCACACCTTCATAAACGCAACTTGGTATGACATAGAAATCTTAAGGGGTAACTCACTTCTGCAAGAAACAAACCAATATATGCAAAACATACTTCAAGGGACTGGAACAACTGAAAGATCATCCCCCAGGAGTCACTACCATAACAGGCTTTTGGCATTTTACCTAAGGTAAACAAATCTAGCCTGTAAAATTGCAAGTTAAGCTCAGAACTTGTTTCATGAAAGCTTAACACTTTGTTAACTCTGTTTACATTTAATGTACTGTAATAATAATGATCACTATAAACCAGCAACTGGACATGTAAAATGTCCAAGAAATGTTCAACATGCTATGAAAACCAATAAAAACAATTTTCAAAAAAAATAAAAGGGGCAAATTATTAAAACAAGTTCCAATTGGATTGGATTTTTAGCAGCTTCAGAGTATAATAAATCTCGAAAAATTCCTCGAAAAATTCAAGTTTTTCCCCTTTAAAAACTCAACCTGAAAAATTCTAGGTTTAATAAATTTTATAAATAGTTAATATAATTTAACCTAGACCCTGCTCATTTTAAAGCTCTGACTAACCATCTCTTTTAACAACCCCATTTTTATTATTTATAAAAGAGCAAATATTTAGCAGTCAAATAAGTTCTTATAGGTTCTTACAGCTACATTTATTAACTAGTGGTGCCACTTCAACGAGATTTACAAATGCTATTATGGTAATATGTGGATGAGTCTACTGTGTTTCCGTATAAACTAAGCTTTGCAAATCGGCATGAGCACTGTGGAAGTAGTATTAAAGTCATTTTGCAGATTAGCTGTCAGAGGTTAGAAAAGCTGCCATAAATGTTATTTCTCCTTTGTGAACACTCTATTTCACAGCATTCTCTTGTAAGTGTAGAAAAGTGTTAGTAGTTCTTACACCTTTATGGGTATATTTATTAAAGTTAGGAGAGACAATTCTGCACAAAAAGCTATGCTTAGTTTGTTTTTGAACCAAACCAGAAATTGTTTTAATCTGTAAACTGTTTCATGCATTATATATTGATGGGACCTCAGAAAAATAATGTAACAAGCTTGAAAACTTCAAATCAGGGTATTTAAAATGTAGGTTCCCTTGGATATCTTGTCAAGTACAAGATTGTGAATTATTTGTTAAAAATTAAGTCTGTGGTCGATGGCCTTCCCGTAATTCTGGATAACGAGTTCCCTGACAATGGATTCTATACCTGTACTTTCAAAATCAGTATTGGACATAATTTTCTGTTTTGTAATGGCTGTTGTTAATTTATTAGAAGAGCCCTGTTTATTATATAATTATTTTATGTAGTGCCGCAGAACTTGCTGCCTATAAATAAATAATGATTTTGGAAACATTGATTTATTCCCTCTATTTCAGATCAAAGGACAAAAGCAGATTTGTAAAGAAATACATTATTTTTCAATGAGACAGACAGTTCATTAAGAGGTTCAGTGTAAATTACATGTATGCAGTTCAGTTATATGATCCATGTGCCCGAATTGTGCAGGTATGGGACCTGTTATCCAGGATGCTTGGGACCTGGGGTTTTCCAGATTTTGGAAACTTTGATTTATTCCCTCCATTTCAGATCAAAGGACAAAAGCAGATTTGTAAAGAAATACATTGTTTTTCAATGAGACAGACAGTTCATTGAGAGGATCAGTGTGAATTATATGTATGCAGATCAGTTATATGATCCATGTGCATGAATTGTACAGGTATGGGACCTGTTATCCAGAATGATTGGGACCTGACGTTTTCCAGTTGACAGATCTTTTCGTAAATTGGATCTTTATATCTTAAGACTACTGGAATATCATGTAAACATCAAATAAACCCAATAGACTGGGTTTGCTTCCAATAAGGATTAATTATATCTTAAGGATAAGAAGAAAAAACAGCGGAGCACCGTGAGAGTCCAGTAAAAGTATTAAAAGTAGAAAATTTTATTCAGTAGGCATGTAAAAACAGGTTACAGCAGCAGTTCACCCTGGCTGCCCGCTTAACGCGTTTCGTGGCGTCCTGCCACTTCATCAGAAGCTGACGGCAGCCAACCTTCAACTCCTTAAAAACCCTCCAAGTAAACACACCCACAAAAACCATTAACCCCATCCAGGCCAAAGGAATAAAAAATGTCGTGATTCATAGAATAAACAAGCAACCCTCCCTGACAAAACAGAAACAGTCAAATATACACAAATACAAAATAACAAAATAGTTCGTGCACTGATAGCATGATTTGTACCAAATGTGGTTAGTGTAGAATAAACAGCAACATATATAAAAACTAAATACAAAGCTAAACCATCGAATCCCAAATCCCCACCCACCGAATTAGTAAATAAATTATCCCTTAGCAGTAAAGGGCAAATTGACATAAATATTCTCAACCAAGCAAAATCATTACCCACAAAAACAAACCAAAAACAAAATATATATAGGGGCATTAATTAATCCCACCATAATCATTAATAAAAACATGATAATTCCCATTCCCTATTCATCCCACCATATGCTTCAGTAGTTCTCAACTGATGAATCCAGAACGCCTCTCTAACCAACAGCCTTCTATCAAGGTCCCCACCCCTTACGTCAAATTGGGGCTCATCTATAATTTGAAACTGAATATTCATAACTCCTTCATGCTTATCTAGGATATGTTTAGCTACAGCGGATTTACAGTCATTTCTGCCCACCGCCGAAATATGCTCTAGGATACGTGTTCCTGCCTTTCTCAATGTTTTTCCCACATACTGGGACCCACATGCACATGTGACCAGATAGACCACTCCCTTTGATGTACAATTGAAATATTTATTGATCTTAAAGACTTTCCCTGTATTAGTAGCTGAGAACTCTTTCGAAACTTTAAGGAATCTACATGATTTACATCTTGTTCTACCACATCCATAGTTCCCTTTATACTTTAGCCAGTTGTAAGAATTACCGCGGTCTTTAGAACTGTATAGACTACGTGAGACCCATGATGCTACATTCCTATTTCTTCTATAGACAAAGGATGGTCGTGTGTCCAACACCCTAGCCAGAGTCGAATCCTGGAGCAACACCCCCCAATATTTCCTTACACTGCGTTGTAATGACCATGTTTCTTTGCTATATGTAGTACAGAATTTAACCCCTGAGTTCCCCTGTTTCTGAGTCTTAGGCTTCTTATGCCGTATAGAGCCACAGTCGGACAGCAATTTCTCCCTGTCCATAGCCACTGCCCTCTCATAGGCTGTTCTCACCACATTCATCTCATATCCCCTTTCGATGAAACGGTCCCATAATGCCATAGCCTGGGAATGAAAATCATCCCATGTGGAACAAATCCTCCTTAGACGTATAAACTGGCCTATGGGAATCCCTCGCAAACATGCCGCAGGGTGTGCACTCTCTGCATGCAACAGGGTATTGCGGGTAATGGGTTTTCTATACAAATCCGTACAAATCCTACCCTCCCTAGCCATTAGCATTATATCCAAGAATGGAATACTTGTATCTTGTGTTTCCATAGTAAATGCCAACCCCGCTACCTTGTTGTTACAATACTGAACAAAGGCCTGCAGAGAAGTTTCGTCACCATCCCATACCCCTATGCAGTCATCGATGTAGCGGTAGAAACGAACTATACTAGTTCTATATGGATTACTATCATCAAAAATGTGGAGCCGCTCAAACCAACCCATGTATAGATTGGCATACGTAGGGGCGAAGGAAGCTCCCATGGCGGCTCCACATTTCTGAACATAATAATTTCCATCAAACATGAAGAAGTTGGATCTAAGTAAAAACTCAATTGATTGCAACAAAAAAGCAGATTGTTCCACGTTAAATCTACATTCCAAATCCAGCCAAAACCTAACAGCCTCAATACCATTAGTGTGATTAATCGAAGAGTAAAGGGCTACCACATCCATCGAAAACCATCTATACGTGGACTTCCACTCCAAATCCTGGAATTTATTTATGCACATCGTAGTATCCCTCAAGTATGTCGGGAGTCGTTCGACCAAGGGTCTCAGAAGTTTATCAACATAGGACGATAAGCCCTCCCCCAAAGATCCTATCCCTGCCACAATCGGGCGGCCCTTAACCTCACTCAACGACTTATGTACTTTGGGGAGTACGTGAAAAATTGGCATAACTGGGGAATCACATTTCAACCCTTCCCACTCACTTTGTGACAAAATGCCTTGATCGAAACCTTCCCATAGTAGGGCTTCAAGTTTCTCTTTGAAAAGCAATGTGGGATCTTTGTCTAGGGGGGTATAGGTATCTTCATCACGCAATTGGCGCATAATTTCAGTTACATACATTGTTGCATCCATAACTACCACCGATCCACCTTTATCGGCCTGTTTCACTATTATATCCTTATCTTGACTCAATTTCACCAAAGCTTCCTGTTCACCCCTTGTCATGTTACTCCACTTGTTTCGATTATGTATCTCCAAACCCTCAATATCCGCTTGTACTAATTTATGAAACATATTTATTTGTGGGCTCTTAGCTGTAATGGGATAAAAATCAGACTTTCTCCTTATATCCGTGCGTATAACATTAGGGTTAGAATTATCCACATTTTCCCTTTGTAAATCTTGTAGATCATTTATTAAACATACATCTCTAAAGTCATGCAGCTGAGCCCCATTGTCGGTGGTACCAGGGAGGTCACACAATTGTTAATCAGCAGCATCACTTTTAACTGATGATTGTACCTCCATTAAATCAGAGTTATCTCCCTCCGTGTCCCCCATGTCCATGCTTGCAAAGTCCATTTTTTTCTGGACATTGCATATATCCCATAGTGGTGTAGCACCCGGACGAAGTATTATATATTGTTATATATATATATATACATTCTCTATATATATTTTTCTACTATTGTTCGTTACAAGCAGCTTTTAATTGCCTGATTAACAATGGCGGATCAACAGAGAAAAAGACAAGCGGAGTTGGTGTTTGCTGAGGCTATTACCACAGAAAGATTAGTGGAGGATGGTTATACACCTGATACATTTTACCTTCTCCGTAGTCTGGAACGGAATATGAAACGTGAGGTTCGATTATGGTGGGATGTGTGCTCACTTGAGAATTATATCAAATGTGCCCGGGTCCCTCGGGGTCTGAGGATTAAAAAGTTTCCCTCATTTACAGATGTACCGACTGAATTTACGACCGCCTGGAATGCGGTACTAACTGACTGTTCTATGCGGCTAATGGAGCTTATAATTAAGTATAACAAGCAAGAGCTGATAGGAACGCAAAATGAAATCCTGGCAACAGAGAATGATTTGAAATCAGGCAGATTTACGGGCTTTGATATGAGTCTGTTGGACTCTTTGAAACGCCAGGTGCAACAATTTGAACATGCAATTAAAACTAATAAGAGGGATAAATTCCAAAGGGATAAGCGGGACTATGACAATGGTCAAGTATACCTGTGGCGGCATAATAACGATTACGCTTATTCCCCCAAGTTCATGGACAGCAGGAGTCCGGATGCGCTGCGACAAACACCCCGCTCCATTCTGAAGCCAGGGAGACTGGTTCAATTTCTAGATCCGGGAATGGACGCTCGGGGACCTTTCACTCCCTCTCCCTCTTCTTCTGTTCCTTTTTTAAGGGTAGGTACGGAGCTTCCAGAGCGCGACCCAGGCGAGATCTATCGTGCCCGGGACCCGAGGGATGTACCGACCCCGAAAGAAGTGATGCGAACCCGCAGCTACGGAAAGAACGGAGGCGAGGCGGGCGGAGATCTAAATCCAGGTCATCAGTCCTGGCGCGGAGGGAAGAGCAAGAGATCCCTACGGTGGTAGGAATGGATCTGGCTTCGGATAACGCGGACCCCAGCCAGGTGATTACCCATCCTGATGTTCCCCTTAGTGGTTTTGACCCCAACAAAGACAATGTTATTAATCTATCGTCTAAGTGTCTTTCAGATAATGAACTTTCGATATTGTCAAAGGGCCTGAACTTTATTCCAAATAGGAGTGTGGATACCTTCTCTCTTATCCGCGATTTGAATAAGTTTATCAGGACTTTAACTCTGAAGAGACACTTTGCAAGCATGGACATGGGGGACACGGAGGGAGATAACTCTGATTTAATGGAGGTACAATCATCAGTTAAAAGTGATGCTGCTGATTCACAATTGTGTGACCTCCCTGGTACCACCGACAATGGGGCTCAGCTGCATGACTTTAGAGATGTATGTTTAATAAATGATCTACAAGATTTACAAAGGGAAAATGTGGATAATTCTAACCCTAATGTTATACGCACGGATATAAGGAGAAAGTCTGATTTTTATCCCATTACAGCTAAGAGCCCACAAATAAATATGTTTCATAAATTAGTACAAGCGGATATTGAGGGTTTGGAGATACATAATCGAAACAAGTGGAGTAACATGACAAGGGGTGAACAGGAAGCTTTGGTGAAATTGAGTCAAGATAAGGATATAATAGTGAAACAGGCCGATAAAGGTGGATCGGTGGTAGTTATGGATGCAACAATGTATGTAACTGAAATTATGCGCCAATTGCGTGATGAAGATACCTATACCCCCCTAGACAAAGATCCCACATTGCTTTTCAAAGAGAAACTTGAAGCCCTACTATGGGAAGGTTTCGATCAAGGCATTTTGTCACAAAGTGAGTGGGAAGGGTTGAAATGTGATTCCCCAGTTATGCCAATTTTTCACGTACTCCCCAAAGTACATAAGTCGTTGAGTGAGGTTAAGGGCCGCCCGATTGTGGCAGGGATAGGATCTTTGGGGGAGGGCTTATCGTCCTATGTTGATAAACTTCTGAGACCCTTGGTCGAACGACTCCCGACATACTTGAGGGATACTACGATGTGCATAAATAAATTCCAGGATTTGGAGTGGAAGTCCACGTATAGATGGTTTTCGATGGATGTGGTAGCCCTTTACTCTTTGATTAATCACACTAATGGTATTGAGGCTGTTAGGTTTTGGCTGGATTTGGAATGTAGATTTAACGTGGAACAATCTGCTTTTTTGTTGCAATCAATTGAGTTTTTACTTAGATCCAACTTCTTCATGTTTGATGGAAATTATTATGTTCAGAAATGTGGAGCCGCCATGGGAGCTTCCTTCGCCCCTACGTATGCCAATCTATACATGGGTTGGTTTGAGCGGCTCCACATTTTTGATGATAGTAATCCATATAGAACTAGTATAGTTCGTTTCTACCGCTACATCGATGACTGCATAGGGGTATGGGATGGTGACGAAACTTCTCTGCAGGCCTTTGTTCAGTATTGTAACAACAAGGTAGCGGGGTTGGCATTTACTATGGAAACACAAGATACAAGTATTCCATTCTTGGATATAATGCTAATGGCTAGGGAGGGTAGGATTTGTACGGATTTGTATAGAAAACCCATTACCCGCAATACCCTGTTGCATGCAGAGAGTGCACACCCTGCGGCATGTTTGCGAGGGATTCCCATAGGCCAGTTTATACGTCTAAGGAGGATTTGTTCCACATGGGATGATTTTCATTCCCAGGCTATGGCATTATGGGACCGTTTCATCGAAAGGGGATATGAGATGAATGTGGTGAGAACAGCCTATGAGAGGGCAGTGGCTATGGACAGGGAGAAATTGCTGTCCGACTGTGGCTCTATACGGCATAAGAAGCCTAAGACTCAGAAACAGGGGAACTCAGGGGTTAAATTCTGTACTACATATAGCAAAGAAACATGGTCATTACAACGCAGTGTAAGGAAATATTGGGGGGTGTTGCTCCAGGATTCGACTCTGGCTAGGGTGTTGGACACACGACCATCCTTTGTCTATAGAAGAAATAGGAATGTAGCATCATGGGTCTCGCGTAGTCTATACAGTTCTAAAGACCGTGGTAATTCTTACAACTGGCTAAAGTATAAAGGGAACTATGGATGTGGTAGAACAAGATGTAAATCATGTAGATTCCTTAAAGTTTCGAAAGAGTTCTCAGCTACTAATACAGGGAAAGTCTTTAAGATCAATAAATATTTCAATTGTACATCAAAGGGAGTGGTCTATCTGGTCACATGTGCATGTGGGTCCCAGTATGTGGGAAAAACATTGAGAAAGGCAGGAACACGTATCCTAGAGCATATTTCGGCGGTGGGCAGAAATGACTGTAAATCCGCTGTAGCTAAACATATCCTAGATAAGCATGAAGGAGTTATGAATATTCAGTTTCAAATTATAGATGAGCCCCAATTTGACGTAAGGGGTGGGGACCTTGATAGAAGGCTGTTGGTTAGAGAGGCGTTCTGGATTCATCAGTTGAGAACTACTGAAGCATATGGTGGGATGAATAGGGAATGGGAATTATCATGTTTTTATTAATGATTATGGTGGGATTAATTAATGCCCCTATATATATTTTGTTTTTGGTTTGTTTTTGTGGGTAATGATTTTGCTTGGTTGAGAATATTTATGTCAATTTGCCCTTTACTGCTAAGGGATAATTTATTTACTAATTCGGTGGGTGGGGATTTGGGATTCGATGGTTTAGCTTTGTATTTAGTTTTTATATATGTTGCTGTTTATTCTACACTAACCACATTGGGTACAAATCATGCTATCAGTGCACGAACTATTTTGTTATTTTGTATTTGTGTATATTTGACTGTTTCTGTTTTGTCAGGGAGGGTTGCTTGTTTATTCTATGAATCACGACATTTTTTATTCCTTTGGCCTGGATGGGGTTAATGGTTTTTGTGGTGTGTTTACTTGGAGGGTTTTTAAGGAGTTGAAGGTTGGCTGCCGTCAGCTTCTGATGAAGTGGCAGGACGCCACGAAACGCGTTAAGCGGGCAGCCAGGGTGAACTGCTGCTGTAACCTGTTTTTACATGCCTACTGAATAAAATTTTCTACTTTTAATACTTTTACTGGACTCTCACGGTGCTCCGCTGTTTTTTCTTCTTATCCTTGGGATCCCTTTGACCGCATGGGATGGCGGCTGGCTGTGCAGCACGTTTGAATCTGGTGTCCGGTAAGTGCTCCCACTAAACAATTTTTTTCTGGACATTAATTATATCTTAGTTTGGATCAAGTACAAGGTACTGTTTTATTATTACAGAGAAAAAGGAAATCATTTTTAATAATTTGGATTATTTGATTATAATAATCTATGGGAGATGGCCTTTTTGTTAATTGGAACAATCTGGATAATGGGTTTTTGGATAATGGATCCCATACCCAGGGCCGCCATCAGGGGGGTGCAGGGGGTACTCTTGTGCCAGGCCGGACCTAAAGGGGGGCCTGGCTGTACTGCACTTTTCTAAATAGCGGACCCCCCTTGACAGCGCCAAAGCCATGCAGCACCTGCCAAAGTCCCAAAGTCATGAAAGGAGTTGAAGTTGAAATCCTGAAGCCACGAAAAGACCCAAAGCCATGAAAGGAGGCAAATTTGAAGTCCCTGAGCAGCGAAAAAGACCGGAAGCCACAAAAGGAGCCGAAGTTGAAGTCTACTGAACACCAATAGGTTTTTTTTTACGTTATTAAACCCCTAGCTACCAATATATTATTTTAATACTGTATAGGCCCCTGCCACCAATGTTTTTTTAAAAAATATTCTCTGGAGCCCCAATTTTGTTTTTTACTAATGGGGTGCCCTAACCACCAATGATTTTTTAAAAACTTTTATGGGGGGCCCTGGAGCCAATGGGTTTTTTTTAACTGATAGGGGGGCTCTGGTCACCAATTTTTATTTTTTAATTTGTAGGGAAGCCAAGACCCCCAATGTTTTTTTTTAAAAAAAAAACTTTTATAGGGGACCCTGCCGCCAATTTTTTTTTTTAACTTATAAGGGTTCATTAATGGCTTTTTATAACTTGTGTGCGGGGAGTTTTTAGCGCTGATGTCTGTGTGGTCTTTTAACTGTGGTGTGGGTGGAACCTGGGGTGGGGCTTGGGGGCTGGGCTGGGCTCGGAAAATTTTGATGTATGGTGCCCTGTGATTTCTAATGGCAGCCCTGCCTATACCAGTGCAGGAAATTGTGTCAAATATCTGGGCCACTACTGTGTCTCTACATAATTTTTGTCAATGTGCAGATGCTTACTATTTGTATGTGATGCTATATGGATGCTTACCATTTCCTAATGTGTAAAATGATGTCTAGGTGCAATTAAAAGAGTAATCGGAATCGGTGAATTGGTTGAATGATTATCAGCTAATCTGGGCACTCACAGAAGTTAAATACATATACAACATTTCACAGTATAGTTTCATTACAAACAGAAATAACCCATTTAACTTTATCTTTTTTGATAAAAGCTAAATTTATTACACAATAACGGACATTTCTCCTTCACTGTCTACTTTATTATGAAAAAAACAACTGAGACCTGAATTGCAGCAGGAGTGATAAATAACACTGGGGGCCCAGAACGAAAGAAAAGCTATAACATTTGTACTGTTTAGAAGTGATACAAATACAATTGTGATCTTTGCAATTTGGTATACTTTAAACATGGGTCATCCTTCATTATTAAAGTTGGATAGTCCCATTTAATCAGTTTGGCAGATTTACAGTCATTTTCCTGCATTACATTGACCGATTTTACATTGAACACAGGACCAGAATTATCAAAGAGAAACAGGCGCCTGTGAAATTAGATCAATCTGGTGAAGTCATATTGTGTTATTATTGATGCAAACAGGCCCTCAGATACATAACTGTGTGCTAAATTTTGCTGTTCCCTGTGGGCTCAGTACACATAGACACAACCCTCATTGGTGCCCCTAATCCAGGATAACATATAATAGTATCCATACCTGGGACATGTTAAGAGAAGGCACCATGCTGAGACTCTGGGAGCACTCTGCAGCTGCTGGCAGGATATCTTGAGATCATGAAGTGTACATCCAAATTGGTTACAGACTGTGACCATAACACTCCCTAGCCCACTGCTGGAAGCAGCCTACTCAAACCCCAAGCATGACAGCCCTACATACACATTTAAATCTTCTATTCCCATTACAGTTCTTAAACTATTCATATTTGGTATGTTCTAAAAGATAGATAGTAATTTGGTTACAATTATGAGAAAACAGAACTGCGCTCGTGCCAGGTCTTTCAATTGTAATATTCAGACATAAATTTTTAGTCTAATAGGTATCAAGAGATTATTTTAAATTGCGGAAATTTACAGTGTATAGTACAAATCATACACCATATCAAAGATTTGGTTCAGGATTTATTAAAATTCCAGCTCTTAAAAGTATTCAAATTCAGCCAATTCCCACTTTTTCAGCCAAATGCAATGCAAAACCTAAATGTAATTTGACTTCTGAGCTCTGATCAGCTAAAAGCAATGATGTTTTTTCAACATTATACATTTTTTGTGTACCATATTTTAATATGCAAATTAGGGCTTAGATTCATTTCAGCATTTGGCCTATTTTTTGCAAAATAAATATAGATAGATATTTGCCTATATACAAACAATATGAATAGGGGCTATCGGTGCTGACTAGCTTTACGAGAATTACAAAATAACTACTCCATTTAGGGAGCTAGACACTATATAATTTATATAATTAAGTCTAAAAGGATTAGTTGTGTTAAAGTGTACTGATATAAAAATGGTCTTTAGAGAGGATAATAGGATACTTCCACTGAATCTTTACCGGCTACCCATGTGAACCAATCTTTGAGTCCAAATGTATCAGCACAAAACAGCCACCACCTAGGTACCCAAATAATGCAAAGACTGGCTTTACAAAAATTGAGGTGTTAGTATCCCATTTTGGCCAAAACATGTTAGCTTACATGCCACCGCAAGGCCCCTTCATTACATGCAAGACTCATACTGCCCACCAATTCTAGTGAAAGCAATTGTCTGTTTCTTAATTTGTGCAACACTTTAGGAAAGCCATTCTCCTGAGAGCCCCAGAGCAGCAGGGTCAGAGAAGGGGCTGCATGACCCAGCTTGCATCACTAGTGGGGGATAGGTTAGATTCAAAGGCTGGGGTAGGGCATAGTAAAGGGTGGAGGAGGGGATACAGGTATATAGGAGTGATAGAGAGGTTGGCTAGCCACCATTTTAGGTGGACAGCAGAGGAAAAGGTCCCCACTCACCCTCCTTGGGGGTTGGTTTACTTAATTGTTTTCTTAGTTGTCACGAATGTGGCGTTGGAGGGTTCAGGGATACACTATTTCTAGTTAGAGGAGTTAAGGAACGGGTGTTAAGACAGGTAAATTGGAGCTGAGAGGGCAATATGGTCTTTGTCACAGATTTGGGGAGTCCTTGTCAGTCTGTCGGGGAGGCGATTTGGTCTGGTATGCCAGATCAGGTTGAGTGGATGGTTTAACCCCAAAGGTGGGTGACCATGGGGGGTGAGATGGAGCGCTAAAACTGCGTGCTCAATGAGGCCGGGGGTTGGCGGCAGGTATCCTCTGAGCTAGGTTTAGTGGCCTTGAGGATATCATGGCTCAGGGTGGCTGTGGCAGGGCAGACTGATAGATAATCTTGTGTACAGTTATTTGTTGTATTAATATTATATACATATATATGAATGTTATGTATCGATTATTCATGTTTACAATTTATATTGTTGTTTGCACTATTGTATTTCTAATAAAGCTGTGACCATCATCATTCCAACAGTGATGTCACGCAGTTTTTATTGGTTAGTCAGGTGAGTGAGTGTAGGCGGATGCATGGGTCATGTTTCAGCCCAGTAATACCCCTACTCATAAACAAGCTTACAGAATTGGTTTGTAGAGATGGAAGTACTTGAGTAACCTGCACAAAGGCCTGACCTTAACCCAATTGAACACCTGTAAGATAAACTAGAATACCATGTCCTTCTAGCTATAAGGAACCAACCCCTACTAATAATGTCCTAGAATAGTTGAATCTGTTGAATGTGATGTTAAATAATAAAAATATATATGTTGTGTGTTTTGTGTGTGTGTGTGTGTGTGTATATACACACACACATATACATAAGAGAAAAACTGTGTACTCATGTATCCAATTATACATACATACATACATACATATATAAAATGTAGCACACAGACATTTCAAGAATCTGTACTCAAGAGACCTTAAAAATATTTTTATTGTAACATAATTTTCAAGCTGTAGTCATCATCTGGATGATCACAATAGAAGTGGAAAGCATTAAAGATTAAAAATATATATATATGGATTTATGATTGTGGAACTTTCAATTCTCTCTCTTTCTTCTTCTTCTATATATATATATATGTATATATATATATATATATATATATATATATATATATATATATATATATATATATATATATAGATATAGATATAGATATAGATATATATATCTATATAGATATATATATCTATATAGATAGATATATCTATATAGATATATATATATATACACAGTGGTGTGAAAAACTATTTGCCCCCTTCCTGATTTCTTATTCTTTTGCATGTTTGTCACACTTAAATGTTTCTGCTCATCAAAAACCGTTAACTATTAGTCAAAGATAACATAATTGAACACAAAATGCAGTTTTTAAATGAAGGTTTACGTTATTAAGGGAGAAAAAAAACTCCAAATCTACATGGGCCTGTGTGAAAAAGTGATTGCCCCCCTTGTTAAAAAATAACTTAACTGTGGTTTATCACACCTGAGTTCAATTTCAAAGGTTATAAAGCCATTTCTAAAGCTTTGGGACTCCAGCGAACCACAGTGAGAGCCATTATCCACAAATGGCAAAAACATGGAACAGTGGTGAACCTTCCCAGGAGTGGCCGGCCGACCAAAATTACCCCAAGAGCGCAGAGACAACTCATCCGAGAGGCCACAAAAGACCCCAGGACAACATCTAAAGAACTGCAGGCCTCACTTGCCTCAATTAAGGTCAGTGTTCACGACTCCACCATAAGAAATAGACTGGGCAAAAACGGCCTGCATGGCAGATTTCCAAGGCGCAAACCACTTTTAAGCAAAAAGAACATTAAGGCTCGTCTCAATTTTGCTAAAAAACATCTCAATGATTGCCAAGACTTTTGGGAAAATACCTTGTGGACCGACGAGACAAAAGTTGAACTTTTTGGAAGGTGCGCGTCCCGTTACATCTGGCGTAAAAGTAACACAGCATTTCAGAAAAAGAACATCATACCAACAGTAAAATATGGTGGTGGTAGTGTAATGGTCTGGGGTTGTTTTGCTGCTTCAGGAAGACTTGCTGTGATAGATGGAACCATGAATTCTACTGTCTACCAAAAAATCCTGAAGAAGAATGTCCGGCCATCTGTTCGTCAACTCAAGCTGAAGCGATCTTGGGTGCTGCAGCAGGACAATGACCCAAAACACACCAGCAAATCCACCTCTGAATGGCTGAAGAAAAACAAAATGAAGACTTTGGAGTGGCCTAGTCAAAGTCCTGACCTGAATCCTATTGAGATGTTGTGGCATGACCTTAAAAAGGCGGTTCATGCTAGAAAACCCTCAAATAAAGCTGAATTACAACAATTCTGCAAAGATGAGTGGGCCAAAATTCCTCCAGAGCGCTGTAAAAGACTCGTTGCAAGTTATCGCAAACGCTTGATTGCAGTTATTGCTGCTAAGGGTGGCCCAACCAGTTATTAGGTTCAGGGGGCAATTACTTTTTCACACAGGTTTGGATTTCTTTTCTCCCTAAATAATAAAAACCCTCATTTAAAAACTTCATTTTGTGTTTACTAGTGTTATCTTTGACTAATAGTTAAATGTGTTTGATGATCAGAAACATTTTGTGTGACAAACATGCAAAAGAATAAGAAATCAGGAAGGGGGCAAATAGTTTTTCACACCACTGGTATATATGTATATATATATATATATATATATATATATATATATATATATATACACGACAAAAAAGCTGAAGCACACCAGGATTTTCTTCAAGAAATGTAAAACTGTTTATTCCATCAACGTTTCGGCTCTCGAGTGGAGCCTTTATCAAGATAAAGATTACAACAAAGTGAAAACTATTTAAAGACTCACCCAGCTCACTCCCACCTCCCAGTGACGCCCCCTTTCAGGTGTGAGGGATAATTAGAAAATTCATTAGTGTGACTGGTTCTTCCAATAGATACATTCTGTAGAAGCAAATACATATAAAACACAGAATGTGAAATACAGTGTATAACGTGCTATATATAAATATTAAATATTAAACATCAAAATAGAATTTATATATAAAAACACTTAAAAATCCACAAAAAGGATTACCAGTATCAAAACCTAAAAACAAACTGTTTGCAGAGATCGCTATATTATACTTGACAATCATTTTACAGAATCTACCCCTTTTATCTTTTATCCAAAAAAGGAGAAAAAGAGCAATATTCATTGAGACCGCGAGGGGCCACGGTGTCCAAAGTTTTAATCCAATAAACTTCTTTTTGCAAAAGTAACCGGTCCCAGTCACCCCCCCTATTAGGTTCAGGTACCAAGTCAATCCCCATGAATCTCAAAGTGGGTAACCCATGTCCCTTTGCTAAAAAATGTTTGGGTAGTGGTAAATCCGATTTTCCCGATTCAAGTGCCCGTTTAATTGAGGATCTATGATTGCCCATTCTCTCCCGTAGATTGTTTTGAGTTTTCCCAACATATGTTAACCCACACGGACAAGTTATAATATAGATGACATGTGTTGTCGTGCAGGTAATACGATGTTTGATGGGTATTTCTTTCCCAGAATGGGGGTGTCTAAAAGAATTACCTGTCGTCATCTGTCTACAAGTAATGCACCCCGCACATTTAAAACACCCTTTCTTAAGTTTACTTGAGATGGCACTGCATGTATCATAACATTGAACAGGATCTGTTTTCATCAGTAAACTTCTCAGATTAGGGCCCCTTTTGAATCCCCATAGTGGTTTTTCCTTCACTTTATGGGCCAAACTTTTATCGCTTAATATGATGGGCCAGTGATTGTCTACAATATTTCTAATTGCTGGGGAACCTGTGGTATAAGTAGATGTTACAATGAAGCGGTTTCCTTCATTAGGTGTCTTCTTGCCCTGTCTCGCCCTCTCTTGTGCAATGTGTGCTCGTGCCTTAGTCAAGGCAGCCGATAAAGTATTCTGGTCATAGCCCCTTTGTACAAACCGGTCAAAAGTTTCTTGTAATTGTAACTCACAAATATCTTGTTCAGAATTGTTCCGCATAGTGCGTAAAAATTGAGAGAAGGGAACTGCATTTTTGGAACTTGGGGGATGAAAACTTGTGGCGTACAATAAAGTGTTCCTATCTGTGGGTTTACGATATAATTTGTACCCCAAGCTATTATCCCTTCTAAAAATTTCCACATCTAAAAATTGAATTTGTTGCGGATGTATTGTAGCAGTAAACCTAACTGGACTATCCAGCTTGTTAAGGTCTTCGACCATCGCATTCAATGTTGCTTCGCTGCCTCGCCATACAATTAAAATATCGTCAATATAACGTAAATACAGTAACAGGGAATCACCGTATAAAGGGACAATATTATGCTGTTCGTACATGGCCATATAACAGTTGGCGTAGGCCGGAGCCATCGAGGCACCCATCGATGTGCCTGTCTTTTGAAGAAAAAAATGTTTTTCAAACCGAAAGTAGTTGCATTTCAATGTTAACTCCAATAATTGACAAATAAATTCGATTGGAGGGCCAGCGTACACAGCAGAATTTTGTAGTGCCCACCGAACTGATTTAATTCCTTCAGAGTGAGGGATAATAGTATATAAACTGCTTACATCGAGGGAAGCTAATAGTATGGGTTCGTTAGGTAATTTTAAATTTGACACAATTTCCAAAAGTTGTTGAGTATCTTTTAAATAGTAGGGGAGAGCTTGTACGGTACTTTGTAGACAATCATCTAAAAATAGGCCAATGGGATGTAACAAACTCCCACGAGAGGACACAATGGGCCTACCGGGTGGATTCTTCACATCTTTATGTACCTTGGGAAGACAATAAAGTACTGGACAAATAGGGTGTTCCTGAGTAAGGAAAATTCTTTCTCCCTCAGTAATCCACTTTTGGGTTACAGCATGTTTTAATACTAATTCTATGTCATCCTTAAATTTAGATACAGGATTAAAGGTTAACTTTTGATAAACCGCAACATTGTTAAGCTGATTACATACCTCATCACGATAGTCTTTATAATTCATTATAACGATACCCCCTCCTTTGTCTGCTGGTCGTATTACAATGGATTTATCGTTATTCAAAGACTTAAGAGCTCCTCTTTCATCAGCAGACAAATTAGGGTGTACCTTAAATGAAGATTCAGACAAGTTAGAAATTTCGTGAGAAACAGTCTGCAAAAACACCTTAATGTTAGTATTGCTAGAACTAGGGTCAAAGTCACTTTTCGTCTTCCATTTTAATTGAGTGTCGTCTTGTTTTTTGTCCCCATAATGTTCTAGTAAACGTAGTTTTCTGCCCATCTTATAACAATCCACCTCACAATTAAATTTGTTAAATGGTACTGTGGGGATAAAAGATGTACCTTTGCAAAGTAGTGATGACTCGGCTTGTGTCAGCGTGTGTTGCGACAAGTTATATATTGGAGTCAATGCGGGTATCTGGGAGGACGTCCTCCTCTGCTTCTTCCCCCTCCGGATGCGCCTCGGCCTGCTCTGCCTGCGCTCCTGGTATTCACTGGGGAAAATTCCTCTCTCGGTCCTCGGTCTGTGGGTAGGGTGTCCAGCTGAAAATGGATCGCTTTCTGGCTAGAAGAGGATGCGGCTGTGGCAGCGTGCTGTGTTACAGGAACGTCGCGTCCTGATGACGTAGTATCATCTTCGCCGGCTGATTCGCCAGAGCTGTCCACTGTACTGAGAGTACGGATGCGCTGTTTCCGCCATCTTGGTTGTCCTCTCCGCCATCCACCCGTTCCTCCTCCGCCTGCAAGCCACCTGTAAACGCGGTGTTGTTGGTAGTCTTCATCCACCTTGCGCAATTTCTCTCTTTTAAAGCGGAGTAAGTCATTTTTAAATGTGTCCACATTGTTTTTCAATTTAGTGTGGAATTCTGCAAATGTTGCCTCATGTATGGCAATCTGGTGTGTATTTTCTAGTGTGGCAATTTCTTTTCGCACTTTACTTAATTCACTGCTAACTTCTTCAATGACCAAAACCATGAGGTCAAGGGAACAGCGATTTAACACTCCAACCCACTTCCTGCATAGGTCGGGATTGTGTCTTCCAATAGTTGGAGCATTTTTAATGCGAAATCCACGTGGTATTCTCTTGGATCTAAAGTAGTCTGACAGAAATAGTCCGTGCAAGTCTAGATCTACTTCGCGTTTTTTAAGATGAAAAAGTTTGTTATATATATCTTTGGGGCAATCAATGCCGGGTTCTTCAGTATGTGTATTATGCCACAATACCTTTTCAATTTCAGATTCCGTGATGTGCCACGTCTCTGCATACAGAAGATTCTGTCCACTCTTTTCCATGAAATCCTCCATGGCCATGTGGTGAGTAGGATAGCTGTAAGTTACAAATGGTGGTGCTCCAAGCAAGAAAAATTCATACAGTGTAGAAGGCTTTAGCACACACTTCAGGAGTTAGGGACCTGGGTGCAATCCAGAAGTAAAATATCCACGACAAAAAAGCTGAAGCACACCAGGATTTTCTTCAAGAAATGTAAAACTGTTTATTCCATCAACGTTTCGGCTCTCGAGTGGAGCCTTTATCAAGATAAAGATTACAACAAAGTGAAAACTATTTAAAGACTCACCCAGCTCACTCCCACCTCCCAGTGACGCCCCCTTTCAGGTGTGAGGGATTTTTAAGTGTTTTTATATATAAATTCTATTTTGATGTTTAATATTTAATATTTATATATAGCACGTTATACACTGTATTTCACATTCTGTGTTTTATATGTATTTGCTTCTACAGAATGTATCTATTGGAAGAACCAGTCACACTAATGAATTTTCTAATTATCCCTCACACCTGAAAGGGGGCGTCACTGGGAGGTGGGAGTGAGCTGGGTGAGTCTTTAAATAGTTTTCACTTTGTTGTAATCTTTATCTTGATAAAGGCTCCACTCGAGAGCCGAAACGTTGATGGAATAAACAGTTTTACATTTCTTGAAGAAAATCCTGGTGTGCTTCAGCTTTTTTGTCGTGGATATTTTACTTCTGGATTGCACCCAGGTCCCTAACTCCTGAAGTGTGTGCTAAAGCCTTCTACACTGTATGAATTTTTCTTGCTTGGAGCACCACCATTTGTAACTTACAGCTATCCTACTCACCACATGGCCATGGAGGATTTCATGGAAAAGAGTGGACAGAATCTTCTGTATGCAGAGACGTGGCACATCACGGAATCTGAAATTGAAAAGGTATTGTGGCATAATACACATACTGAAGAACCCGGCATTGATTGCCCCAAAGATATATATAACAAACTTTTTCATCTTAAAAAACGCGAAGTAGATCTAGACTTGCACGGACTATTTCTGTCAGACTACTTTAGATCCAAGAGAATACCACGTGGATTTCGCATTAAAAATGCTCCAACTATTGGAAGACACAATCCCGACCTATGCAGGAAGTGGGTTGGAGTGTTAAATCGCTGTTCCCTTGACCTCATGGTTTTGGTCATTGAAGAAGTTAGCAGTGAATTAAGTAAAGTGCGAAAAGAAATTGCCACACTAGAAAATACACACCAGATTGCCATACATGAGGCAACATTTGCAGAATTCCACACTAAATTGAAAAACAATGTGGACACATTTAAAAATGACTTACTCCGCTTTAAAAGAGAGAAATTGCGCAAGGTGGATGAAGACTACCAACAACACCGCGTTTACAGGTGGCTTGCAGGCGGAGGAGGAACGGGTGGATGGCGGAGAGGACAACCAAGATGGCGGAAACAGCGCATCCGTACTCTCAGTACAGTGGACAGCTCTGGCGAATCAGCCGGCGAAGATGATACTACGTCATCAGGACGCGACGTTCCTGTAACACAGCACGCTGCCACAGCCGCATCCTCTTCTAGCCAGAAAGCGATCCATTTTCAGCTGGACACCCTACCCACAGACCGAGGACCGAGAGAGGAATTTTCCCCAGTGAATACCAGGAGCGCAGGCAGAGCAGGCCGAGGCGCATCCGGAGGGGGAAGAAGCAGAGGAGGACGTCCTCCCAGATACCCGCATTGACTCCAATATATAACTTGTCGCAACACACGCTGACACAAGCCGAGTCATCACTACTTTGCAAAGGTACATCTTTTATCCCCACAGTACCATTTAACAAATTTAATTGTGAGGTGGATTGTTATAAGATGGGCAGAAAACTACGTTTACTAGAACATTATGGGGACAAAAAACAAGACGACACTCAATTAAAATGGAAGACGAAAAGTGACTTTGACCCTAGTTCTAGCAATACTAACATTAAGGTGTTTTTGCAGACTGTTTCTCACGAAATTTCTAACTTGTCTGAATCTTCATTTAAGGTACACCCTAATTTGTCTGCTGATGAAAGAGGAGCTCTTAAGTCTTTGAATAACGATAAATCCATTGTAATACGACCAGCAGACAAAGGAGGGGGTATCGTTATAATGAATTATAAAGACTATCGTGATGAGGTATGTAATCAGCTTAACAATGTTGCGGTTTATCAAAAGTTAACCTTTAATCCTGTATCTAAATTTAAGGATGACATAGAATTAGTATTAAAACATGCTGTAACCCAAAAGTGGATTACTGAGGGAGAAAGAATTTTCCTTACTCAGGAACACCCTATTTGTCCAGTACTTTATTGTCTTCCCAAGGTACATAAAGATGTGAAGAATCCACCCGGTAGGCCCATTGTGTCCTCTCGTGGGAGTTTGTTACATCCCATTGGCCTATTTTTAGATGATTGTCTACAAAGTACCGTACAAGCTCTCCCCTACTATTTAAAAGATACTCAACAACTTTTGGAAATTGTGTCAAATTTAAAATTACCTAACGAACCCATACTATTAGCTTCCCTCGATGTAAGCAGTTTATATACTATTATCCCTCACTCTGAAGGAATTAAATCAGTTCGGTGGGCACTACAAATTCTGCTGTGTACGCTGGCCCTCCAATCGAATTTATTTGTCAATTATTGGAGTTAACATTGAAATGCAACTACTTTCGGTTTGAAAAACATTTTTTTCTTCAAAAGACAGGCACATCGATGGGTGCCTCGATGGCTCCGGCCTACGCCAACTGTTATATGGCCATGTACGAACAGCATAATATTGTCCCTTTATACGGTGATTCCCTGTTACTGTATTTACGTTATATTGACGATATTTTAATTGTATGGCGAGGCAGCGAAGCAACATTGAATGCGATGGTCGAAGACCTTAACAAGCTGGATAGTCCAGTTAGGTTTACTGCTACAATACATCCGCAACAAATTCAATTTTTAGATGTGGAAATTTTTAGAAGGGATAATAGCTTGGGGTACAAATTATATCGTAAACCCACAGATAGGAACACTTTATTGTACGCCACAAGTTTTCATCCCCCAAGTTCCAAAAATGCAGTTCCCTTCTCTCAATTTTTACGCACTATGCGGAACAATTCTGAACAAGATATTTGTGAGTTACAATTACAAGAAACTTTTGACCGGTTTGTACAAAGGGGCTATGACCAGAATACTTTATCGGCTGCCTTGACTAAGGCACGAGCACACATTGCACAAGAGAGGGCGAGACAGGGCAAGAAGACACCTAATGAAGGAAACCGCTTCATTGTAACATCTACTTATACCACAGGTTCCCCAGCAATTAGAAATATTGTAGACAATCACTGGCCCATCATATTAAGCGATAAAAGTTTGGCCCATAAAGTGAAGGAAAAACCACTATGGGGATTCAAAAGGGGCCCTAATCTGAGAAGTTTACTGATGAAAACAGATCCTGTTCAATGTTATGATACATGCAGTGCCATCTCAAGTAAACTTAAGAAAGGGTGTTTTAAATGTGCGGGGTGCATTACTTGTAGACAGATGACGACAGGTAATTCTTTTAGACACCCCCATTCTGGGAAAGAAATACCCATCAAACATCGTATTACCTGCACGACAACACATGTCATCTATATTATAACTTGTCCGTGTGGGTTAACATATGTTGGGAAAACTCAAAACAATCTACGGGAGAGAATGGGCAATCATAGATCCTCAATTAAACGGGCACTTGAATCGGGAAAATCGGATTTACCACTACCCAAACATTTTTTAGCAAAGGGACATGGGTTACCCACTTTGAGATTCATGGGGATTGACTTGGTACCTGAACCTAATAGGGGGGGTGACTGGGACCGGTTACTTTTGCAAAAAGAAGTTTATTGGATTAAAACTTTGGACACCGTGGCCCCTCGCGGTCTCAATGAATATTGCTCTTTTTCTCCTTTTTTGGATAAAAGATAAAAGGGGTAGATTCTGTAAAATGATTGTCAAGTATAATATAGCGATCTCTGCAAACAGTTTGTTTTTAGGTTTTGATACTGGTAATCCTTTTTGTGGATTTTTAAGTGTTTTTATATATAAATTCTATTTTGATGTTTAATATTTAATATTTATATATAGCACGTTATACACTGTATTTCACATTCTGTGTTTTATATGTATTTGCTTCTACAGAATGTATCTATTGGAAGAACCAGTCACACTAATGAATTTTCTAATTATCCCTCACACCTGAAAGGGGGCGTCACTGGGAGGTGGGAGTGAGCTGGGTGAGTCTTTAAATAGTTTTCACTTTGTTGTAATCTTTATCTTGATAAAGGCTCCACTCGAGAGCCGAAACGTTGATGGAATAAACAGTTTTACATTTCTTGAAGAAAATCCTGGTGTGCTTCAGCTTTTTTGTCGTGGATATTTTACTTCTGGATTGCACCCAGGTCCCTAACTCCTGAAGTGTGTGCTAAAGCCTTCTACACTATATATATATATATATATATATATATATATATATATATATATATATATATATATATATATATATATATATATATATATATATATATATATATATAGATAGATACAGGTATGGGATCTGTTATCCGGAAACCCGTTATCCAGAAAGCTCCAAATTATGGAAAGGCTGTCTCCCAGAGACTCGATTATATCAAATAATCCACATTTTTTTAAACTATTTCCTTTTTCTCTGTATTAATAAAGCAGTAGCTTGTACTTGATGCATACCAATATATATTTAATCCTTATTGGAAGCAAAACCAGCCTATTGAGTTTATTAAATGTCTACATGATTTTCTAATAGTTAAGATGAAGATCCAAATTACTGAAAGAACCATTATCGGGAAAACCGCAGGTCTTGAGCATTCTGGATAACAGGTCCCATACCTATATACTCGACGTTCGAAACGTCGAGTTCAATAAAATACTTTTGTTTGTATCAAAAAGACCCTGTGAGTGCCGCTATTTTGCAAAGCTATATATATATATATATATATATATATATATATATATATATATATATATATATATATATATATATATATATATTGCTATTTTTTCTTTATTTATTAAATGGTAAGCTTTAACTTATATAATATCAAAATATTGGATGATATTGATAAAAAAGCAAGAATATTAATTAGAGACACTATCAAAATGTGCTATAATAATAATTTTAGACATATATATATGACTTTATATCATGAATCTATGCATGTAGATTTACAGCTGTACTAGCATCTTGTGACACGTTCTAGTTATACATATGTTTTTGTATTATATTGCACCTATCCATCACTCCAGACCATTTGTGAGTGCACCAAATCTGACAAGTACAACATTTTTCTGAGACAAGACTCTATAATCCTATTATTCATTCATCAGCATGCATGCAATGGGGAAACCAAATCAAACTCAGCCAGAAAAAGAGCAGCTAGGAGCTTTTTCTGGCATTGTGAGGTTCAGCTTAGCTGGGGCACAATAGGTGTGTAATTTAAGTTTTTTGTTGAGCTCAAATCCAATCACATACTTGAGTGGAGGATCATAAGCAAACACACGCGAAAGGAATGAGATAATTCCTGCCTCACACAACCACTGGTTTCAAGCTTTGATTTGATCAACTTTCCACTCACAAAGTCCTTTCTGCTTCCAGCCCTTTCTTGTATTGAAACGCTCCTTTAACAGTCTCAGGAACGCCTCTCTGGGGTAGCATGAAATAAGGTAACTCTGTTGTGTGTTCATTATTTCTTCTGTAATCCCAATGAGACTTTTCCAGTGGAGGCTTATTCCTCAATCTTTGGATTTTTTTCTCAGAACTCAACACAACAGAAGATTTATCAGAATTATTCAGGGGCAATGATCAAAGTGATTAATGCTTTCTGTACCAGAAAGTCAACTAGTGTCCTGCAAGAAGGAATATTGCATCTATGCAACATATGTAAATGCAGCCTGATCCCAATAAATATCTTTGGCTTAGAATCAAATAATAGAGTATCTTCCAGCACACTACCAATGCTATATATACACCAAGTGCATCAATCCTTTAAATGGCGTACCGCCCACCTCGAATATGCTGCCAATGACTGTAGAAAGGAGAGCACTCTACCTAGCAGAATACTGCTATAATGAGGATTTATTTCAGACTGACTGACACAATTTGTTTCAGGTCCAGGGTGGTGCCCTTTCTCACACTTGAGAAAGGGCACAGCTCTGGTCCCGAAATATGTAGTGTCATAACAGGGATAACATGCAAACTTCTTGCAGATGATGCCCTAGAATCCAATTATCCCAGCAGTGCAAGGCAACAATGCAGTCAGCATTTCTTTAGGCACAAGTGTACTATGAATATTTCCTGCAGTGGAAACCATAAAATTACTGTCACCTTCAGGATGGCAGCAGCTTCAGGGTTCATCTGCATCATCAGACACGCTTGCCCACAATTGATCTTGCCACAAAGATGCACAAAGCACATGTTTAGGTTATATACCACTAATGAATGGCATCAATACATGCAACAAATACTATTTTTGTGCAGTTGTGGCAGAGGTTATAAATAATGGCCTTGAATGCACACAAGCACTACCACCATGCCAAAACTTAGATATACCCATGCTTTCTTGTATTATTATTATCCTATATGCCAAGAGCACAAAAGTTTCCACTGACACTATTATCTATTGATAATAAAGCATATATTTAAAAGAGTGTTAGTCATAAGTGCTGGTTTTTATGGAGCCTATGTACTGAGTAACATACCTCATACAAGAACTGCACGTTCAATTAATATTTATTAAAGTAAAATGAAAATATAGGCAAACACAAAAGCAAGTCCTTGAAACAGTCCAAGGGTCAGGGACAGCAGCAAAGAATCAACCAAATTTATAGAGTCAGAAAACAGGCTAGGCTTAAAACCAAACAGGAGGTCAGATAATGGGGTACAAGCACAGGGCAGGAAGAGGATTTAGAAGAACAGGATCAGGAACATGGTCTCAGGATCAGTGACCAGATAAGGAACCAGGGTTGAGGAGCAAGAACAAGATCACAGGAACTCTAGGCTTGGTGTCGACAGAATGGACAATGATCCAGCCCCAGGGTGTAAGGGAAGCAGGCTTAAATAGCCCTTTAATGAGCTAATGCCCACAGTGACAGGGGGCATCGATCAGGGAATAATGACACTAAGGCAGAGACATATGAAAATCCAACTGAGGCAGAGAAAAAGAGGATATTCCTTACAAATACCAGAAACTACCATATGACTTCCACTACCACTCTTAATAAGTAGCGAGATACAATTACCAATTGGGCTTACAACTTGATCTGTATACATGAGGGGGATGAATGGAAGACAGCGTTAACACCAGAGATGGGCATTATAAGTATCTGGTATATTTGGGCTCTGTAATGCTTCAGCTGTTTTCAAGGAATTTGTTAATGGTATCTTCTGAGATCTTCTGAGACAATGCATGGTTATCTACTGAGATGACATCTTAATTTTCTCTGAAGAATTAATCAGCCACAGATGCCACTTTTTTATGCAAAGCTTGAGAAATGTGTTTTTGAAGTTCCAAAAACATTTCATTATATCTAAGGAAGGAGTTGAGTTGGATCTTGCCAGTTTCTGCAATACAAGATAGGCCCCTACCTACCAGCGCAAAGCCCATACTGTGATTCATTGGCTTTGCCAACTACTATAGGCAATTTATCAAGGGATTTTCCTCCTGAACAGCTCCCATCTTGGCTCTCATTGGCCCATCTTGGCCTCCACAGGCTTTAGAAGCCTTTAAATGTTTAGAGGAGATTTTTTATTCTGCTCCAGTGATCCTCTACAACCTTCTTTGCTAAAGTTGATGCTTCCAACATTTTTGTCCCAGAGGCAGATATCCCCTTCAGAACTCTACAGCATGGGAAATGGAGAATTTCTTGCTGTTCAATTAGTGCTGGCAACATCTTCTAAAATGAACGCCTGTACCCATTACTATTTTCATTAACCATATGAATCTAGACTATATCCAAGCAATATATAATCAATCAATCAATCAAGAGATTAAAACCTTGACGGCACGATGGGCACTCTTCTTTTCACAGTTCAATTTTATTATTACTAATCGTTCTGGTTCCAAGAAAAAAAGGCAGATGCTCTTTCTAGAAGCTTCATCCTAGAGGACAGTAATAACGTGGATAACAATCCAGGTATTTCTCCTTTCAGAATTATTGCTTCTTTTTCCACAGATTGCCTCTAAAATGCAGTTGGCTTGATCCACTGTTCCCCCAGATAACCGCACTCTTTAACTTCATCTCTCTCTGGTGTTCAGCAGACTCATTGTTCTAAACAAGCAGGTCATGCAGGAGTTAAAAAGACTATGAATTGTCTTGTATGGTGGCCATCTATGCAGAAAGAGATTTCAGAGACTTTTTCGCTTCTTGTTCTGTCTGTGCCTCTTCCAAGTCCAGTCATTCTCTTCCTTGTGGTCTTTTACAACCTCTACCAGTTCATTTAGCCATGGACTTTATTGTTTATTTACGACCTTCCAAAGGACACATGGTCATTTGGGTAGTAATTTGAAAAATTTTTGAGAGGTCCTGTATCTTTCTGCCAGGATGCCTGGTCTGATCTCTTTCCTTGAGCTGAATTCACTCATGACAATGCTTCTCAGATCTCTGCCGCCAGAAGGTCACCATTATTATATGTCTATGGTCACTATCCCCCTAGCTTTTCACAGGACTTCTTCCTTTCTTGCAGCAGCTAACGATAATATTGCCATATGTCATATGTCTGGAGTTCTACTAAAGTTAACTTTGAAAAAAGTTCTATGATACAAAATTCTTTTGCTGATAGGAAGAGTAAGTATTCAACTCAATATTCTTTTGGAGATGAAATTTTGGCTTTCCACCAAGAATATTCATCTTAAGATTCCCTCTCCTAAACTGGGTGCTACATTTATTCGGCCTTTTCCTATCCTGAAATTGTCAATCCGGTGGCTGTATGTCTTCAACTTGGCCTAAAGATGCTCATCCCAAATGTGTTTCATGTGATTTCAAATCAATTTTCCTCTGAACATCCTACTTCCTATCCAATTATTATTGATGGCCAGCAAGAATATGAAGTCGATAAAACTGTGGATTCTCCTATGGAAAGGTTTTTGTCCTGAGGAATGTTCATGGATTAAACACAAATACAAGAGTCGTCTGCACTCAACCCATGGATTAAACACTCTAATGTCTATGCTCAACAGTTAGTATGGGAATTTCGCAAACAATTTCCTCAGAAACCTGGTCATAATGGTCTGGTTGAATCACCTAGCCCCCCGTTGCCAGGATGTACTGTCATATGTGCTCTGAAGCACTCTTCTCCATAATGGTCTGGTTGAATCACCTAGCCCCCCATTGCCAGGATGTACTGTCATATGTGCTCTGAAGCACTCTTCTCCATGCTCTCGAATTAAAGCCTGGACAGAGGGGGGGCAGTAGATGTGATCTATTTGGATTTTGTCAAAGCGTTTGATACTATGCCCCACAAACAACTGCTTTCTAAACTAAGGTCTGTTGGGGATCAGGATCAGGTACAGAGGGTGGTTGTTAATGGTACATTCTCTACTTGGAGTAAGGTTCTTAGTGGTTTGTTCATTAATGACTTAGGGGAGGGTATTGTAAGTAATGTATCAGTGTTTGCAGATGACACAAAACTATCCAGTCCAATTAATTCTATCCAGGATGTGGCATCATTGCAACATGATCTTGACAAACTGGCAATCTGGGCAGCTAAGTGGCAAATGAGATTCAATGTTGATAAATGTAAAGTCATGCACCTGGGATGTAAGAATATCCAAGCCACTTGTCCCCTTAATGGGACTGCACTAGGCAAATTCATTATGAGAGGGTACAGAGAAGGGCAACTAAGCTGGTAAAAGGTATGGAAAATCTTAGCTATGAGGAAAGACTGGGGATGTTCACGCTGGAGAAGAGGGTTTACAGGGTGATATGATAACTATGTATAAATATTTAAGGGGATTGTATAATAATCTCTCAAATGCTTTATTTACCAGTAGGTCTTTCCAGCTGACACGAGGTCACTCATCCCGATTAGAAGAAAAGAGGTTCTGCCTAAATATTTGGAAGGGGTTTTTTACAGTGAGAGCTGTGAAGATGTGGAATTCTCTCCCTGAATCAGTTGTACAGGCTGATAAATTAGATAGCTTTAAGAAGGGGTTGGATTGCTTTTTAGCAAGTGAGGGAATAAAGGGTTATTGGAGATAGCTCATAGTACAAGTTGATCCAGGGACTAGTTCATTTTGGAGTTAGGAAGGAATTTTTCCCCCTCTGAGGCAAATTGGAGAGGCTTCAGATGTTATTTTTTGCCTTCCTCTGGATCAACTAGCAGTTAGGCAGATTAAAAAAATAACTAAAAGTTTGAACTTGATGGACATGTGTCTTTTTTCAACCTTACTTACTATGTTACTATGTTACTACGGCACTTATGACGTCACGTGCATCATCACATCGTGGTTTCGCGAGAGGATTTGAAAGAAAAAGATGGTGGAGACCCAAGGTTCCTGGGTATGCTAAATTCCTATATATGATTCATGGTTCCTAAACCTTCTGCTTTGATTCTGGCTATGCTGATTGCTGCCTACCTTGACATCTGCCTGGATTTTGACTTCTCAAAAGCAGCAATGATCCAGGACTTCAAACTTGTCACAGGGGGTCACCATCTTGGAAAGTGTCTGCAAAACTCACATGCTAATTTGGCTCTGAGCAGCTGTTAAAGGAATAGTGACACCAAAAAATGAAAGTGTTTTAAATGAATGACAAAATAATGTACTGTTGCCCTGCACTGGTAAAATTGTTGTGTTTGCTTGAGAAACACAACTATACTTTATATAAACAAGCTGCTGTTTAAGCACAGGATACACAGTAGATAACAGATACATTCTGAATAATCCCATTGTGTACTACAGAGCTTATCTGTCCTGTGCATTTTCTCCTTTTTCAGATTTGAATGGCTGCTCCCATGGCTACACAACAATGTTTTTATATAAACTATAGCTGTGTAGCTCAAGCAAACACAATTTTACTACTGAAGGGCAACATTACATTTTCATTACTTTAAAACATTTTTTGGAGTTACTCTTCCTTTTAGAAGCTGAGCTTAGGCGTCATTGCAAATAATTAAGGAGAAAATGAGGCTGGCCTGTAATATAAGCTGATGCTATAGGGCTGATTATTAAATACTGATTTTTGCACTTGCCTCTGTGCTGCAGTGTAGTAATTATCTGTATGAATTACTAATCAGCCTTACAGTATATTTAGTGTGCTGTGTGTCGGTCCCTAAGCTTAGTAACAGACAGATGGCTACTATATATTGGACTACTCCTGCCTGGCTGTACTATTACTTCCTCCTTGGTCCTGATGTTAACCTTGGAAAAGCCATGAGCACTGAAAATACTGTACTTCAATTGAAGTTGACTATTCTCAAACATGCAGGATTTGAATATGTTATAATGGATTTTGGCTTTTTGTTTATATATAGAAAATATAATTAAGTTGTTCTAAATATATATAGAAGAGTGTATGAATCAACCCACCTACTGCAAATAAGGGAAAGGATTAGCGAAAATGTGGTTCATTTGTACCATTTCCAACAATTTCTGTAAATTACCCTCCAGTGTTTCTCATTTCAGACTAAAATACAAAAAGCAAAAGATAAACAAAAATTCTAGGCAGATGTTTCATTCAAAAGTAATTTAATTTTAAAACAGTTGTTTAGGCTGAATCACAATACATAGCCAGTGAAGCTTTTTATGCCTCCTGAACAAAGGAACTTCAGGCCCTTGCAAATATAGAGTGTTTGTAGCTCTAACAGCTTTACTTCGCCTACTGCTGCAACTGCATTGTAAATCCCCCCCACCACCACTGTAATAGAAAGCTAAACAGCTAAACAGTTGCAGACAATTGCCATTCCAAGATTCAGAGCAAAGCATTAAACTATCAGTTGTGAATCTTCTTGACTTCATCATTTTGCTTACACACCAGTGTCTGTCCAAATCTTTGTAGAGAAAGTTTCATCTTTAACCCTTTCTGCACTTTCCGATATATTTTAGATTCCTGTTTGTGTGTTATCATAAGATGCAAAACATCTCCTTTGTTATGAACTATTTGCTTCCAGTTGGGGTTTAACATTGCTGTTTTTTTTTTTTTTTAATTTACTTTTCACCAGCAGCTATGCCTCATTCTGTAATTACCTACAGAATGGCTTTACTTTTGTAATTATACAGGAAAAAATAAATGGCAAATACAGATGTATTGCATGTTTTTAAATAATTTGTGTTCATTCACATATGCTTGGACTGAAAGATGAAAAGTATACAAATGACAGAAATGTCTGAAAAAAATACCCAGGGCTAAAATTTGTCTTTGCCACGTCAGTTCTACCTCCATAACAATCTTGTTCAAAATGAATTTTAAAACTCCAGCATTAACATGTGGTTTAGAAATCTAATTATATATAATTTTCTGTAATTATCCCACCGTGCTAATACAGTGTTGTGCTGTGAAAGAACCAGCATGTCTGTACAAAATGGAGACCTCTCAGCTCCCTATAGTATAGGTAATATTGCATACAAAAGAAAGGATTACTAATCAGGAGACCAGTGAATGGCAGTGCTAGCAGGCTGAACAAATTACACTTACAGGTAAATACAACTAAATGTTGAATAACAAACACTGACACCACCCAAAATTGCAAAACAAATATTGTCACTAATGCCAGTGTGTTCTTTTATCCAGTGGATCTGCGGGTTTTAACAAGCTAAGCATCACTCTATGGGGTGTATTCAGTGCAAGGCAGCATGTAATATAAAAATTTATTGAAGATATTCAATATAGTTGATATTTCCTGGATTGGATCATTTTAAAATGATAGTTATGTCAGTGGTACAATAAGTAATATTCATTTTTTTTGTGGGCAATAAAACAACACAGTCGTACATTCTACAAGTCTGGTGGCTTTGACTTCAGTTACTAATGCTCTTAACACTACTGAAAGATCTGGCGTTGATAACATTTGGTTTGGCAAGTGTCCATGAATAATCTTAAGAGATAGTTAAACAAATGTGCTGTGCAGGGAATTATCCCCTGAGCAAGCATGGGCGGGTTGACGGCAATGTAAGGGTTAACCCCCACCTGCCGAGTGATTACTTAATTGCGAATGCATGCCTGGCAGCTGAAGTGATCTTAGTGCCCTAGTATTGGGCAATTGGGGTCAGGTCGTAGACTGATGGGGGTACAAGGGAACAGGTTCTTCTGCGAAAGTCAGCAGAAGTGAACTGTGACCACCCCCCCCAATTGATTTATGAAAATATATAATAAAAATATATATATATATATATATGAAAATATATAATAAATAAATAAAAAAATATATATATATATATAGATATATATATATATATATATATATATATATACAGGGCCGCCATTAGAAATCACGGGGCCCCATATGAAAAATCCCTAAATAGAAAAAATAAGAATGTACAGAACAAGAACAATGATAAAATGGTGTTTGTTTCGAATCAATGCTATCAATGCTATAGTTAAAAAACATTGGCCTATATTACAGATGGACACCAACTTACCCTTCTCACAGCACCAATGTGCGCTCACCGGAGAGGTCGATCATTAAGGGACATCCTAATGAAAACGGACTTAAGTAATGCTGATGTGGGCACTTAGTTGGGGAGGAACAGAAATGGCTGTTATCGCTAAGACATGTGGTTGTTTATTAACTGGTGGAACCTTTTCTCACCCACACAGTGGAAAACGGTATGAAATTCGTCACAGGTTGACCTGTACTTCTGAATTTGTTGTATATTGGCTAGTATGCCCATGTGGCCTCTACTATGTTGGAAAGTGTGTAACGACACTCCGGATGCGAATGAACAATCATCGCTCAGCAATACGTGCGGCTTTAGCCACAGGTAAAGTGGATACTCCTCTAGCCAGACATTTCCTGGGGTGCAAACATCCACTACCCTCTTTACGTGCAATTTTGATTGACCAGATTCCACTTTTAAATAGAGGGGGTGATAGATCGAAACTTTTGTTGCAGCAAGAAGCCAGGTGGATGCGGACCCTTGATACAGTGGCACCCAGAGGACTAAATGAAATTTACTCTTTAGCTAGCTATCTCTGAGTAGATATATGTGATGTAGCTGCTTCTAACCTAAATAATGAGGAAATAGGCTAAGTTGTTACAATGATGTTTATTTGAAATTGTTGCCTCCTAGATACATAGTTTCCGAGTCATTTTGTTTTTAACCGTTTTTAGATGTCACATTTGATACACCAAAATGATACATGTTTAGGGCTTTATAACATAATGGTTTTAATGGTCACATTTTAATATTTTGGTCTTAATAGATATTTAATAGAACTGTGTGGATTTTTTTAATACTTAATATATGCTAAGAGGCGAATACCTTCTAATTCACATGTGTGATGTTTTAAACATTGACAAACTGATTGGATATGTGGTTGATTTAATGTTTTGTTTCACTTCCTGTTTCTTCATCCTGACGACGGCTCCATGTGAGTCGAAACGCGTTGATGCACCATGCACTAATAAAAGCCCTTTAATGTATATTTGAGGAGTCAATGCCCTGAGTGCTTTCGTTGGACTGATATTTATATATATATATATATATATATATATATATATAAATATCAGTCCAACGAAAGCACTCAGGGCATTGACTCCTCAAATATACATTAAAGGGCTTTTATTAGTGCATGGTGCATATATATATATTCTATATATATATATATCAGAAAAAAGGTGATGGCACTCACAGGGTTTGCAGAAAAAAACAACTTGGAGAAAAAATAACAAAGTTTATTAATCCAACATTTCGGTCCCACACAAGGACCTTTCTCAAGGAAACACAGTGCAGTGATAGATTATACAATTTACAGCCAAAGTGAGGCTAAGTGATCACAGACCGCACCCACATTACTGACATCATCGTGATGACACACCGTGAGAATAAAAACACTGGTTATAAAACCGGGCCATGAATGTTGTTACCCATAGAAAGGTCAACTCTAGCATCAACATGTCCCAGTCAGAGGGTTACAAGGTGAACAGACAATCATAGCTTCCAAGTGCCTTGTTACAGTAGAGGTGGACGAGCCCATAATGGGCATCAGATTAAGACAATGCACACATAACTCTCCCCTTCCTATGGGAGTGATATTTAGACATATTGACCTCAAGCCATTAGCCTCAGAATTCTACGCATTAATGCCAATTGTCACAACAACTACAATGGCTGTATTATCTAGAGGTGTCTGTGCTCAAGGCCTACCAATTCTGGAATGAATGCCTATGAGGCCCGGGTGGGCTGATGCATGGGCAAAGGCTTTGGGGCATGAGGTCACATGCATGTGTGTTTGTCATTTATCCCTGCCCACATACGTGTACTACACAAGGATCTGATCTGTTTCCCCATACACTAACTAATGCATAGAGTGCCTTGACCGACAGTCAACCTCAGGAGCCTCTTACACGTGTCCTAAAACAGGTAGGTATAACAAAAAAGTGTGGGTTAGCCGGAGAATAAAAATCAGTGTACATAAAGATACATGGCCAAAACAATGGACTGCAGAGAGATGATGTGCACATAAAACAGTAGTTGCACTGTGGGCATAGCTCAGTCCAAAATACAAAGTGAGTGCCATCACATTATAAATTCTAATTGCATGAGCACCCAGGTAGTATTTATTTTCAGGGTGTGCGGCCCATATTTGCTGTGTTTTATATATATATATATATATATATATATATATATATATATATATATATATATATATATATATATACTGTCGCAGCATTATGTGTGGAATTTTGGGTGTATACAACTTGGGGCCATATCAAACAAATATGGCATGGATATTATTATTTGTTAAGTTTTTGGATAGTCATATGGTGGCCTGCTGGGTATGAGCAGAGGCTGGCTGTTTTTTCTGATATCAAAAAATTATAACTTATGTTTTCAACTACACTGTTGTGTTTAAAATGCTAATAAAACCGTGCTGTGGCCAACCCTCCAACCAAAGGATTTCCTGGTGTCCTGTACAATTATTTATATATATATATATATATATATATATATATATATATATATATATATATATATATATATATATATATATATATATATATATATATATATATGTATATATATATATATATATATATATATGTATATATATATATATATATAGATATAGATATATATATATATATTGTTATACTCTACTATTTATTATATGTTGTTATATTAAGAGTACATCATACCTTGGGCATGAGGAAGAACAGAAAAATGTACTAATGCTTGGTGTTCTTAAGATAGTTATGTCAACAGAACAATAATGAAATATTTTCAAAGTATATTTTTAAGTACCTTATACCTGTATAAATACAGTACAGTTTTCATACAGGCAATAACCTGTCATTATTATTTGACCCGTTTGCTAAAAAAAAGTAAACTCGCTGAATACTTTTAAGAGGCAAGTAGTGTGCTGACCCTTACCACATATTGGGCCAGATTCAATTCAGTGTGAAAAAGTTACCTCATAGTTTATCACGTGAAAAAAAACAGGATTCAATTTGAAGGGAACAAACTTTCAGTTCAGTTCCAGTTTTTTTACATAGACTTCATTAGAGTTTTCGCATGGTAAACCGCGAGATTAGTATTTTTGAATTGAATTGCATGTCATATTGTGTTTTCATGAGATAAACATTTTTCTCACTAAATTGAATCTGGCCCTTTATTTGTCATCAAATCTTAGATTTCAATAATTCCTCCATACATGAAATACAGACTAATATATAGTCTGGATCTTTTCTAGAAACAATAACAATATACATCAAAACTACAAGTGACCATGAGCCTTTTGACTATGTATTGGAGTTTAAAGTAAATCAACAACATTTTAATTTATTATCTTCTCCAACAAACCCAGTTGTGGCCAAACTCCACAAAGGATGACTGAAGTTTTTATAATTTGCGTCTTGTTCAGGTCTAAAAAGGGTGTCCCTGCTTAAATCATTTCTCAGCTCATTATGGAGCAATGTTATTGTATCTTACTCTATAACTAGGCGCTACATTGAGTAAGAACAGAGTATACAGCTTGGTACATCTGTTTGATTAGATTATTAATTTTCCAATGCTGATTAGAACTTGCATGAACAAAAATATAGAACTATTTTCTGTATAGTGATAATAGTTGAAAGGACACATCTGCTATTTTATACTATTGTTTAAGGTGATATTACAGATTTAAAACAAACAAGTAAGAGCACCATCAAGCAATTTGTAACTGCAATTTTTACTATCAGAGATCTATAACAATATAAGAAGAGGAAGTAGTATTTACCTTTTTACGTTTCTCTCATGTCTTTTATAGCATTGGATGTTTTTAACCTCTTAATAATATATGGAATAATGTAACAGTTATAAAATATAAGACTATTAAACATCACTGAAGTGTTTCATGGCTATATAAGTATGTCATGGCTATATAAGGCAGAAGGCCAAGTGATTTTATGAAGGTCATGCAACTCTGATACTCTGATATCCATATTATAAAACAAAGGTAAGTTTTTATTTATAATACAAGTTACAACGAGTTAAATGACAGAAGTGGTGCAACAAAGAACTAGTTATATCTAATGACACCACAAAATGCCATTTGAGTCTGGCTTATCAGTACTATCAGTTTTAGAAAAACATATCTGTTATCTGCTTTGCAGACTCTATAGTCATAAATAATCTTTTATGGCTGCTTCCATTGCAACAATGGAACTTATTTAACAAAATCATATTAGAGTAAACTCACAATTGTTCAATTAAGTTTATTAAAAATACTAAATAGCTTAAGCTAAGTAACAGAATTTAGCACACTCCCATCTACATACCTCACCTCCCTATGGACAGTGGGATATGGGGGAATTAAAAAGGAGCACTCATTTGTTATTTATATTGAATTATGATTTAAAACAAAATATTTTGTGGCTTGCATGAATTATTATAAACAAATGCAAAATGAGAATAAAATTTAATTTTCTCCTTGTATTAATGAGACTGTTACTTTAAGGCATTGGGATAGGAAGCTGAACATTGCTGATTTCACTTTAAATCAGAGAATACATACTTAATAGTAGATATGTGGTGGTGATTTCAGCAGAGACACTAATGGGTATTTAATGTTTCCATCAATGTTTGTAAGTTTCTGGCATAAGGAACACACACAATAGCCTCAAATCCCTCTTTAACACTTATTTGAGATGACAGGAAAAATGAAAGAGTTTGTGCTTTCAATGGAAAAGCAATCATTGCTACATTATATTTCTGCTTGCCCTATCATGCTAATGCATGGTAAAAATGTCACCAGATGTATTTAAAGACCTGATCGAGCTCTGAGGCTTCATTCCTTTTACTTGGCTGATTAGTTAAGGGAGGAGAGAGAAAAAAATCTTCAATTTGTATGTAAATGTGGCACGGTTTGCTATCAGCTGTACACCTGCACCTGTAAAAAAATAATAAACTGGAGTTTAATGCTGTAATTATAAGCATTTCTCAGAGTTTTCAAGTGACTCTGACCAGTGAGATGAGATATTTGCGTAGGGATATTACTGATGCCCAGACAAGAGGGGGATATGTAGCGGTTGCAGATTAAAACCACTCTATCCTGCACACTTTCTATGGAAATATTGGCTGAAACCTATATGCTTGTAAGTGTGGGTGCAAATTTTATATAGGTAATTCAAATGAGAAAGGCAAAATGGCATGTAAATGAGCTGCTATAACTTGAAGTTGTGATCTTAGTTAAATTGCAAGTAATAAATGTATATTGTAAGTTAGTTATTAGGGTATATAGGATGGAATGTGGGGACACCTAAGGATGATCACAACAGTCTCAAATATTTTAAGTCAAAATATGTGTTGTGGTTGTGAAACATTTTCCACAAAAAAATTGTTTCACAGGAAAAAAAAGAAAAAACGAATAAAGCAAAGCTAAATAGGCTTCACAAGCTAAATGGATTGTGTATGAATAAGTGCAAAGTCTGCATAAACTTATAATGTGTGACAACAAATAGTTTGCTTACGTTATAATAACTGCACTGGACCATGAAAATAAATTATTTCCTGATTAATTGATATGGGCAACTGAGTCAGGAGTTCCATGATAATATAAAGACAAATTATTATGCATGGATGATAAGGAATAATGATTAAAGGCACTTGCATTTACTGTATATAGGTTACATAAATCTTTGGAGCACAGAATGCATTACCTGCTATAATAATACATACCGGTATCTTTTTTCTACTCTGTGTTGTGTGAAATCAGAGGGGGATGCAGGTATGAGGAGATATAGGCTGTTGTATTAGATTTATGTACAATGGACATACACAAATTAAGTTTTATACAATTATCAATGTATGCTGGCCCACCAATCCCAACTAATATCCATTTACTTCAGTCAGTTAGGGTATTGGACAGATTTGAAAATTTTATCTGCAGATGCACCAAGTAGACAAAGGCATGGTGCATAGGCAGATGAAGGAGTGAAAAGAGGTTGCAGCTTTTTTATTTTGCACAAACAAACAACAGAAAAGTGATTACACCATGTACAGTCCCTCATGCTCTGCATCTGTTCGACCCAGTAAATAATCAATCAAACAGCAATCCATGTAACAGTGGTACCAATCCAAATAGATTGTGAATTTGGTTTGAATTTAACTACATCCAGCAAAACGATTTGCTTACAGTGGAAAAAACCAGCACAGTTAGTGTGAGACGTGCTAACAAGTGCTTCAAAATGCTTGAAGTGAAAGCCATCTTAAAACAGTATTCACATGTCTCATGCAACACTCATGACATTCTTTAAACTGAAAATGAGAGGCTTTAACCCACACTTAAGGTATTATGGGCAGAGACATGTAAATTACTAATATACATTACTGGGGGGCCAATTAGGTGCAAGTGTGTTGTGTCTATTGACGCTGGAGCTACCACCTGGTCAGGAGTTGCCCATTGTCTCCAGGGTTCCCCTGCATCAATAGGCACAGAAGTGACCAGTTTGAAATGGAAGGCACTAAGGACTAAGCAGTGCTGAGCACAACTATATGGAATGCTAGATGTGCCTTTTGACCCAAATACCTTTAATGAATGTAGTGAAAAGTGTGCCACTGAGCTTGCAAACATAAATAAGCATGTGTGTCATTGATAATGACATTAGCTTCCAATTTTCTTTTACAAGTCAGTTGTAGCTATTGACAAACAATCGAAGGAACCCCTAGCATTACAGGCTGGTCTAGTCTGATGGTAATTCCAGCGTTTCCTTGCATTAATGCATGCACTGTTAACTTAATTCATTAAAGCAGGCAGAAGGGACACAATAGTGCTTGCAAATTGCAAAGTGGCATATATGGACACAAGTACATATATGTTACACACAAACTTACCATACATGCAGAATAGCAGCAATGTATGCTCTATTTTTGTGTATTTTTTCATTTTGCACTTGTGCTTGCTTTGTAAATGAGACTTAAACTGCAAAAAATCTTCTGTTCAGTTCAGAAAAGCAATCCATAATTGTTCAGTTAAAATTCTTTATACAGCTTGAAAACCCCATTAGTTTCACGCAGGTTTTTTAATTTTGTTATCTCACTTGTTCTCAAGTGCTTTTATTCTTTATTAATTATTTCTTGGGATACCATCTTGAGTTGTTCTGTTATCTTTTGAATTTGCTCAAGCCCTGCCAACTGAAAAACGATGTTCAAAATGTATTTTACTCAGTGAGAGATTTTTCTCAGAAGTGCTTTGCTGCATGAACAAAATTAATTGCCCTGCAATTCTCAATAATCTGTCTGCAGCTTTATAACATAAGTAATAAAGTTAAAAACTCACTTGATACATGCAATAAAGCATGTCATTTTTGTGCCAGAGTATGAAGACTTAGCATATTTCCCCTGTATATAACTATATATAATAATAATAATAATAATAATAATAATAATAATTATTATTATTATTATTATTATTATTATTATTATTATTATTATTATTATTATTATTATTATTATGTATTTTTAGATTGCCAACATATTTTGCAGCTTTGTAAAATCAATGTATTTATACAAAGAATGAACACAATTACATACATAGCCACCAGTAACCAATACAAAAGGTGAACAACGCCACTTGCAAAATTGCTTATAATCTAAAAGGGGCAGTTGAGAGTTGAGACACAGGGTGCGGGAGTGGGCAAGAAGATCAGAAATATGCAAGGTGAGAAGTGTAGCATATGGTATTGCATCTTTTGAAAGCAGAAAGGTTGGGAGAAAGTCAGACAGACAGTAGGAGATAATTCCAGAGAAGCGGGTCAGCCCTTGCAAAGTTTTGAATGTGAGCATGTGAGGAGCTGATGAGAGAATAGTTTAGGAGCAGGTCTGTAGAGAAAAGTCAGAGCTGTAGGGTGGGGTTGAGTTATGAACTGCTTTGAATGTCAGGGTCATTAGTTTGAATTTTATTCTAAAAGGTAAACCAGTGCAGGGATTGGCAGAGAAGCATGGCGAAGGAGGAGCAGTTGCTGAGGTAAATAAGCTTGGCGGCAGTATTCATTATTGACTGGAGAGGTGGTCTGTGGCAGGGAAGACAACTTAATAGAGAATTACAGTAGTCTAGACGTGATATGATGAGAGAGTGAATAAAGATTTTGGCCTGGTGAACTTTAAATATTCACCAATTTATCAAGACAACAAAAATTAAGAGAATTTTTTACCAGGTTTAGGATGGCAAGCTTCCTTTATAATGAGAGAGCAGCGACTTTGTATCTCATTGTCTACATCATTTCCTCTATGCTAATATACCACATATTTCATATATTTATGGTGTAAATTCTCTAGCACTAATTGTCACTAATTGTATGGGGAAAATTCACAAAAGAATTTTCTCAGAGAATTTACGCATATGGTGTACTTTTTCAATTTTCAATAACTATGTAATGCCATTGTGAAAATAAGCCTAACATATTGAGGCACACTTTTGGGTATTGGGCATTGGGGTTCTTGGATATTTTCATCAAAAAATAAATTTTCCTCAGTTTTTATTGGTACATTATTAACATTTATGGAGTTTCTATGGCCCCCATAATCATATTTTGTACAAAGTAGTAAGTAGCATCAATTTCCCCTCTAACAGATGTCAAGTTATGTGGGGCATAAATTACCACTGGTCCCCACCCCTTTTGCCTATAGACTATTTGTTGGCCTGTTTTGTTTAGTAGGTGGGTTCAGTTTAATAGTATAATTATGAAAACAGTTGGTTGATTAGGAACAATAGGAGATAGGTACACACTCCTCTTTTACATGTCTCCTAGTATGTCAACATATTTGGATGGACTACAAATCATTACAAAAATGCCTAACTCAGTAGATCAGCTTCTAAACCTACTGAAGCCTATTGGAACAATAGATAAATCATTATCTTTTGTGATTATTGTAAAGCTGGCATTGTTTTAGCATGCTACAAATTTCACAAGCACAAAAGAGTGAACTATTAGTAAGTTTCAAAAAAGCACAGGCACAGTTCCATGCTGATTTGATGCAGCCAGAGGGTTATAATGTATGCACAGCCTTCAGTTCACATCCGTAGATTTCATAAAGAAGAATCCAGATTTCCACTTTGTGATTCATAAATAAACCATAAATTCTGTAAAATTGAAGAATTTGCATTCAACAGGTTGACTTTAAAACTTGCTGTGTTTATTCTACTAATTTACCTTGTTAGCATACTCATTGCCAGGACACACACAGTGGCATGTCTTGTTCTTTTATATATATATCAGTTCTGACAAATTTAACACATACAACCCTGATCAGTGTTTAATGCAATGCAGAGCAGTGTTTTGCAGCCCTTTATGGCACAGCAGGAGTACGTTTGTGGTGAGGCACTTGTAAATAAGGTATGTCTTATTACTTTCCCTCTGCACAGCATCTAAATGTCATGTTTTCATTGACAAACATTGATTTGTTTCATAAACTATAAAGAAAAAGTGAAGCTTGCACTTGGAAATTAATAGAGAAGAGTTTGCAAGGCTTATATTTGCACATTTTTTATTTATCCTAAAGGAGTGACCTGCACTGGTTTGAGAAAATTAACAACATCTGAAGATTTCATTGTATGCAAAAGCATTCCAAAACCTTCATATGTCCCTTAATCTGCTACTAATTTCTCATACTAAGATGTGCCATTCCAAAATAAACATGATCAGCTAATAGATAATATAGAAAAAAATGTTTCCCAAAGTTAGTGTAATGCTAAAAGTCTTTTTATTTTAAGGTGGCAATACATGGACAGATTTTAGCTTCTGATTTGGAACCTTCATTCTGAGTTGGCAGCTAATCTGCCTATGTATGGGCTCTCTGACAGGTCTACTTGACCGACATCTGGCCAAAAATTTGTTGCACTGTAGTGAAAAAAAATTAGATCCTAATTTTTTAATTTGCATAGAATGCTGATTTGGTAAAGCCAAAGCTTCTCCTGGACATTGTGCATAGGAGCTATACAGCTTTCAAAGTTAAGTATCTTACTCTATAACTAGTCACAATGTATCACTGTTGAGGGAAGAACAGCATGCTACTGTCCATATAAAACAAAAAAAAGTGTGCAGCCTTGTGACAGCTAATAGAACTGGAAGTTTAAGGATAGGCGATCAAAAAACAGGTAAAAGATCAGGAAAACAACAAGTATTGATGTAACCACATATTCTGTTGAGATTTTGATGATTACCAGTGATCCCTAAGCATAGCTTCTTAACAGCAGCCCAGAGCACACTGAACATATGCAGTGACACTGACATTCTGGGTCAATACTGTTGTAGGGTTGCTGACCATCTAGCCTTTTACAGCAAATTCAGTATATACAACATTTCTGGCCAATATCCTAATTAGGGTTTAATTCTAAATAAGAATTTGGGGAGAATTACATTTGGATTTTTGTATAACATGATAACATGTTGAGTATTTAGTTTCAGTCTCTTTATAATCCTCTTTTAAGATAACCACAAAACACGCACCATTTTTAGGCCTATTGTCAAAGACAAAAACCTGTATTATAGCTTGATCAGAATGCAAGTGATGATAAAAACCTAATAAACAATGCACTTCTTCCAGAGATATTCAGATGCACATTTGTTAATCAAAGTTTATCACAACGTAGCCTTTACATTCGATTATACACATTATTAGTACTTGTACAATGTACCAACATGTTTTTGACAATTGTTAGGAGTTAGGAGGGTAATGTCTATTACTATATTTGGAATTTGCTAATCTAGGCAAATCATTAAGAAATGTCTTAGTGTTCTGTCCCCTGTTCTTTTGTTCACTCTTTAGGGTGCCTATGAACACCCATAATTGTCAACAATGCCCAAAGCATTGACCCAGAGGAAATTACATTGAAGACTTAAGGTGTAAATGCTTTATTCTGTCCAAAACATATATTGTCATATACCTGTATATGTAAGGGTGAAGACACAGAGCTACCAGTAACAGTTATTTTTTGTGGCTATAAAATACCCCTCCATAGACAATACTGAGAATTGCCTCTGCTAAAACACATGTATGGGGGGATGTAATATAAGAGCAAAACAATTAGCACGAATAAGAATAAAAAGTCTAATTTTGCAATGTAATACTCTTCCCTAAACTGTTATTACACTGCAAATTTTAATTGTGCATTGCCCACTTTTAAGAAGTGCTTGAAGGAGTTGTAATCTTTTTTAGCAAACATAACAATTTTTTCAGTAAGAAGTTTTATTACATTCACAAACCTTCTTCCACTGTCGGAAGTGGTCGATAAACAGTTTCCCGGTCTGCAATAGCTATTTTAAATTCACGCAAAGAAAAATGTGTTCACACAAAGGCATACATTGCGAATATTTTGTCTGTTACCGACTTTTCTTACATTCCCCCAGTAGTGTCTTAGTAAAGCCAATTATCACTATCGTCTATTTTGTAGCCATGAGAAGTAGCTGCTACTAGTACCCTAAAAGTGAAGCTTAAACCCCGGCTAGAAAAAAACACTGAATTTAGATACTTGCCATGAAAATGCTGAACATTTATTTTTACACTAAATTTTCATGCCTCCTGCTACATGCCACTGTGTAATAAAATTGACACATTAATAAAAATGTATACAAACTATAAACGCACAATAGTCTTTATAAATACCATTTTACACAAGAAAAAAAGTGCTTCAATGGAGTGTCAGAAGTTCACCTTATCAAATCGCTGGTTATTGAGAAGCAGAGTGCAGTGATAACTCGAAATATCATTTCAAAGCACAGCTGTCGTTGGACACTTAGTTTTCCATTTCTATCAAAACCACTGGGAATTACTATTTTCATGCAACAATGCAAAACCCCTCATTACCATCTTCTAAATATACATGACTAAAATGCACAATAATCGCTGCCTACAGACTGCTCTTTTGGTGTCTAGTAAAGAAACATTTATCTTTTCAGGTATGGCACATTAAAGAGGGATGAAATCCCATTTTTATGGGATGGAAAAATGTACAAAAGGATATGCTCTTGTGCCAAGTGACATTTTGTGCATCTTAACCAGTTAGATGTCAACGGGGTAAAATTAAATGAATCAGATCACGTAACAAAATCTGAATTCTGGAAAGGGACCAGCATCTTTAAGAAGGTTTGCAACAGAATTCTACCAATACACTGTTATTTACATCTCTCCAAACATCTTTAGAATCCCTGCATGACCTTTGATCATTTTCAGTGTATTTTACTCTGCATAGTTCAGTTTATTTCCTTCCACTCAGGTCACTGAAGGCATTAAAAAATACATTCACAAAAAAAATCACAAAGAGCTCCAATTTGGCAGCTATGTATCTATATGTGTGAGTAAAATTCAGTAGTTTAACTTTAATGTCTCCTTTGGCAGCAAAAGAGCTAATCCTGCCTTTGTAATCCAGCCTCCAAAAATGCTGTTACGGCTGACATCAGTGGACATAAAACTAGAAAATATTGCCTTGGATTAAAGCCCTGAACTTATTGGCTTTTCATATTTAACTAGGAATACGTACTGCTAACTGTTATTAAAAGTTATTTATAGGATTCTCAACATATTTTATCTAGTTAAGGCCAAATAAATGCCATTTAACTTTTTTTTTTTAGTAAAAATGTTAAACATTACTCTAATATTGTATAATGTAATATAGTAACATGCAGTGTTTTCTACAGTACTAGGGACTCATAGCAATGACTTTAAAGAGCAAATAACCATTAATAAAAACCATTGGTAAATAAATTTAAAAAGTGGTTGCTATTGTTATTGGTTATTATAAAAAGACAAAACTGTGTGCATGTTATGTCATAACCCCATTTATAAGTGCCTTGTTATAAAAAAGAATGAAGACCCTGTGAGCAAGTCTTAGTTTTATAATAGGGACCTTTACATAGTTAAAGAGAAATAGCCTAATGGACACTTAGAGGAAACAATTGTCTGGTGAGGTTAATCTAATTTGCCATTGGCTGCAGGAAATGATCATCCATTTCTTTATAAGTAAATAAGCACTTCCTTATTCCACCAGAGAACCAAATGAAATGGCTTAATTTGGCATGCCCTGGAAAGTAAAACAATAAGCATGGTGCCATATTCAGCTCCATAATTTTGACATTCTGGTGGTGGTTTTCTTCCAGTTGCAAAAAAACTACAGGTAAAAATGACTTGCACAGACCTTTGTAATATGCCTGTTTATTTGTGGGTTTATCAAATTCTACTTACTTTCAATTACATAAAAAAAATCATGTCTTAAAATAGGGTGGTTTTGGTACTGGAATTGATATTTTTTATTTTTTCATAATTCTCTTCAATCCTTGTTTGCAAATTACAATTATCTGTCATTATACTTGGGTGGTTAGCAAGGTAATATAACGTGAGCTTCCAAAATACAGTGAAGACCCTGCCAACTAGATGTGAGCCCAATTTTGAATTGAACCATGGAAATTCTGTAATTTATTCCACATTAATTGATGGGATATAAGCAACTTTGTTTAACAATCCAAATTTGAACATGCAGTATGGGTGATTTCACTTTACTGCAGATTGAAAAAAATAAATGGTAATGAAAGGTGGGAGTTATTGAAAATAATTTTTTTAACTACTTCCGGACCAGCGGCTCTCAGTCTATGACCATTTACATTTATAGTAAGTTGCTGGTAGAACTTGTAATGTTTGCATTAACGCTACTGTTAAAGGCAGCATGATAGCTTGGCCTGGTAATTGTTCAAAATGGGGCAGAAAATGCTGCAGGTTATGTGTTTGGTACTAATCTTTTTCTTTCAATGGATTACTTGTACCTGCAAAACACTAAATACTTCAGTGCACATGCAACTATTTTCTGCCATCAAATCAAAAACTGCGGGTTGTCTTGTCTCTACAAGACAATGTCAAAAGCTTTCATACGGCCACTTACTAACATGACACAGTGTGAAAAAAAATCTCAGCTCAATTTAAGTCTCATGCAAAGAGCTTACAATTGTAATTAAATCATTAAATTCTTGTCTACGCTTCACAGAGCGTAGAGAAATTAACTTCCCACCAACCTCATTTTCTATTTGAACATGAAATAATGATTTTCTGCCAGTCTAATTACAAAGCCAACATCTGATCAAGGCAGCATCCAGTAGGGATTATCAAATGCTCGCGTATTAGACCTCATTACCAGCTTGAGTGCAAAATTATTACATCTTGTAATTGGATGGTGAGATTTATATACAGATCTGCCTGGTTTCTGTAAGATTGTAATTACAAGCTTGGTTGGTTAGCTACTTATCAGAACTTTGCAGGAAAACAAAACAATATGGCTCAGTGAAATGAGCATTTCATTAACCTCTAACCTTACCATGGGGGGAACTGGTGTAACATTCATGTATGCATTAGGCAAAATGGGTTCATCCATTTCTCTGCCTGTTTGTGATGGCTGAGCATAAGAGACTGTTTCATTTATTTAACCTGGGTAATCTGTGCTGAAAAACTATATAAATGAGCTGTCTATTCCTGCAGGATAGGCTCAATGTATCTTTTACTTAAGGCTAACTAGCTGTGAAACCATTATTTTGTCCCTGCAATAGGTACCATTTTTCAGTGCTAAAAGGAAAAGCAGACACAGATTTTAGAACAACTGTTTTTACAAATCATATGAAATGATAAAAAAAGAAAGAAGTATCTAATTTTCCCATTTAGTAACGACTCAAGATTGAGTATTTAATTAAGTGTTTGATGAGAGCAGACACAAAGAGAGAAGAAAAAAATAAAAATTGTTAAATCACCAAGCCAACATGATTTTTTCTTTTCTTTTTTCTTTTAACAAGTGATTTCACAGAGCAAATCAATGTTGGCAGGTAAGGCTGACTGCCACTAATCTTGGCATTAAGGATCTCCAATCAGAACTCCGCAGGTAATGAAGTTGTTATTTGGGCTTCATAGTTTAGATTAGATTCTCAGTAAGGATTAATGCTGCACTAAAATAGGATTGATAAAACCTTGATAAGAATCTGAATCCCTAAAGCCTCTGAGTTTACCATAGCTTTTAGTCTGTAAATAGATGTGAGGGTCTTGGCAAAAGCTTTACAAGCTGAAAACCTTTCTTTGCCAGAATTTTATTTTAACACAGTGTGAGGAACTTCAATGTCTGGCCCCTCGTGCAGTGTCAAGACAAACTATAATATATATAATCTCTGCAAAGAGGGGTTAACTAGTCTGGTGATGAATTAATAATTCTTTATATACATCACAGTTTATCTAAGATGGGCACCTGCATCTACAAAGCAAAAGCAGTTTATACGAATGAATAGCACTCCATGGGCCTTAAACTAAATGCTAAAGGCCAGAAATCAAGCACCATGCTCCTGAATTTTAACTACTTTGTAGACCAGTGCAGAATTATAAATTTATCTCAATATACAGTACAGTTTTTATATAATGATGTTATAGTGCTCTTATTAAAAGCATGAAAGTGCCATTCCTCAGTCTTGCAGCTGTTATCTGCTGATCTGCATCTTATGCTATAATATGTAAATTCCTTGGCATTATATTTTAATTGAGAAGCAACTGTCTAGAAATGAAAATCAGGCTCTATTATACTCAAAGTAAAGCTGCTGTTCTACACATACCACAGCTGGGGTAGCAAAGATCAATACTGGATCGATACAGTAAGCAAATCAATCACCTGGGGTTTTCTTTTCAAAATATTTAATTAAATGTGCTGGCAAATAAGTTCAGGATTTATTGTTTGATGCTGAGAGCATTACTGATTTTTCTTTGCTAAATTTCCACCAGGGAACCCCTGTCTGTCCTTTCTCTGAGGATTATAAGAGGCTGGGGAGTAATGTAGACAGCTTTTCAATATATAATAATGTGTATATATACATGGTTATAGACACACACGGTGCTGTAAATAATCCACTGTGTCCATGACTCATTTCACAGCCCTGAGAAAGGTAGGCCTGACGTTAAGAGATGTTTTTAGTAAATGATTCCATCTTACACAAAATCTATTCAGCTCCTTATTGCTGACAAGGGGGAACAATTTCTATTGATTTTTTTTTCCTCTGGGAAAAGACTCTTTCCAACCCCTACTCCAGCTACTGAGGAACCTTGAGTAAAATTAAGCCTTTGCAGCCAGAGGTAAATGTAAATAATATTCCTTATGTTCTTATACATACATGCATGTATATGAAAATTTGTGGTTATATGTGTTTGTGTGTTTGCTTTAAGATTCACCTGAAAATAATTATATTTTTTTCTAAATTAATTTTATTTATTGGATATCTAATATATTGATGTAGAATACAACGATAAAACATTAGTGCCAGTCAAGTGAGTTTTAAAAAAGTCATCCTTTCTCAAAATCCTTTTAATTTCCTTAATGCACTGGTTTATTTTTTTTTTATCTATCCAGCTAAACAGATAGAAAGTACACAGTTTGGTTCTGTTAATGATTCTGAGGTCCATTGTATTGCTGAAAGTGCATATTAATATTTATTTATTTGCTTATTTGTGTATTAGATTAAAATATTCATGCAATGAACACCTTTTTATCCTAAAGCTGTTTTTATGAATGCAATGTAAACCTATGGTAGTGCTTTATCATATGTTAAAGGTATTGTTATTTATATTATACAGGATAGGGTTCATAGCACATTAGGATTATGTGCGGTGTCTAAGGCACAGTGAGATAAAGGTCATTCAAAGTAGACAGAGGAATCCAACTTACCTAAGTAAGTCAACTGCTGTTTGATAACATAAAACAACTGAACAAAGATTATTGTCTAACGGTGTGCCCCCAATGAATACTAACGTGAATTGCTTATGTAGCAAATCAGTTTTGAAAAACAGCTGCTTTTTAAATAAGTCCTACTGTCTAAAAAGGACCAAGGAGTCCATCTATACTGCAATGAAAGGACCCATGAGTGTAAGTATGCCACAGAGATGGATAACTCATATATTCTGGAAAGAATGGAACACCCATGAGTTTGAAAGCACTAGAAAGCAGAGATTCACAAAATCCTACCACGTTTTGAGTCTATGGCCATTAATGCTAATATGGACAGTAGTTTTAGGCTAGAGAGATTATGTTCCAAAAGACTGATAGTAAACAGCCAGAGGCTTACAAGTACTTTTTAATTTTTAAATGGGTTTTCCAATGCTGTAGATGCAGTGATACCCAACAGAGGTATCACAGAGGTAACAGGTATACCAAGAGCCCCCTAAATCCTCCATTATCTGTTAACCAATTTTGCCAATATGCTTTTGTTTAATCTAAAATGAAACTGCCAACTGTTTCTAATTGTTTATTAGAAAAGGATAAATAAAGCGGCAGAAGTAAATCTAGCAGTCCCCACTATCATGCTGCCAATAGCTTAAAAAAAGATTTAAGTTGTTCAAAGTTTAATAATAAGGCTGCAGCATCCCTTAGGATTTCTTCTCTTTCTCTTCCTCTTCCACTTGGCCCCTCCCTCAGGATTTTGCTTTGGTTGTTGACTACTGAGTATGCTCAGTTCTCCTGAACTCAGATTACTAAGTGTGATCTCCAGTCTAGCAGTCAATGTATAAATGGCATTGCTGGTTCCTACAGAATCTCTGCTCCTATTTTTTCAGCTAACCTCCTCTCCTGAGCTTAGCTTAAACATGACAGTATTTAATCCAAACAGAACTTTTTACAAAAGTAAGTTCTGCCTGTGCAAGCCGGCATTCTTCATTGCATGATTTTTAGAGTGTGCTCTTTGCAGATATAAATGCACTGATTATGTGGGAGAGCAGCGACGTTCCAGGGGCTGCTGCCCCTCCCGATCTGCGCTTTCAACTTTTAGCGTTGGAGTGGTCCATGGAGGGGCGCATCGCTAGTGCAGCTTAAATACTATAAGTAGTTTAAGAGCTTAAGTAAACTGTATTCTAAACTGTATTTTAGAATAAACCCAATAATATACCTGTATGACATTTGAATGGGTGGTTATATAGAATAAAAAAAAGTCATTAGAATAAGCTTAAACAAACCTAATTGCCTTACCCCAGTAAAATAATATCACTTGGCCATTTACAAAACCCATAAAAGCTAACTGGAGAAATTAGTCAAGCAAGAGCAGCAAACCATGTATATATTTTAAACAATTTTCTTTACAGTCTTAAAGTATTTTCTACAATATGACATGAAGAATATTGGTTATTTTTGTTATGCAAATAATTAAAAGCGATATGAGTATACAGTATGCTGTCATCCTGTTCTCTTAAATGAAGCCTTTAGTGTTTCAATGTTTTTTAAGGAGTGTTTTAAGGAAGTACCGTATGCTGTGAGCAAAATAAAAACCCTTTGGCAACTCCAGAAAAATTAGTAAGGATGTTCTTGTGAAATACATTTCAAAATAGAAATATTTTTGATACATTAATACCTTTTATATAAATTGAACAACACTGGTGTAACTACTGGGATGCAAGGAGTTTGACTGAACCCAGGCCCACACCCTCTGTGCCCCCAGTGACAACTCTGTGAGTGACTTTTCTGCGTGTGTGCTAGAGGAAAGCGAATCCAGATAGGGGCGTTGGTACACATACGCTGCTGCGCAGCCAGGCCCAGGCAGTTCTGGTAACATTACTGAACACTGTTATTTTCATGCCAGTATTATTAGTCTCTTTGTGAGAATTTAGCCTCACACATGTCTGAACTCTATTAGGCAGTTTCTCCAGTGCTCATTTTCTCTGCAGCCATTGACTTATTTCCTCAATAAAATTGTTGTTAAAAAAAATATTTATTTATTTATATGTGCAATATTTTATCAACAAGCTGCATCCAGTACTCAAAAATTACATTAAGCACAAAGGTAGAAAGGACAGGGTTGATCACTTTGGCTGCCCCAGTATTTAGGTCAGCTCCAACCCCCCAAATCATAAGTGTGTCATTGCCTTAAATAACATTAACTTGAAAGAAGAAGTCCAAAATTAAATTAAATGTTAATAAAATAGGCAGGGGTTGCCTACAATTGTATGGGCCAATATGGTGATCTTACAGGATGCGTATTTGCATTTTTTTATTTGCAAAGTTTACGTTTCTTTCATGTTGGTGCTTTATAAATACATATTAAGATGTAACAATAGCAATAATATATGACATACTTTTTCTTAGTAATAATGTAGTGTTATGTGGAGGAAATAATTGAGTTAAAGATGAAGCTTAGGGGAGATGTATTTTTTTTCAACCCCCACTAATATGTGACTATGAGTGAGGGTTAAGTATGCATAAGTTGAAAACATTGTACAGCAATAGACACCACATAAAAAAATATTAATAATAATGTACCTTTATAGTATGGATTTTGCTCTGTTCACCATCCACATGTATTCATGTGTGTTACATGAAAAGTAATCAATGAGCCACAATGCAAGTATAACTTGGCTAAAAAATATTTACAAAATATGTATTTTCTCCTCCTGCCTCACAACCACACTCATTTTTACCTCTTTATCATCACACCCAAATGTATTTATATAGCACAAAACCCATTACAAAAAATGGTTGTTTTTCCAATTCAGTTTCTGTTATCCTTTTGTATGCAAGCATTTACATATAATTCCTTTTGCAACATACATGTGAATGCATTTTCTTAGGTATTTATGTTATCAAACATTGAAATCTGGACATTAACATTTGTATTGTATGCGTAAAGGAAATAAGTTATAATTGCAAGACGTTAAGGGACATTGTATATATTTCTTAAATGTTAATAAATAAGTTTTGCTATGATGCTTCATATTGTACCTCTGTTTTATGTTCTATCCATATACTGTACATACTGTAAATAATATAAATGTCTCTGTAATCACATTTGCCTCCCCCATTTAGTCACCTTGCTAGTTATCCCTTTTGTGCAGCGCTTTCAGCTTCACTTCTGAAACTGGCCTTTTACTATTTGCCATTGTCCACACCCAAAGGAGGTCTGTGCTACAAAGCTGAAGAATGAGCATCTCTAGTGGAAATCAATGTCACGGTTACAATAATAATGGCAGAGCTATAAAACTAGCCATGAACAAAACAGTAGATAAACTGGGCCAAAGGCCAGCACCATGGGAGCTTTGATCCTGCTAGCACTTGCAGGTGAAATCCCTGCTCTCTGCTGTGCATTGCTTCAAGAGCATTACTCACAATGGATCCTGTGATTGATTTTTTAATATGATGGCAGCCTCATTTTTCAGAGGCATATTAATGCTTATGATGTGTGATGATGCCTGAGAGCTTCCCATCCCATGTCTGTTAAACTGCTAAAGGATATGTATTTAGCCATAGGTCATTCCTCAGTGTCACATACAACTCTATTATCCTCGCTAAGAACTCCCTTGTTTAAGATCAGAGAGCTATGAATCCTCATTGCCATGTTCAGAAAAACAGCTTATCACAGAGGCAAAAAAGAAAACTCTGTCAAAGCTATTTTTAATAAGACCTAAAAATATTTTTTGAAGCCTATACTCATCCTGCAGCCAGCTGGTAAATATATATATATATATATAAATCATAATTTACATTTGTAAATGTATTTGTTATAAAAAATGATCAAATAATACATGGATATCTTTAGACATACCTAGCAGCATGTCCTGGAAAAAGGTAATGTGTCTGTTTATATTTGTGTATGTACATATAAATTTATATTTATATAGAGCATTGTGTTTTCTCATTGCCACATTTCTGTATTCTAATATCAGTGCTCATGGTCCAGATGAGCACTGCAAAATAGAAAACTGCCACAGTATTCTTTGCTGTCAGTTATACAGGTGTGGGAGCTATTATCTACAAAAAACCTTATCCAGAAATGCTTTTCTATTTTCCATTGAGTCCATATTCTCTTTAATAATAAAACAGTACCTTAACATAATGATAAATAATGGTGGCACAGCAGTCCTGTTTAAATAAGTCTAATGTTTAAATGGTTTAGTAGCCTCAAGGTATGGTAGTCCAAATTACAGAAAGACGATTTATCCTGAAAACCCCAACTAAACCTTATATATGTATATAACATTACAGGAGATAATATAAATATCTATAAGCTGCATTTCACATTTATTCATTTAAAATCTCATATGTGCATCAAATAAAGTATAGAATGCATACATTTTTTTTTTTGTTTTTCAACTTCTGCATAACCAAAGCCACAGCAGCTCTTAATGCCTTCCCACCATATTTTTATTTTCATTTCTGTTGTATGCACATGCATACTCACATGAAATGACAGGGCACTCAAGTCTAATCAACCACTTTTAAGACTTTACGGTGGTAAAGTTCATATGAATACCATATTCATAATTGTATTACAGCTAAAGAATGTTCAGCTGTGGCACTAAAGAACAGATGCAGCCTTCAATGCAAATCTAGCTATCCCAGCTGAATTTGCCTTGTCATTTGGCTGGGACTCAGGCTGTGCGAAGCAAGCTTGCATTTTAATTTGGCCCTGAAGTTACTTCTTTCATTATTGATCAAACATAATGCTGAATCAATGTTCATCTTGTTACTTGGGCCATTTCCGTGTAATACAGTGATAGCATTGCCCAGAGTTACTCACTCTCATCCCAATGTGACTTCATAAAATCAATGCCTGTTTGTTATTGATATAATACTGGGTGTATGTGGGACACACCAAGCTGGATTTTAGCAGTCTTAATTTATAAATGTCTCACAGCTCACAAAAAAACTGAAGGAGCAGTACCCTTAATGTATTAACTGTCATAATAGCTGTACCTTTTTTGGGATAATTAAAACATTCTTGAGCTTTTAGGAATAAAATATCATCCTTATCTACACTGCAAAGATCATTAAGCTGATTATGCAATGCACTTTTAATAGTCAGAAATCACTTACAATTCTAAACATATTGATTGCCAAAGTACTATAGATGGATCACTGTATATTTACATAGTAGGGGAAAATCATTACATTTGCAGCTTTAACTAACACAATTTGTTAAGTGAATGGTATATGAGCTTGCTGACCTAAGAAATCTATTTATATGGTAAGTATTTTAAAGGGAGAATTACATTTTGAAGATTGAATTTAAAATTTATAGTGCCATTGAAATTGGCAGCAGATGAGAAACTACTGACCTATTTAGCCTTTTATTTCTATTTCTTCCTAAAGAGCAGATATTTTATTTTTATTCCAAATAAATGTAGAGCCATGCCAGGTATCCCCATGATCTAGATCTGCTGGGTTACTATCTTATGAAACGATTGCTATTTACATTACTAATTTTTACTGTAAAAACATCTATAAAAGTTCCACCTGCATATCCAATTGATCATATTTTCTTTTCGACAAGATTTATTTCATGTCCCATATTTTCTGGTAGAACTCTTTTCACTGTTCATGTTTTCCCGATTACCAGGGGTATTTCTGCAGTAGGTGCCGCCCTTAGGTGGTCTATTGGATGCCACCCTGCGTCCCTCCCCACAATAGTACTCTCTGCACTAAAACAGATGGAATTCTTATTAAAAAAATTGAATTTCAGCTCTTTAAGTTACCAAGTGAGGCTTTTTGCCTTCTCTGGTAAGATGGGGGCTGCTGCCGCCCGAGGCAAGTTTCTCAACTCAGATGATTGAAATGTATAAAAGTGTTGCAGCTTTACTAGGCCAGCTATCACTATATATATATATATATATATATATATATATATATATATATATATATATATATATATATATATATATATATATATATATATATATATATATATACACACACACAGTTCAGGCTGTGGTGCAATCCAATCCAGCCTGGGTGCTGTCATATATAGTGCAGATAGTCGTGTCCAAGGAATGACGCACTCCAGGACTTCATAATGAGATCAAGCAAAGTGAAGTTTATTTGTCAACGTTTCAGTCCAGTCTGGAACTTTCTCAAGACATGAGAAAAGGTCTTGAGAAACGTTGACAAATAAACTTCACTTTGCTTGATCTCATTATGAAGTCCTGGAGTGCGTCATTCCTTGGAACACAACTATATATATATATATATATATATATTTTTTTTTTTATATACACATATTTTACCAGTGAATCACGATCAGAGGGTAAATTTTATTTCACAATAAAATACGTGTAGTAGTGGGTGTACATCTATTTTGATTAAACACTGGCATCTATTAAGAGATGCATATCTGACTATTCCTTAATTCCAACAATTGCCAATGATGTCATACCGTAAGGGAACTACCATAGGCAGTAAAATAGTAGAAGCAGTGATACGCCCACCTCCCAAGAAAGAAACATTCTTAGGCCTAAAAATGGAAGGTATGTACAAATGTAAGGGCTGTGCCCAATGCAGGTATGTACTGGTTGGACCAGAGTTCAGTGATTCAATAAATAAGAGAACATACAAAATAGGGGGTTACCATACATGTGAAACGAGTTTTGTGGTCTATATGCTGATATGTCCATGTAGTTTGATCTATGTTGGGGAAACCACCCAAAGGGTGAGGGATAGGTTTTCCCAGTATAGATCAACCATTAACACAAAAAACAAATCTTTACCTGTATCTAGGCTTTGTAGAGATGCAGGACATTCTTCGGATGATCTAAAGTTTAGGGTGATCCAACACATTCCACCACCGAAGAGAGGTGGGGATCGAGTTTTGATACTTAAGAAAACTGAGGTTCAGTGGATAGATAGATTGAATACATTGTACCCCAAAGGGTTAAACCGTGATTTTGATCTACATTTATTCTTATGAAGTGAAACACCATTGCAGCTGTGACTTAATTTGTATGTCTACTGATAGGGTTATTTATTTACAATTTTGCCTCTTGTATTCTATTGATTTCATACATATAGTTTTATACGGTTGCTAGGTAATACTTGGATAGCTATGATGACGCAGGTGTACGTGGCCGCTTCCGTGTTTGTGCGTCTCTATTGGAGACGCGTAACCATGGTGACTTCAGTCTCACTGCAGCTATTTTTCCTTTCCAATTTGTGGTTTTATTGTAAAAAGGGATGACTTGACGTTTCAGTCAGCAATCACACCATTATCAAAAGTGACTAAAAAAACAAATGGTGACCTTTTTAACCCCTAGTGGCGGGAATTAACAGAAGTGACAACATCCGGTGTAGTGATTAAATAAAATATTGTGTAAAACCAGTATAAAATCATGTTAAAAATACACAAACGTGTGAAAATAATAAAGGTTGTTAAAAACACTTGTCTCTGTATTTTCCATTATTCATTTTCTAAACCGATCGCACAATTAATATTATTACATGAATAAAGGCCATGTAATTTTACCAAACAATTAGCAGATATATACATCAAGGCAGCCAGTAGTACAAAGCATATTGCAGATTTAAAGGCAGATACAGAACCACAAACATTTCCACAAACAAAATCACAACCTATACTTGTGTTGCGAAAGGATGTAGCAAAATGAATTGTAACGCAACTGTTGAAAGGATATAGCAAAAGTTGCATTACAATTAATTTTCATCATGTCCGTAACTAAGATCTAGGGTCAATATTCCAGGTTTCACTAGTGACTTACTATATAACAGACCTGCAAGAATGTAGCCAATTGAGTATTACTAGTCATTTATCATTTTTTACATATAGCACAAAATAAACAAGCCCTTTTGTTATGATTTTGGTAGCCGAGGATGAGTAGAGTATAACAGTGCTTTATTAGCAAGTTCATGCAGCTATTACACTTCAAAAGTAGCTTCAACTCTAATACTTTTAAGCAGTATAGAAAGTAATATGTGCACAGTATAACTCTTGTGCACAGTGACAACTACAGGCCCTTTTGTATAAACACAACATATTCCCCCTATAGTAGAAAAGCATTTGGGAAAATGCAATAAACAACAACAATTAAACAGTATGCATCTTAAAGCAATATTATGCATTATTCACATCACATAGTCCTTGGTCCATGCAGTTAGTTTTTTGATTCTCTCAGTATGCCTTATAGGTTCACTTTCTTCAGGTCTATTGCAGTTTGCATAATGAGTAGGAAAATGTCCTTCATCAAATGGAGCATCTCCAAAGTCATTCCTAACAGGAGGTGTCTCACTTCAAGTGGTGTAGTAAATTTAGATTATACTTGTTTCAGTGGTCCAGGATTCTTAATTCTAACTAAAAATAATCCTGTCCGTATAAGCCTTGCATTTGGCTTGTTGACATGTGACAATGTCAGCAGTAGACGATTTTGTAGGCACAGTATTTTGTGGAAGTTTGATGTCTGCAACATATAACTTAGGGGCACATTTATCAAGGGTCGAATTTCAAAGTTAAAAAACTTCGAAATTCAACCATTGAATTGGCCAAAACTTTTCTTTTTAAATTTTTTGTCCGGTCGAAGTAAAATCGTTCGATCGATCATAGAAATCATTCGAATCGAACGTGTTAATCGATCAATCAAACAATTTTCATAGAAAAAAATTTTGACTTCTAAAAACTTAGCCAAATGTTGGCTATAGGTTTTAGGAGGTCCCCATAGGCTAACATAGCAATTCGGCAGGTTTAAGGTGGAGAAGTGTCGACGTTTTTTGAAAGACAGTACTTCAGTTTTCTGGTTGAATAGTAACATAGTAAGTAAGTTTGAAAAAAGACACACGTCCATCAAGTTCAACTTTTTTTTTTTTTTTTTTAATATGCCTAATTGCCAGTTGATCCAGAGGAAGGCAAAAAAAAAACATCTGAAACCTCTCCAATTTGCCTAAGAGGGGAAAAAAATTCCATTCCTTCCAAAATGGCAATCGGACTAGTCCCTGGATCAACTTGTACTATGAGCTATCTCCCATAACCCTGTATTCCCTCACTTGCTAAAAAACTATCCAACCCCTTCTTAAAGCTATCTAATGTATCAGCCTGTACAACTGAGAATTCAACATCTTCACAGCTCTCACTGTAAAAAAACCCTTCCGAATATTTAGGCGGAACCTCTTTTCTTCTAATCGGAATGGGTGACCTTGTGTCAGCTGGAAAGACCTACTGGTAAATAAAGCATTAGAGAGATTATTATATGATCCCCTTATATATTTATACATAGTTATCATATCACCCCTTAAGCGCCTCTTCTCCAGCGTGAACATCCCCAATTTGGTCAGTCTTTCCCCATAGCTAAGATTTTCCATAACTTTCACCAGCTTAGTTGTCCTTCTCTGTACCCTCTCTAATACAATAATGTCCTGTTTGAGTGATGGAGACCAAAACTGTACGGCTTATTCTATATGGGGCCTTACAAGTGCTCTATACCGTGGAAGAATGACCCCTCCTCCCGTGACTCTATGCCCCTTTTAATACAGATCAAGACCTTATTTGCCCTTGATGCTGCTGACTGGCATTGCTTGCTACAGCCAAGTTTATCATCTATAAGGACTCCAAGGTCCTTTTCCATAATGGATTTGCCTAGTGCAGTCCCATCAAGGGTATAAGTGGCATGGATATTTTTACATCCCAGGCTGCATGACTGCATGACTTTACATTTATCAACATTGAATCTCATTTGCCACTTAGCTGCCCAGATTGCCAGTTTGTCAAGATCGTGTTGCAAGGATGCCACATTCTGGATGGAATTAATTGGGCTTGATAGTTTTGTGTCATCTGCAAACACTGATACATTACTTACAACACCCTCCCCTAAGTCATTAATAAACTTCAAATATTCAAAGTATTTTCAATTCAAATCGAAATTGAAGTCGAATTTGGCCTATTCGATGGTCGAAGTACCCATAAATTACTTCGAAATTCGAGTTTTTTAATTCGAAAATTCACTTCAACCTTTGATAAATCTGCCCCTGAGTGTGCATCTGTCTGCCATGTAATAATTCAGCTAGAGGTGATTGGGTTGTTGCATGGCACATTGCTCTGTAGTTATGTAGGAACTTTCCAAGATTTCCCAGTAAGATTTGCTGGCTGTAGTGCTTCTTTCAGACTTCTGCTCGATTTCTCCATTTGCTTGTGGGTAAAACACTGAAGATTTCCGATCCACAATATTGCTCTCTCTCAGAAAAAATTCAAATTCAGATGAGACAAATGGTGGTCCGTTGTCTGATATTAACTCCTTTGGATTACCTTCTCTGCTGAAGACAGTAGACAGAAAAGTTATTACTGTAGCTGATTAAATATGAGAAACAATCAAGGTTATAGCATATCTACAGTATATAGGAGCATCTGCAAAGGACCCACAATATTGATAGCAAGTTTTTCCCATACTGAAGCAGGAAATGCTACTGGCTGAAGTGGTGGTGTATGTTTGATAGCTGTTTTGTCATGACAAGTAATACAAGATTTAATGGCAGTTAACAAATAGGCATCCATTGCTGTATACCAATATAGTTCTCGTAGTCTTTGTTTTGTACATACAATTCCTTGATGACTCTCATGTGCAAATTGTATGAGATTTTCTCACAAGGTCTCCAGTACCAGTAAGTGGTGAGCTCCATGGACAGCATAGCCATCTCATCTCATCACATGAGAAAGGCCACGCAAGTCCCCAAACATGTTGTGTGTTAATCATGTAGTCTGGCATTAAAACTTTGATCACAGCAGTATCTGCTCTCCTGAGTGCTCTCCTCAATCTCTGTTTTTGATGAACATCTACTAAGGACAGTTCATGTCTAATCCTGTAGTTAGGTTGAAGAGCAGGACTGAGTTTGTTCTCAGCATTTGGCCATTTGCATTGTAAGATATCTTGTAGTTTTACTTGAATTGTACATGTGAGGCAAGCTTTCTTAAAATCAGCAGCTGTAACTGTAGATGATAGTAAATCAGTCAATGCTACAACTTCTATGTCCTCGTCCAGTGTATCAGAAGCTGCAGGTAAAGGTAAACGTGACAAACAATCAACAGTAACATTTTTCAAAGCTGGTTTGTATTGCATTTTGTAGTTGAAATTCAGTAGCCTTGCTGACCATCTAGTTATATGCATTCCAGCTCTTCCTAGTGCCTTTGTTGTAATCAGTGTAGTTAAAGGGCTATGGTCGGTGCATAATGGAAATTCTCTACCCTGTAGGTAGGTTCTCCATTTTTCCGTTGCTCAAACACATGCTAGAGTTTCTTTTTTAACAGTTGAATACTTACGCTCTGCCTCTGTAAGTGTTCTGGATGCAAATGCAACAGTTTTCTCTGTATGATCAGCATGTATCTATGTGAGAACTGCACCAACATCATAGTCTAAAGCATCTGTAGTTACCATAGTGGGTAGTGCAGGATCAAATAAAGCTGGCGCTGGACTGTTCACTATTAGCTATTTCACTATTTAAAAGCTATGTTGAGTAGTCTCTGACCACACCAGACTTAAAGTTCCATGTAATAGTGCTCTAAGTGGCTACACAACTAAAGCATAGTTGGGAATAAACTTAGAATACCATGAAGTAAGACCTAAGAAAGCTTGTAAGGTCTGGAAATCAGATGGAGTAGGTGCTTGTGTAACAGCATTGACATGGTCAGGGTCAGGCATTAATCCATCTTGTGAAATTATATGACCCAGAAATGACAGCTGAGTTTGTCTGAAGTGGCATTTGGAAAGGTTACGTTTCAGTCTTGCAGAATCAATGCATTTCAGAAAATTTTTTAGGTACTTGTTATGAAGATCCATAGTTGGAGCATAGACACTTATATCATCCAAGTAGCATTGTAAACCAGGTATGCCATGGAGTATGGAAGACATCAGTCTTTGAAAACAACTCTGAGCTGAAGCCAGTCCATAAGGTACATGCTTGAACCGAAACAAACCATCATGAGTGAAAAATGCAGTGAGGTCTCTGCTTTCCTCATGCAGTAATACTTGATGATACTCTGAAGATCCCGGGTAGAAAAGAATGTTGCTCCCCGGAGTTCTGAAAATATTTCCTCTATGTGTGGCAAGGGATGATTATCCATAACAACTGCTTTATTAGGTTCACGAAGATCAACACACAATCGAACACCTACAATTTTCTTCATTGTTACAACAATTGGTGAAACCCATTCAGAGGATTCTGATTTTTCACATCATGCTCTACCAGTTTTTTTAGTTCCTGTGAGACAGTGTCCCTTATAGAGTAGGGCAATCGCCTCAATTTCTTGCATACTTGTTTAAAATCTAGTCTCAACTTAACTTTGTTTACAAAGTTCTTTGCACAGCCCGGTGAAGTGTTGCTTTGTGGTGAAATTTTAGACACAGGCTATGTGGCAGGCACTGGTGCTGTAGTAATGAGACCATCAACTAATTGTTGGTTTAATGCAGCAGAGATCACTTCAAAGTATAGCAGCACCCTTATTCACAATGTAAAAGTCACATTTTGCAGTATTTGATTCAAATTGTACAGTCACTGGCAAGCAACCAAGCACAGGGATTGGATCCTTTAAGTAATCTTTTGCAAAGTATTTCAAGAAAATATCCTTTGGTAGTATAGAAACAGCTGAACCTGTATCAAGCATCAGGTTAGTGGAGTATCCCTTGTCAGAAGAAACAGTATTGACATTGACAGTGCATATAAACTTGTCTGGAATAAATGTCAGCTTTATCAAACACTTAATACTGTGACATTTGTAGCAGTGATTTCATGAACATCTTTAGCAGAACTACGGCAGATCTTAGCAAAATGTCCTACTTTTTTGCATTTGGGGCACTGTACATCTTTTGCAGGACATGTAGCAAAATTTGCAGTGTGTTGTGTTGAACCACAGCTAAAGCAGTATTTTTAATTTGCATTTTCTGCACGGTTTTGCAGTGAATCCCTTTCCTTAGCACTGTATTTTGCCTGTGACTGTGCATTATTAGGCCACAGTGCTGAATTCACAGTCTGTACATTCCCAGCAGTTCCCTTACTGAGGCTTTTAGCCTCTGCCACTACTGTTTCAATTTGGCTAGCAACTGTAATAGCCTTCGCAAGGGTTAAATCCTGCTCTAGGAGCAGTCTCTCTCTAATGCAAGTTGAGTTTGTTTTTGTCCACTCTTAGCATTTCATCTGTTAGATTCCCAAAGTCACAGGTAACTACCAGCTCTATCAAAGCTGCTACATATTGTTCTGTGGATTTGCCATTACACTGTCCACGTTGGTGGAATTTATATCTTTCTGCAACCATATTTACTCTTGGCACGAAAAAGTTCTTTATAGCAGTAAGTGCAGTTTCATAAGTATCATCAGCAGGGCCACCATCAGGGGGGGACAGGGGGTACTGATGTCCTGGGCCCAGATGGTTTGGGGAGTTAAGGGGGCCCGGCCATGCTGCACTTACTTGCAGAGCCGGGCTCCTGCCATCAGTGAGCTGCAAACTTTGGAAGGGAGAGAGGGGCTGGAGCTCTGATGACATCTTCCTTCTTGTGCTCTGATTCCCCATGAAGTGTTAGTCCCGGTAAAGCCACATGGGGATTGGATGGGTGAAGTTTGAACCTCCCCTCTACTTTATCCAATCGTCATGCGGCTTTACCGGGACTTACATTTCACTGGCGAACCAGAGCACAGGAAAATGAAGAAACTGGCACCTGAGCTCCCTGGCTAAAGTAAGTTTTCTTTTTTTCTTTTAACTTCTTGGGGCTCTGGCCAATTTTTTTTAATAACTTGTAGGGGACCTGACCAAATGTGTTTTTTCTTAAATAACTTGTAGGAGTCCTGGCAAAATGTTTTTTAATAACTTATAGGGGCCCTGGCCAAATGTTTTTTTAATAACTTATAGGGGCCCTGGCCAATAATGCTTTTTTTAATAACTTATAGGGGCCCTTGCCAAATGTTTTTTTAATAACTTATAGGGGCCCCTGGCCAATAATAATTTATAGGGACCATCACCAAATGTTTTTTTTTATAACTTATAGGGGGCCCTCGCCAAATGTTTTTTTAATTACTTATAGGGGCCCTGGCCAATAATGTTTTTTTTAATAACTTGTAGGGGGTCCTTGGCCACCAATGTTTTTTTATTTAATTTGTAGGGGCCCTGACCACCAAAACTTGTAGGGGGCAGTGGGCACCAAAGTTCTTTTTTTTTAACTTGTAGGGGGGCACTTATTTGTGTCTTGTGTGGCCTTTAAACTGATGGGTAAGGGAGGGGTGGAGAAGGGGGGCCCAGAAAATTTTGCTGTGCGGGGCCCCGTGATTTCTGATGCCAGCTCTGATCATCTGGTAATGGTAATGTATAGAATATACACTGACCCTCTGCTTCCAGGCAGTGAATAAGTAAAGCACGCTTTCTAGCAGCAGAAATTTCCCCTTGGTCAGCAGCAATAATGTCGTTTTCAAACATACGGATCCAAGCAGTAAAAGGTATGGTAGGCTCACAAGGGTTTGGAAGAAAAGTGCAGGCTACTGCAGAGGTAGAAGAGACACATATCATCACCAATATGTTATGTTTTTGTAGCCGAGGATGAGTAGAGAATAACAGTGCAGGTTCATGCAACCATTACACTTCAAGAGTAGCTTCAACTCTAATACTTTTAAGCAGTATAAAAGTACTATATACTATATACTCTTGTGCACAGTAACAACTACAGGCCCTTTGTATAAACACCACACCTAAAATTTTCTTTGAAGCTTAACAATCAATCAATGCATTTAATCTAACAGTCACTGTTAGAAAGACCTTATTGTGATACACTATAAAAAGTGGTATCTAAACTATAAATAAAGCATGGAAGCACTGTCTTATTTAAATGTGCACAGCAACATGAGTTTAAGGTAACGAGGCACTCTGCGGTAATAAACACCCACTTAAAGTTAACTTTGGATGATGGCACAAAGAGCATTGTCTCCCCTTCTGTCAGTTTGTGCTTTTTCTGCAGGCTGACAGAAGTGCATCTGCTCCCAAACTTTAATTAAAGGGGTGGTTCACCTTTAAGTTAACTTTTGTTATGTTATAGCCAACTGTATTATGTTAACGGGCAATTCTAAGCAACTTTTCAATTGGTTTTCATTATTTATTTTTATAGTTTTATAGTTATTTGCCTTTTTCTTCTGATTCTTTGCAGCTTCTCTGACTGCTTCTAAAAAGTAAATGCCTGTAAGGCTACAAATGTATTGTTATTGCTAATTTTTATTACTGATCCTTCTATTCAGGTCTCTCCTATTCATATTCTAGCTCTTATTCAAATCAATGCATGGTTGCTAGGCTAATTTGGACCCTAGATACCAGATTTCTTAAAATGCAAATTGAAGAGATGCCGTATAAAAAGCTAAATAACTCAAAAACCTTCAATAATAAAAAATGAAAACAAATGGCAAACTATAATATAACTCTCTACATCATACTAAAAGTTATCTCGAAGGTGAAAAACCCCTTTAATGAAAAACAAACGTGATAATGCAAAAATACTATTTTATTCAATTGTTTTGCCAAATGTTTTGTGTTAAAACGTTGGGGTGATTCTCTGCCCAGAATATCTGCTATTCTGACTAATTGGACATTATATTGGTTGGTATGTATCTTTGTATTGCTAGTGCATTTTCTGTCTTGTATACTTGTTCCAAGTTACATAGTTACACGAGTTACACATAAACTTACACCACATGGGAGCAAAATATGAATGCATTTTAAAAACAGAATAGATCTGTGTCATTTGTAATTCTTTAAATCCAGCCATTGCAGGCATAAAGATAATCTCCCTTACTTAGAAATTGAGATCCAGTGACTAAGATCAGCTTGATGCTCTTTGATGTTCTACACTTAAGATGGCCATAGACGCAACGATCCGATCGTATGAATCATGGATTCGTACGATTTTCGGACTGTGTGTGGAGAGTCCCGACATTTTTCACCCGGCGGAGATCGGTCGTTTGGTCTATAGGACAGGTTAGAAAATTTATGTCGCCTGCAGATAATATCTCTGCATGTATTGCTGATCGTACAATTTTCAGTGGGAGACTGTTACTAGCTTTGTCAGACATAACTATCGATTGCTGTAAGAGGTAGAACATTGGCTGATCTGTTCTCTTACTACTTTATTTGGTCGGAATGGTAAGGCTTTTATCTGAATGGTTAGTGGCAGGTCGGGAGATGGGAAAGTCCGATCGTACGTTGATTCGTACGATCGGATCTTTGCATCTATGGCCAGCTTTAGGGGTTGAATTTCCAAGTGGTAAAAGTTTGAAATTCGACCATGGAATTGTAGAAATTCGATAGTGAAGGGTTTTTTTTGAGTGAATTTAGCCATTAAATTCCTTTAAATTCGAATTAATTTGAAATTCAACTTGGCAAAATGTATTAATAAAATTGACGGATTTAAACAACCTGAAAACTCAAATTCGTTTTGAAATCGAACAAACTCGAATCAAGTTTTATATCCGAAAATAACTCGAATGTCAGGAAGGCTGAAAACATCTTCAAACTGATCCCTGGGCCTTTCCCATTGGCAGTAATTTGGCAGGTTTTAGGTGGCGAATAGTCGAATTCTAGTGATTAAGCAAGCAAGTTCTGGATAGGGAGCATACAAGGCAAATAAACAAAATAGTAAACAGGCAGAGGTCCATGCAGGCAGCAGGCAAGTAAACAAACAAAATCAGCAACAGGAGACGTAAAACAGACCAGATCAATGGTAATTGTTTATCAGCTTGACGCAAAAACCCAGTTGAAAACTAGCAGTCATGCATCAGTGGGTATGTGAAAACCAATGTAGTGCAACAGCACAACGTTCCACATAATACAGCAAAAACAATATGACAGAAGTAAAGTTCAGCCTGCAGCTGTTTCCATATACCCAAACACTTAGCCTGTGGTAAACATACAGGTGTTTGTAGATGGAGAGCTAGAGCAATTTGCATTGAAGGTATTTTAAAACTGCCAAGATTTTCCTTAACCAAGCATTCTGCACTTTATATAAACTTTTCATGCAATGTGGTGTTGTGAACTGTTTTTACAAGTACATGAAAATAGCATTTTCTGCATACATTAAAAGTTGTTGTGCGTGCTGATAAAATCTCGAGGCTCATTTATCAAAGTCGAAATTCTAATTCATTTGAATTTTTTTTAATTCGAATATACTGGGAGGTTATTTAAGAAAAAATTAAAATGTCTAATATTCGATCAAATGGCTCCGGCCCAAAAATTTGAATCGTATCGCTATTAAAAAAAAATTGTTTGTATACTACGAAAAAAAAAACCGCCACTTACCAAATCTTACTGAATCTCTGATTGCGCTCCTCTTCAGAAAAGGCGATCGGGTGATCCATCATGCGGCGCGTGAATTCTCCTCCCTTATAGAAGAGGTAGAAGAGGAGGTACTGAAAAAAATATGTACATAAAAATCATATTTTTAGTTTGATCTTGCATACACAAAACTTGCATGCTCGTACAATAATTTATTCACATATCACTTTACAAAAACTTCTGGATAGAATGTGTTTATGGCAACGGACATTTAAACTCTTAAATCGTCACATCTGTTTCCTAGAACAGCCTCACACAAATGGAAATAATAAAAAAATCAACTAAGGTCATTAGATTTACGTTACTGACATTAAGCATTTAAGCAACAGAATATCACAAAAAACAGAGTATTAATAGTTTTTTTCTTACCAACAAAGTAAGAAACCGTAAAAAGTATATTCACAATCACAAAAACAGCAGTGGCAATTGATCACAGTCAGTCATGTAGCAACTTTCGCATAGAGTATTCTATTTACTGCAGGACACTAAACTATTCAGATTTACAGCATTTTTCAATGTACTTGCAAGGGTTTAGTAATGCAGTGCTGGTGCAGTAGCAATGGCATGCATTGCTATAGACGTAGATATCTGCTCGTTTGGCGATGTCGATAAACGAGCGGATCTCTGCCCGATGTGCCCACATTGAAGTGGGTGATATCGGACTGATCCTATCGTGGGCCCTAGGGGCGGTCAGATAGCGGCACCGAATACACGCAGAGATGCGGCCGCGATCCAACGGGATTTTTTAACTTGCCCAATCAAGATCGGGCCAACTTTCGGCCACATATCGATTGGGAAAGCCCGATGGATGGCCCCACACATGGGCCAATAAGCTGCCAACTCGGTCTGTTGGCAGCTTTTATCTGCCTGTGTATGGGGGGCTTAATAGAGTTTGTGTTTTTCAGACAAGCACTATGAATTCTGCATTCTTCTCCACATGGTGCAGGAATTTTGTACATTGCATTCTCTCCTGGTGCATGTACTGAATAAAATCCTTGCCAAAGAACAGGCCCTGGCTCAAGACAGAGCTGCTCTTCCTCAAGAAATTGAAAACACATAACTGACAGAGCAAAAACAAATAGTTCTATTAAAATATTTGACTACAATTTTGCTGTGTTGTTTTCATACTAAAGCTTAACAACTAAATAAAAAAGAAAATCTATTTTACCAAGTACAAGGCAATATCTCATTATTACCAAGAAATCATTTTTAAAAAATTTGAATTATTTGGTTAAAATGGAGTTTATGGGAGATGGACTTTCCATAATTTGGAGCTTTCTGGGTAACTGGTTTCCAGTTAACGGATCCCATACCTGTATTAAATATATCCAAAATGTTGACAAAATGTTATTTAAATCTAATACAGATTTGCAGTTTCCAATTTTAGAAGTTAACTATTTGGGGGTGGGTTCATGAATCTTAAGATAGTGTTTCATCATTTCTTGTAAGCAGTTTTTTTAAAAATTTTGATGATTTCAGTTATATTCAATATTCAACTCAAAAGGCTAAGAAATTACTTTTTTTTAATGTTTTTCTGACCTACACATTTAGCGGCATGAATTAAGACTTGTAGCACATTTGACAATTGCTACAATGTCTGTAAGATCTGGTTTTCTACCAACGCAGTTTTTCTTACAATACACGTTTTACCAAACTTTTTGGTTTAGGCCTATGTTGCATACAATTATATGATCTGTTATCCGGAAACCCGTTATCCAGAAAGCTCTGAATTATGGAAAGTCCATATCCCATAGATTAAATTTTATCCAAATAATAATAATCCAAATAATAATCCAATTTTTTAAAAATGGTTTCCTTATCCTCTGTAATAAATTAAACAGCACCTTATACTTGGTCAAAACTAAGGTATAGTTAATACTAATTGGAAGCAAACCCAGCCTATTGGGTTTATTTAATGTTTACATGGTTTTTCAGTAAATTTAAGGAATGAAAATCCAAATTATGGAAAAATGTATTATCCAGAAAACCCCAGGTCCTGAGCATTCTGGATAAAAGGTTCCATACCTGCACTGAAAGGAGACTTCACAGGTACAAAGACAAAATATAATGGTCAAACAAAGTTGGGACCTTTTCACCCACTTACCATGTCCAACATGGGTTCACATTTTTGGGTATTTAGAGGCCAATTTATTAGTGGTTTTAGAGCTTTTTGAAACCTCAATTAAATTCTATGTCTCTAAAACCATGAATGCCATAAAAATTATTAAAATATCTGAATATAAAAAGTAGGACGAGGAAAAAATGCTGAACAATGAACTAAAAAAATACAAATATCTCTAAAAATATCTCTAAAATTCATGTTTTTCAGAAATAACTAGCAAAATAAATCTGAAAACCTCTAAAAGTCTGTATGGTTATAAAAAGATCCAACAGGATCAGGGAAGCTCCCACTGACTTCTACAGGACCTCAACTACTCACTTGGAGAAGTTTTATATTACAGTTTTTTTTATAGTTTTACACTAAGGGGCAGATTTACAAAGCTCGAGTGAAGGATTCGAATTAAAAAAACGTCGAATTTCGAAGTGTTTTTTGGGCTACTTCGACCATCGAATGGGCTACTTCAACCTTCGACTACTACTTCGACTTCGAATCGAACGATTCGAACTAAAAATCGTTCGACTATTCGACCATTCGATAGTCGAAGTACTGTCTCTTTAAGAAAAACTTCGACCCCCTACTTCGGCAGCTAAAAGCTACCGAAGTCAATGTTAGCCTATGGGGAAGGTCCCCATAGGCTTGCCTGTGATTTTTTGACCGAAGGATATTCCTTCGATCGTTGTATTAAAATCCTTCGAATCGTTCGATTCGAAGGATTTAATCGTTCAATCGAGCGAATAATCCTTTGATCGTTCGATCGCAGGATTTGAGCTAAATCGTTCGACTTCGATATTCGAAGTCGAACGATTTTAGTTCCTGGTCGAATATCGAGGGTTAATTAACCCTCGATATTCGACCCTTCTTACATCTGCCCCTAAATCTCACACTTTTAGAGTTTTAGAAAAGTTTGGAAAACAAACTGTTTTGTGAAACAAAATTGTTTCTCTAAACAACTGTTTAGAGAAACAATACAATTCATTAACAAAATAAAAATCGGAATATTAATAAATCGGCCCCTTAGACTTCATCCTTCAATGGTAAACTGCATTGGGCTTAAATTTTAAACCAGGACAAGACTGTCCTGTAAAACAAATCTATATAAATGTACTGAGAATATTTATCTGAAAATCAAATTATAATTTAAAATTGCTATTTTTCTCATATTTGTTTTTATCTCTTTTGTCAATGAAATAATAACTGGTGAATCGTGTATATTTATTTTTACTTTGTTTACCCTAGTTTACATTAAGTTTTTACTGACTCATCTTGCATCTCAAGACAACTAAATCTGCTTACCACCTTCAATAATCCTCCTAATATTTTGTAAGCTCGTTATAAGATTCCATCAGACTTGTGGCCTTGCAGTTACGGTGTGGTTTGATATCAATATAATTTGGCAACATAAAAGCATTAACAGCAAAGACACCATAACTTTGCTTATGCCTCATATAGAAATAAATAGAATTATCATATAGCTTTGTCAGCATATTTTCCAATGCTCAGTGTAAACAAACCAAAAGGCTGTTAATTTATAAAGTAGTGACTTCACATATCCAGGGTGTTTGCTTATTATACTTGGTCCTAGTTTGAATATTTAGTGTTTGCAGTGCTGTTAGTAACCTTTTTGTTTGGTGTTTTGTTATTGTGGGAAAAAATCCTCTCAATACACAATTTCTAATCAATAAGTTACCAATAACTGCACAGGAAATTAGACTTCAAAGCAATTAGTCACTACTAATCTGACTTAATGATGTATTCTCATGTATGTATTTATAAGGTAAACACATTTATCTTTATCCTTTAACTCCTAAAGTGTAAAGGTGTTCTTTCTTGTGTGACAAAAAACAATAGAACTTCCTAAATCTGCAGTCCCAACAAGTGAAAGTAGTGAGAGTCATTTAATGCATAGGGCAGGAATGTGTGTGTGCATATACATGAACTAGACACTTCTGTTTGTATGGACAGTGATCAACCAAGCAAGGACCAAAAAAACTACTAGCAAGTTTCTGCCCTTTAGATTGTGTAACAATAATGAAGTGCAATAATGAAAATTTTTTAATTTTACAAGTATTTCCCGAACAAGAATGTTAAAGTTTCCATATTTTACAAAATGCTTGATATGCGACATGGTATGGGTTGCATATCATGAAAATGGAGGTAAGTCATATGTTTTTCATCTAATTTCCCACCGTTTATCTTGTATACATAGTATTATTATTATTATTATTATTATTAATAAGAAGGACTAGCAATATATTCCCCTGCATTAAAAGAGCTATACATTCACAAGAGGAGAGGAGGAGCATATTTATATATAGGCACTCATGGGCAGCTTTAGGGGGAGACCAACAGTGCATAAATAGTTAGATAGGTAGATAGATTTGTTTTGTGTTTCTGAACAATAGCTAACAATTTTTTAAAACCCCTTTTAAATAAAAAGCTAATTGGCTAATTTAAGTTGCATGCCTTTCTTCATGATTTTAATTTCTACAGGAAAGTTGTTAAAATTATGATCAATAACTTCAATGGAGCAATAAACACAAGTCACACCTGAGACATTCACTGATTAACATACTGACTAGCGACTTCCCAACATTACTTTTTGTGAAGATATGAGCAGTTTTGTTTATTTGACAGCTATAGTCCAACAAAGCAACTTCCTGGACTCCCTTTCTTGCTCACCTTGTGAGTAGCAGTTTAAAAGAACAGAAACACCAAAATATGAAAGTGTCCCAAAGTAATGAAAATTAAATGTACTGTTGTGCTGCACTGGTAAAACTGGTGTGTGTTTGCTTCAGAAACACTACTAAAGTTTATGCTGTGTAGCCATGGGGGCAGCCATCCAAGCACATGGCACCTAATAAATGACATAAGTACTGAAGAATCCCATTGTATACTACAGAACTTATCTGTTATCTGCTGTCTATCCTGTGCCTTTTCTCTTATGCTTTTTCTCCTGTTTGTTTATATATAATATAGTCATGTTCTTGAAACAAACACACCAGTTTTACCAATGTAGCACAACAGTGCATTATATTTTCATTATTTTCAGACACTTTCATTTTTTGGTGTTACTGTTCCTTTAAGCTGTCTCCTCACCAATGGCAACTAGTTTACAATTGATTATTCTCCCTTGCAAGACTATCCTAAGAACTTTTAAAAACTGAATTTTGACTTTAGAAAATAGAGTTAACTGTAAACTCCTTGTGAAATGTTGTACAATGTGAGACAAAGAGACGGCTCTGGTATATAGATAGTCATCATTACATGGTTAATCCAACTATTAAATGACAAAACTATAATTTGGGAGACATCTTGGAATGGATATATAAATTTGTTTGCTGATGGTAGCTCTGGTTCAATCTGTGGATCTGGTTCAATCTGTGGATTCTGGTGAATGTCACTGTAAAATACTATAAACAATTACTATTTATTAGGCCTGTGGATGGCTGTTTGGTCTCTGTGTACTTGAAATGCCAATGGCCATTTTGAATCCCAGTCTAGAATTGTTCTGTTTGTTTTCTTTTCCTGATGACTGAAACGTTCAATAAAACCTTCAATAAAACCTTGCATGAGATAGTTTATATATATAGTGAATAAAGTACCCCCTCTTGTAAAATATAAGGATATTATAAGTTACCGAGGAGTTTCATGACCATATAAAAACACGAGGCCGAAGGCCGAGTGTTTTTATACAGGTCATGGAACTCCGAGGTAACTTATAATATCCTCATATTTTACAACTGGGGGTACTTTATTAATTATAATACACAAATTTTAGTGAGTCATGTGACAGAAATGACATCAGAACTCACTGTTTATAACTGATGACATCACTACTCACCGTTTATAAGGATATAATTTACAAGATATTCATGGCTTTTGTGTATTATATATATATTATATATAGAGAGAGGCAGAGAGCATAAGCATATAACGCCAAAATAAAATATGTCCTGTAAACAAAGTTTTGGCATTAAGCATTGTTACGTAAATATCTAAAGAATAACGGATCCAAATGCAAATTTAAAATCATTACTTAACACAGAAAAATTGCTTTGAACATTTGAGGGGCATTTTGTGAAAAAAAAGATGCAGCCACACAATGTGCATCATTTGCAGAACATGATGTTATCACTGTACTTTACATTTAAGTTTAGAGACTCTGTAGTGTATAAAAAAAGCACTACATGATTAATATCATTATTTGTCCTATGTTCCTGCTCTTAAACAAAGACAGGACAATGTGAACTTTGAATCAGCCTTTTTAAGATATCTAGCAGTATGTCAAAGACTGAAATAATAACTAAGTAAACTAAAAATAGTAAAACAGTGGTATGTTCAACACAGGACATTAACATGCCAAAAGACTGCAGCTAATTCCCTTTAATCTGCAACTACTCTAAGTATTTATATACTTAAACATAGCTACCCCTACCAACTACTTTTACTTTGCTTAAAATGAAAATGCATAATCTGTTATTATATTATAATAAATATAATGTAAATATAATAACATAACAGATAATTAAAAAAACTTGCATATTTTATATAATAACGTATGTATATATATATATATATATATATATATATATATATATATATCCTTAAGAAAGGTCGGATAAAGATGCCATTTTGTGTGAAATAAATCACAAACATCACAACTAACAGAGAGTGCAGGTCCTGCTTTTACATACATGATTGATTATTGACCATGCACCTTCATTCTAATGAGAGTGCAGGCACTGTGGGACATATATATATATATATATATATATATATATATACAAACATACATTTTTTTAAATTCTGAGCTGTCCAGATAATGGATTTCCGGATAACGGATCCCATACCTGTATATATAATATATAATTGTATTATTTAAATTTTATTTAAAAAGTTATATAATAAGAACCTTACCAAATCTAAATACATGTATTATCATATAGAATTTGTTAATGCTGCAATCCATGTCTCTTTTTTTCTCAATTATAAGGTATGTTGAAAAAAGAAAGAAAATAGCAATATAGAAGAATGTGCTTTAAATAAATGAGTTAGGTAAAGCTGCAAGCTTTTGAGATTGCTTGGGCCCATATTTTTAAGGCCTTTCATATATTCTAACATTAACGCTAGAAAAACTATGGCCTAGATTTACTAAAGGTCAGTGTTATCAGTAGTGCTGATACACACAGCTGGGAGTTATAATCCATTGATAACCATTCACAATTCATTGAACATTTTTGGTGTTAAATGCCTTGATGTCATAATAACGACAAGAATTTATGTTATTGCAGTCTTATTAATCAAGCTTATAAAAAAAAGTTTTTTAAGCAATATTACTGCTAGGTCAAAAGTAAAAGTAATTTACATTGCCTTCTCACAGATATATACAGATAGATTTATGTATGCATGAGAATGAGTTACAGTCTCTAGTAATAAAACCCATTCCTATTTTTAATACTTGGTCTTGGACTGTATTTAGGTTAGTTTTTGGTATTAATATCACCAATATGTGTTGAATCTTAATAAATAAAGGGTTTTTGGAGGTAAAAATGCAAATCATACCCCCCCACACACACAAAAAATAAATAGCAGAGAAACATATCAAAAATATATGCAGCCAGTGATTGTCAATGCTCTTTAGTGAATCAGGCCCAGTATTCCTTATCAAACAGAAGAAAGTTTAATATTATATTTTTGAATCCAACATTGTCCTTTAGTGAATATAACAGGCCGGTGTTTCCTTCTATAATTTTATTTTTTTCAAAAAGGCATATTAGCAGTTATTTGCCTGGTATGTACACACACGTGCACACATAACATTCATGTTTGCATACAACATCAGTAGTAAATTAATAAGTAGAATGTTTGATTGAAGCATTGCACAACTGTTTGCTCTTCAAATGTGAGCTGTTGGATGCATATACCCTATCCGTACATTTTGGTAATTAGATTATTTAACCTTTTGACACAAGAGAGAAACAGTTATATGATACAGTTCTTTTTTTGTTGTTATTATGTACTGATAAAGGACCTACAAAAGATTTGACTTATTTAAATGGACTTTAATGACTTTGACAGCATTCATTTTGCAACATCTTTATGCAACTTGATTTTAATTTTTTCAATCTTTATTAAGGCACACACATTGCATTCAGTGAAGATAAACGTGTATTTTGAGTGGGAAATCCACAACTGTACATACTGCTTGAAAATCTGATTTTCATGGTTACTATAATATAGCTTTGAGCAACCTGAGAACCTTCATTTTTGAAATAAGTTTGAAAATGTGTATTTATGGTTATGTTTAAATTATTATCTAGCTGCATTGCTGATATATAATGTTGCCATGAAAACAGATGTATGCCGAAAGCTTGCAGTCAAAGTGCTGTACAGGTTATTAGTTTTCTAGCATTCTGGTACAATATTTTTTCTATGTTATATTGTCACAGATGTTACCTTGTATTCCAGCACCTCCTAGTAAACTTCTGTGTCCCTAGTTACTTCTATAACTTATGTCCCAATTGCATTTTTGAACTGCACACCACACATTTATTTCATTATAGGTTTCTTTGAAAATTTTTTAGACACATTTCCTGCATGTTTTTTACTCCTGCTAAGAGACATCTATTTTCTGCTTACTACCCTGGTTCTCCAGATCTTTCTGCATTTCCTGTCCATTTCTTTCCCATTAATAAACCATTACTCACCCTGATACTGACCTGAACTCAGCCTCACTCATAAATTTATCTCCCCCTTTGTTTTGAAAGGTTCTAACCAACCACTCCCCTTGTCCTATAGTACCTATCTTACAAGTTATAGCCTCTGGCCTCTTCATTTCCACACAGGATGTCATTCTTTGACAGCACTTCACCTGTACAATCCATCATGCTCATTTCTCCTAATACTTGTGCTCTTATCAGATCTCAAAAACTTGATCTCTTCTGCATACACTACCCCCAACCTCTATTGTACCCAGCATCCTCTCTCCAGCCCATGTAAACACATGTTCTTCTTACTGTGAAGGGTGAGTCTCTATTGATTTTGTTTGTTCATTAAGAATCTATCTTCATGACACAAGACAGCAAGTCCTGATAATAAACTCATCACCTAGGGTTTATGAACTTAGATGTAAGCATGGTAGGATCTGCTATGTGTGCATGTGGGGGTGGTATTAGTTTTGTTTTTTTAAACATGAAAGCCAGAACTAGTATTACATTAGCTTAATATCACCCTAACATTTAACCATCTGTATTCCTCTATGTGTGTTTGGTATTTTTCTTTGTTTCTGGGTTTTTCCTTTGAAGCAAACTATATTTGTTGGAGAATTAGACATTCTTAGGGATTCTTAGTGAATCACATATTCATTTAAGATATACACCTCAAGCCACCTCTAAACAGGAGCAGTTAGGGTATCCTTAAAAATGTGCAAATGGACATGCACAGTGCCTGTACAGTACCAGCATGATGATGATGTGTATTTTGATGTATTGTACAGATCTTCTGATCAACAGCAACAACAGCAGCAGTAGTATATAATAAATACTTGTTATTAATAATAATTTATCATTGCATTGTAATTAACTGAAATTACCAGAACAGGCTACAGTGTGATAACTGTTGAGATCACTGAAGTATTTCAAAAATGTCTCCACTGTATACAACAATTTGCAAATGTACAGTATTCCCTATGTGACTTACTATTTGTACAGTATTGTGTGTGCTTTATATTTTCCAGTGTCCAGAATTTAGACTTACAGTCGAAACAAAAGGGGAGCCACAAATACATATAAACAGAAAATGGTGTTCCGTTTGCAGAGTAGTACTTTGAGCCCAAATATTATACAATTTTGGTGTTAGATATCCACTCTGCCTCCCTCATCTTCATGCAGTAATACAACGAGAATATCCGAAATTCATCCGGTTCCCTAGATCACGATGTACACAGCAGTAATAGAACGATTTAAATCCCACCAGATCCCGAATTATTGTGAGATAGATTAGCATATAGGGATTGATAGCAGGATAAACATAATACGATTAGAGATGTCTCTTTTAGATCTCCAGATATTGATTCAGAGAATTTTAATTCTAGAACTTGTTATGTTATAATCTGTGTTTATTACAAGACGGAACATTATCTGTGGAATTAAGCATTGAAGGTCAATTTAAGAAGAGCGAGACAGTCAAATCAAACGAGGTCCTTTGGGCAGATTTCGTTGGTGTTGTATAAGCTGAAACACACAGGGAGGGTGCAATGTGCCCATCAAGAAGTAATGATTGTGCTTAGCGTTATCCCAGCGATGTATTATTATTTCTGGGTATCGGAAATGCCATCTCCAGGAATCTAGATCCTAGGGTGCATTTATTTAGCTCAACCGCGTATTAAAGAACAATATCAATCATGAACCAACGTTTTCTGATCTGTAACTGTTTTGTCGTTAGTACCTGAGGATCATCTACTGTAATAAAAATGTATATTAGAAACTGACCCTAATCCTCAATGGGAGACACCTTGCGCCCTTAGGAGCTATTTCTGCGCACAGAATACATACACCACGTTGCTAAAGCTCAGAGCTGCTTCAAGTGTGCAGGTATCCTGTGTGTCACAGGAGCGGAGTAAAGTGATCGTAAATTTTCTAATTACAGTTTAACACCAAGACAAAAAGGTGTTAATGGGTTTAATCCCAGGGCCTCCTATTGTCTCTCCCTCACACTACAAATTTACACAGCGCCCAAAGGGCAGCCCGGGCTTTCCTTTGTTAGGATTTCAATTTGCCTGATTTCTCCCAGCTTTGATGTAAAACCGGGACCTCCAACTCTTTGAAGTTCCTTATTAGGCGAATATGAAGCCTCTGTTTCGACCGCTGATCGTTTTGACTAATTCGAGATCCTCTTTGTAAAAAAAGATTTAAGACGCGCTGCAGAGACAATATAAATGCGGGAGAATATGCCAACCCTCTGTCATTAGCCCTAATCTGCATTTGCATACGGTCCCAGGGCTGAGGGGGAGCCAGTCCAAGGGGATGAAGGATTCCTGAAAAGGCCAAGGCAGGATAGATCAGCTAAAGAAGCTCAAAGTATAAACGTTCCCTTATGGGGTTTTTTTAAAAAAAAAAGAATTGTGTTTTTGGATATATGTGTGTTATGCACATATATACGCACGCAGCACCTTATTTACAAAATAACACATTTCTATGGTATACTTCGTGAGTTGTGTGTGCATAGCTATAAGGATACAATCACACGATTTGCTATAAATGCATATAAACTATGTATATATATATACACACACCTTACTTGACACAAGACACAAATCCACAGCCATTTCGTGGGACTTCCCTGTGTATTTCCCTGCCCTTGGTTCTCCATAGGTTGCTAGAAGAATACAGGATACAAGCTTTTTGTACTTATTTGGAATACTTGTGACATTTTTTAACCCCCACCCTGAAAAAACTCTCACTTTCGAAAAGCTTTGTACCCCCCCTCCTCCTCCCCCTCCCCCTCCATCAGTGGCACGTGAAGGGTTAACTGAAAGATTGGCGAGGAGGATATTTAAGAAGGACTTGTGGATAAAAAGGAGAGAACCGAGAGAGCGAGAGCGAGTGAGACTATAGAAGACGTGGGAGGAGTTTACGCTGGGCTGGAAATGTCAATCAGAGTGTGAGTGCCAATGATCTGAAGCAATCTGTTAGGAACTGACCTGGTCCACTCAGATCAATAGCACCAGAGGGAGAGGACAGAGCCACCGAAATCCCTGCTGGAACCCTAGACGCCCGGTCCCCCCTTCCTCGGTCGCTTGATGTGTAGGGAGACGGGGAAGCAAAGTCAGATCATAGAAGGGGATTCCCTGTGCCTCCGGCTGCACCATGTCCTTCCCACAACTGGGTTACCAGTACATCAGACCTCTGTACCCCTCGGACAGACAGAACGTGGGGGTGACCAGGAGCGGAGCTGAGCTGTCTCCGGTCGGGACTCTCTCTAATGTACTCTCCTCCGTGTATGGAGCTCCCTACGCTGCGGCCGCCGCAGCACAAGCCTATGGAGCCTTCCTGCCCTATAGCGCGGAGCTGCCTATCTTCCCCCAGCTGGTAAGGGCACTTCCTTCTCCCTCTACACTGCGCCAGCCTCACCTTTGGCCCCTGGTGAACAAGACTGTGTGTGTCCGTGCAACTACTCCCACGCAATCACTGAAACACTTCCCTCAAGTTTTCTCCTTTCTGAATGTTCCGTGCGATTGTCTGTGTGGGTGTGTATGGTCTCTCTGTCCCGTCTCAGTCCCTTCGTGCTCACATCTCCCACAATTAGAGAAGTCGTCGCTATCCTCCCAAGGGTTAACAGACGTGCCTAACTGGCAGTTTTTGCAGACACTGTCACATACCAGTGATACATGAACACTGACAGATGAGAAGTAATATCTGAGATGATTTATAATACCCACAGCACAGTGTTATAGGACAGGGCAGATATGACACTTATCTGAGCTATAGAAAAAGGTACAGTAGTTAGTAAGTAGGTTAATTAGTGGGTTAGTTGCTGCCACCATACGTGTCCGCCAGCGCAGCCTGTCGCTAGTTTTTTTAGTTAGTGCAATAAGTCTAATATTTTCTTTTATTACAGGGGTCACAATATGACATGAAAGACAGTCCTGGGGTCCAGCACGCTGCCTTCTCTCACACTCACCCAGCTTTTTATCCCTACGGACAGTACCAGTTTGGAGACCCGTCAAGGCCCAAAAATGCTACGAGAGAGAGCACAAGTACCCTGAAGGCCTGGCTCAATGAGCACAGAAAGAACCCGTATCCGACCAAGGGAGAGAAGATCATGCTTGCTATCATCACTAAAATGACCCTCACGCAGGTGTCCACCTGGTTTGCTAACGCGAGGAGGAGACTTAAAAAGGAAAACAAAATGACTTGGGCCCCTCGGAGCCGAACAGACGAGGAAGGCAACGCTTACGGCAGCGACCACGAAGAAGACAAGCACGAGGACGACGAGGAGATAGACCTGGAGAACATCGACACCGAGGACATTGAGAGTAAAGAAGATTTGGAGGACCCCGACGCTGATTTACATTCGGACTCTAAAACCGATGCCAGGAGTGACTCGGAAGTCTCGGATGGGTTTGAGGACCTGAATGTCCCCGAGGACAGACTCCTCAAATCAGTGGTTGGTCCAAGGCAGGTTTTAAATGAGGACAAGTGTGCACTTTCTTCTGACGCTAAAGTTCCGCAGCCTGCTTGTGAGCAGAGCAAACTTGACAGAATCCCCCCAAGTCCTCCTCAAGAGAACAACATGCCCGTGGCCCATAAACCCAAAATCTGGTCACTGGCAGAGACTGCTACAACCCCAGATAACCCACGCGAGTCACCCAACACTGGGGGCTCAGTGAACACTCAAAACCTGATTGCACAACACAGACTTATTCCCTCCCCAGGGAGCAGGTTCCAGGGTTGGACTGGGAGAGCTTTCTCTGCTCAGCAGTTGTCTTTGCTGAACTCTGCTCATTTTCTGCACGGACTTAGCGTCTCTCACACAGCCCCGGGCTCTGGCAGTGCAACTTTCCATAAGGCCACGGAGCTCAAGTGCAGCGCAGACTCTCAAACAGGTGATTACCGTGCGCTTTAGCGTCTACATAAAGGTCACACCTCTGAGTATAATATGTCATACTATTCTACGCGATCCTTACAGCCCAGAGTTGAGCAAGTGAACTCATGGTAGTACCGCCGCCTCCCAATTCCAAAATGTTTTTTTTATTGAATAATGAGCAATTGTGTATCAACCATACGAATTAAAGTAGCTAGATAGGTTTAACTTACACGTGAGTGTGTTTGAGTATGGATGTATTGATATTAACTACACACATCTATATATAACCTACATACATCTATAATATGCTCATTAAAATAATTACAAAACAATTGCAACGGAATCCTAAACGCTAATGTAAAAATGGTCTTTAATGTTTGCCTTGAAAAATGCTTTGCACATAGAGTTTTTTCCCATAAATTCACGATGGTATAGCAAATAAAATGCAATATGAAAACAGGGCTTGGAGATATTTGCTTAACTGGAAAAGTTTATTCGCAATAAATATTGTTTGGCCCAAGGAAGCTTTGATTTGACCTACGGGCTCAATAAATAATTTAGCAAAAGCCCATGGGCACAGACTAGATTGAAATATGAAATGCAAATGAAATAAGAGTGAGAGCTTTTTGTTACACACAGAAAACATAGAGGGGATAGGATAGATAGACAAAAGTCTACTAATAAGTAATATGTTTAGAGCATTGCTAAATTAATTAGGTTGTTTGGAACAAAACTATTCCATATAATTATTGCACATCATAACAGACTCAGTCATAATTGCCCTTTACAAAGCCTTTTTATCATTTCTGCCCTTATAGATCGACTGAGCACAGTGGACATAGAAAAAAAAATACCTGTATTAAATACAGCTTTTCAACCAGTGCAACGGAGGTGAGACTAAATTATTATTATTATTATTATCATCATCATTATTATTATTATACATTGTACTAATGACACGTTATCTGGTCTGATATTTGAGTATTTTTTTTTTTAAATGAAAATAAAATGATGGATATGCAGGATATTACCATCCTTATGAATTTTTTAGTTCCATTAGAATCATTTCAGCGTCTTTCTAAGAAATCAGATGTAGCCGTTATGAGAGGAGACAGAGTTTGTCTTTATTGCAGTTATGAGATAATTCGCAGGGTTTAGAAAGGATTAGGCGAACTTTCGTATTTTTCTACTGCTACAATTAAGTGTAGGGCGATTTTTTTGCTTTAGGGCTGTCACCAAAAAAATGTGTTCAGTGAACAGGGTTAATTGAAGTCTGGCATATCTAAAATAACATTTCAGTCGTTGTTTGGATTGTTTAATTTCTTTTTAAAAACACAGAGGGAGAAAGTATGAACATAATGCCTTGTATTAGCGCATGAATAACTAGTTACCCACACGTTTATTAATATATTGGTTGATCTTTCTTCCCAGGTCACAAAATCAACTGGACGCTGCCCTGATTCTTTCCGCTTTATCCTCATCCTAACAGTGTACTTTTTATATTTATATATTTTTTCTTTTTTTTTTTTAACTATTTGAATGGCTGTAAAACATTTCTCTGCCGGGTAGTCACGCCTTGTAAAGCATGTCTGTGGATACAATGAAATACAAATGTGTTTCTATAACTCTCATGCAGACCAGCTGAGCTCCTATGGTTTGTCTTGTGCTAATTAAACGTCGGTCATTTTTTTTGTATATATAGTACAAATGTAAATATGTGTTTAAACCAAATTGTACAAGAAAGTATATATTTTTGGTTAATAAATTCTTCCCAATTTACTACACTTTATGTGACTTTCTTTACGGTCTATTTTGATGGACTGATGTTTCTTTCTTTTTTCTTTTTTTTTTGACTGAAAACCAATGCTGTGTTTTTCATTGAGTCGCATTAAATATTATCTCATGTATTTTGTTACAGGAGTCAGTTCTAAGCTAAAGTTTTCCTCTCCAGCAGGTTCGTTCTGACAGAACCCGGTAGTAACATATTTAAGAAAGAAGCAAGCAGCTGCTAGATTTGGCCACATATAAATGAACACCTTAAGAATTTGACGATTTAATAGTGGAAGTATCAGTTACTAATTGATTAGATTTGGGCGCCAATTTAGTGCTCTATATAGCGCGTTTCACTGAAAAGGTGAACGCTGGCTGCAACGAGTTTTATCTGACCACTTCCACTCATCATTAGATCCATTGTACTAATTGATTGTAAACGCTATTATTGTGTTTTCTTTAAGAACGAGCTATTTGAAGGTCTTTAACCATGAACGGGTTTGTGCGAGATACAGTTGATAATAGCGCTGGGTTGGCGCGAAGTGTAGGGTTACAGCGCCCTCTATCGATCCATATCTACAGATAAGAGCAGATTTCTACTTTCAGAATTAAGTGGGCGCTAGTGTTTAATGCCTTCTAACTTTCTGAGGCAAAGTAACGCAAAGCCGAGAAATCCACATTGGAAAGTATAATGTTAAAGGAAGGCCGTGGTTTCATTTATTAGGTTATAGCCAATAGGCATTTCAGTGGAAAGTATATGTCGATCTGAGCAGAAGCCTTTGACAAGTGACAAGGCTATCAAACCGTGTCTGGCTGAGAATGGCGGGAACTGTAGTATGTGAGCAGTGCCAGGGTAAGCAGGTCTTTTCGTACCCCTCCGCCTCTCATAAAATGGTTATAAGCAACAAGTCCCGCCCCTTGTGCATCACGTGCTTCCGGTGTTTGTGGCGTGAAAATAAAAAGGTGTCGTTTAGACTTAGCTCATTAGACACCAAATTTAATAGCTTACATTTTTTTAATCTATTTATTTTTACTTTTTTAATCTTTGATTAGGAATATCCTTAAAAAACAGTGCAGGATATGCTACCTTAATTTCAGGATGGATTCTATACAAACTATAACATTATTATTAGGGATGCACCGAATCCACTATTTTAGATTTGGCCGAATCCCCGAATCCTTTGCGATAGATTAGGCCGAATACCGAACCAAATCATAATATGCAAATTAGGGATGGGAATCGGAAAACATTTTTTTTCTTCCTTGTTTTGTGACAAAAAGTCACGTAATTTCCCTCCCTGCCCCTAATTTGCATATTTAAATTATTATTCAGTTAGAATCCGAATCCGGCTGAAAAAGGTAGAATCCTGGCCGAATCCCGAACTGAATCCTGGATTTGGTGCATCCCTAATTATTATATAAGTGTAAGGGGACGGTATTTCTCCTCGTTTACTGGCGATAACTATTTTGCTCCGTTGCCTCATTTTCAATGTATTGTCAAATGGGCTTTCTTTGAAACAACTTCTAAATATTGTTCGTAGGGTTGCCACCTTTTCTGGAAAAAAATGCCAACCTTCCTATATATTTATCTTGTTTTCATATTAATAACATTGGGATCAACCATCATTTTTACCTGCCTGGCTGGTAAAATACCGGCCAGGTAGCAACCCTAATTGTTCTGCATATTTGGGAGGTGATTTTTTTTTAAGCGAGTGCTTCAACGGCAATGGACACAATCAGTATGTTTACTGTGTGGATAGGCTCTTGGCGGAACGAGCAAGTTTCTACAAGTTGCTTTTCTGTTCTTTCACTTTGTGACCAGTGTGCATACATCTGTAATCCAGTCGCATAGTGCTGCTTTAGCCTGCAAAGTTGTAGCACAGGGCATTGTTCTGTAGCAATTGCAGCTTCACTAAAAGTGTTCAGACTAATTGCAAACCACTGAAACGTATGGCTGCTCAAACGTCCCGCTGCTCTGATTGTGACGTTTACAGATCTGAATAGTGTGTCTACTCGTATCTGGTCTGGGGGGGGGTGCAAGACATGCATTTAAGGATTTTTGCTGCAGTGAGTTGCTAAGGGGAGTTCCCAAAGTGTCAGTGCTGATGTCTCATTTGTTCTAACCCTCTTCATTGGCCTTTGTTATAAGATGTTTATAACTGTAGCTATATTTGGAGCATTCATTTTATCGAGGTGATACAACAAGGCACTTAATTAAACCTCAGTAAAAATTGTGTTCCCTCAAATTTGTAACCCCCTAACCAAATGCAGCTGAATTGACGCATGTGTGCTGGATAAGGTTGTTATTAGAAAATACATCTTTTTTTATCCTTCAATTCAGATTTAACAAGCTGTCTGATGCAGAGCCAAATCATTTGTCTAATTTTGTTTTATGAAGATTCAATGGGTACTAAAAGCCCTGGAGAAAGTCTGGTTACCTGTACGAATGATTACATGCTTTGAGAATCTCCCTTGTGCTATGTGTTTAGATACTTCTAAGTAGCTGGTTGTTGACATCTATAATTATACATATCAACTACCCTAATTTATTATTTTTTTCAAATAAATATATATATTTATTTATTTTTTTCCTGACAAAGGTCCCTGTGACGGATCGAAAGATTGCGTTTAATAAAATCTGCTGTTCTTGATTCTCAAATCCTGTGAGGTGTGCACCATTGTCATATATATATATATATATATATATATATATATATATATATATATATATATATATATATATATATATATATAATATATATATATATATATATATATATATATATATATATATATATATATATATATATATATATATATATATATATATATATATATATATATATATATATACACATACATACATTCAGTTTATATATCTTTGCATAATAGTCAGTTGTGATCAGACTTGGCAGAGGGCAATGTGGGGATCTGATATAATGCCCTAAGCATTTCCCTCACCCTATTAGATGTCCCACCTCAACCTCAACAAAGCCCACTGAAAATAAAGACAAAAAACAAGCAAGTCATACTGGCATGATTGCTAAATTGCTAAACAATAAGTAAAACTTTAATCAAACATTTTATTTAATAATATTATAATATATGCATTATATATTATAATACTATTTTAATAATATTATTTATTTAATAATAGTAAGCTATCAGTGCCTACATTGTTATTGTATTTTATTTGTTCAATCCTGTAAACTTGTAATTTGATATTAGCTAATAACACATTTATTCTTGGGACAAAATGTCTTACCTGCAAGTACAGCCCGTCCCTGGAACTGTTTTGAAATCGTATTTGAGGAAAATACATGTTAAAATGTTCTTTAAGGCTTATCCTCAAAGATAGTTATATCCAAGTTTGGATGTGATTCCTTTGCCAGAACCTAGGCAACATTTAAAAATAACAATTTAGTATATGTTGTAGAGATATGTCAACTTATGATAGCTATACCATTTCAAGGAGATGGTTTATCACAGGTAAGTTATAAAAAATTAGGTTAGTATTCACCAGAATATTCCATGTTCATTTTCTCCTATAGAGTTGCAACTGAACTAAGTAAAGGTCTGATCTGTGCTGTACATAAGACACCAGCGTTTGAATATGAATATTTGAACAAATAAGCACAATTTCACAAATATCTGCATGCTCCTTAATAATCACCACTTCACAAATATCTGTATTCTCCTTGTGTGCACTCACAGGCTGACACCATGCCTGTGAGTCTACTTGTAAGAAGGAGCAGATTGGAGTGAATTCTTTTTTCACAACCTGTGTTTTTGCCCAGTGTAAAACTAGTGTGGCCCAAATATAAAAATCATACAATTGTCCAATAGCTGAGAGTGAGAGGTACGATTTGAAAATTGAGGTGCACAGAAGTAATCCTAAAAACCTGAAGAATATTAAGAACATTTGCGAAACCACTTGCAAAATTGCCAAAAATGTAGCTTTATAACATTTGAAACTGTGGGTATTTAATAAATACACAATGAGCAGAACTACATTTTTTATTTGTTTTTAAATTTTCTTCACTATACATCATACTATTACACTATTACATTACATTTATATTCATTGTCTTTCACTATAAAGCAGAATGTAACCTTAAAAAAATAACTTTCCATGCTTTGAGACAAATATATCACAGAAAATTCAGTTTAAGATTTGCTATTCAGCAATTGTGAAAAATGGTCATGGATCTGGAAATAATACCAATATAACCTAACACTGAATCATGTACTTTTTCTTTCATGTTTCTTAGGCAGAGCACAAAGGAGTGAATCAAATTTATTTTTTGAAAGAAAGCACATAAGCTATAGGCTGTTTTGTGACTGTTTGCCTGTTGCTGTTCATGTAGGTATTGAATCCAAAAAAATAAAGATGCTGCTTCTTTAAAAGGAGATCAACTAACTGCCATCTACAGGCTTTCAAAACCCCCTCCTTGTCACATGCCTTGGGAGTGCTTCCATTAAATCATACCTTGAAAGCTATTGAAGTTCATTTCTTGCAGCTACTGTAAGTGCTTTCTGAATCATTTCCTTGATACTGTAGTTCGCAGTGTTTTTTAAGCTCACGCTGACACACAAGTACCTCGATACTATTCTGTACAGAGCCTGTCAAAAGCATGCTCAGCTGCCAATACAGTCCCTGCTTCCTGGGAAGCAATATCGGAAGCCAGTTTGAAATATTTATGTAAAATAATGATTTTTTTTCTAACTTGAATGTTAGCCCCAATATTTTCTGTAACTTTTTTATTTTTTATTGAGATGTCCTGCAGTTCAAGATCCCCTTGGCACTGGGTTTCAGCTTGAATAATATCTCCTCTTCTGTTGGGCCTCAGTAAATATTTTCCTTCTGTTAGGAAATGAACCGTCATACTATCTACAGCTTTATAAAGCAACAGGAATGTTTTTGATTGTGTCCCCAAGCTCACAGATTTTAACACTGTCCCTGCTGTAGGCAAGTATAGATGCAGTCTGGTGCTAAAAGGTTGTAGAAAGGGGGGAGGGGAACGACAGCGTGATAGCTCTTTCATAATTCAGAAATGTTTCTGTAGCCGCTGCATATTTAATAGAGTGATTAAATGTTCTTAAGGATCTCTTTTTAAGAGAGGATATTTAAATCAATATTTGGGATTCCAGTCTCAGCTCTTTAAACATTAACACAATTATCATGTGACTTAATTAATTTACAGCCATCGTGAAAAGGGGAACATATGCAGTTGTGGGAAACAAATGGACGTTTGGATATTATGATTCCAGATTAAATGCTTTCAGAGGGTTTAACACTACAGAGATCCAGTAGAGAATATGTTCACAATGCCGTGGGTTAGCAAATTAAGTTATATTAATATGCAATTAGTTTTTTATTTCTAATATTTCTAATATTTCCAAACTTGGTGAACCAGATTTATTTATGATGATGATATAATCCATCATATGGGGCTGTCTAGTTTAAGCCATTCATTTACATTTTAGGGCCCCAATCTGAACCCCTGCCATATGTATGCTGTATATTGGTAATAAACAAATTTTAAGGAAATCAGTAAAACAGCACTGCTATAAGGGGCCACTGCCCCAGCCATGCTCATTAGGCCCAAAATACTATCATAACTGCCCAAGCCGCTTTGCAACCTACAAATAAGATCTTCTCCTCTCTTGGGGCCCCCTCTAGCCAAGGGACCCTAACTGGGATATCCCTCTGATGGCAGCCCTGCATCTTGTGCCCCTCCCAAGTCCAAACTTTTAGGGGCAGATTTATCAAGATTTATTAAGAAATTTGAATTTTGAGCTATTTTTTGTGTACTTCGACTAGGGAATATTCCAAATTCTATTCAAATCTGAAAAAAAATTGAAAATTCGAATATCGAAATTTATCATGTACTGTCTGTAAAAATTCAACTTTGACCATTCGCCATCTAAAACCTGCCGAATTGCCATTATAGCCTATGTAGGTCCTCCTAGAACCTATTTGGAGTCAACTGGTGGACATTGAACAATCAAAGTTTTTTTTTGGATAAACTTTGAATCGAATTCGATCAAATTTGCTATTAATTTGGCCGAATACGGACCTATTCGATCGCAAACGGACCTATTCGGCCAAAAAAAAACTTTGACTTAATTTCTGTTGGTCTTTTTGAATTCGAATTTAGATGTTTTTCAAATTCGAAATTCAACCCTTGATAAATATGCCTCTTAAAATTCATCATGTGTTCAAAGAACAGATCTGCAGTTGCTTTTGTGAGTACACATACTGTATACTGTAGGTTTAAAGTTACTAACCATACAGAGAAAAGATAAGAACAATTATAATATAAAATTTGTTATTGGTCTTGAAAATAACTTCCTTGGATCTTTCTTTTCATTAGGTTTAAAAATAAAAAAAAAATGTGTTCATCTGTTGTACATGAGAGCATGGTTTGATAATGGTGTTTTTGAACACCATTGCTTGAAATGGAAAAGGTAGAATGTAAGCAACTGGTGCAGGTTTTGCAGAATGCTGGATACATTTGTTAGAGAGAAATGGCAATGCCACAATAAAGGAGTCCGATGCTATAAGTGTCAAGAGAAACAAAATGCGTTGGAGAGTGGTAGGAAAAGGCAGTGTAAATAGTTCTGTTAGATGCTATCATTTTAACCACAAGAACATTTGGATTAAAGCTAATGTCAGTGTTAAATAGAATCATCATCAGAGTGCTCTCCTAAAAAGAAACATAAACAGCACACACTATGTTAAGGTTTAAATATCTGTGAGCCTGGCTCAGATGGAAGTGCTATTTTGGCACACCATCTTCATGCTTCTTTACTGTAACTGTCACGGTCGGCACCCTAAACCAGAACTAGTGCCAAGTCTCGGCTCGGCTTCACCAGTAGTGTGACCGCCTTTGGCTTCGGGAGGAGCCCTCAGCGTACTCAGATGCCACCTGGACTTTACGAGAGGAGCAAGGCGAGGAGTTCTGGCAGGCAAAGGGGCACGACAGTTGTAAAAGTCAGTTAGGCCGAAGGTCGCGGTATAACAGAATAAGGCAGAATCGTAGTCAGGCAGGCTGGGTCGAGGCAGGCAGATAGCAAGGATCGTCAAACAGGCAAAGGGTCAAAACCGGGTGATCAATCAAAGGGTTAAGCAGAAGAGTTGTCGTAGGCAGGAAAAGGTCAGGATACAGATTGTCGGATTGTCAGAAAGCAGGCTGGGTCAAACACGGATTATCAGAATACAAAACAGACACTCAAGGCTCAGGAAACCACAAGAACTAAGTTCTATCACGGGCAATGTCTGGAAGCCCTTTCAAACTATTTATACATTTGAATTTGGCACCATTGCGCGCTGGCGTCATCACGCCAGCGCACCTGTGCCTTTAAGAAACATGGAGGCGCGTGCGCCCTTAGAGGGACAAGATGGCGCTGGATAAGGAGCGGCGCGGCGGGCGTCCCCGCTGCACCCCTAGACCACCAGGGCAGGTAAGTTTTGTTACAGTAACATTGAATTGCATATTTAAGAAAGCATTGTTTACTGGGGTTTGTGTGTATCTACATAAGTACTCTGTACCTAGCCATTTAACTTTTTATAGCAATACTATGTACAATTCAGTTCAGGCTTTCCAAGGAGGGTTAATGTCCATGCTTAAAATAAACTGGCCCATTTTTGGAATGTAAATCCACTAGGTGCTAAAATGTGTCAATCAGCTCTTGTAGAAATAGGTTGCTGTCTGAGCTAGTTATGCAAAACAGCAGCTAACCAGCAAATATCATCAAGGTGCACAGAAACAACGAGCAGAGAGTGATAGACCATTATCTGCATGCAAACACTACCAGCTGTATTTTTAGCAACTAGAATGTAGGGCACAAGTGTACATATTATACTGTATGATCCAAATACTCTACTAATTCCTTTGCAGATCTAGTCATCATAGGGGTAGGTTTCAATAAGCAGCAATAGAACATGTGTACTCCATTTGAGTTACAGGGACTGTCCTCACAATAATTACCTGGTCAGTATCACCTTTAAATGAATTGTATTTAAAATTAATTAATTAACAAATAAAAGTATCACTTTTCTGTCCTTATTTTGCAGGTCATGGAACTCTGTTCTGTTCTGTTACTTCTAATATCCTCATATTTTCCAACAAGGGGTACTTTATTTATTATAATACACAAGTTTTAGTGAGTCGTGACAAAAATGACATCACTACTCACCGTTTATAACTGATAACATCACTAGTCACCATTTATAAGGATATAATTTATGGCTTTTGTGTATTATATATCGAATATCATATAAACCTTCATATCTTATGACTTTATCTTTGATTCTATGGCCAGCTTAACTGTGGATTTCTGATGTACACATCCCTAGTCCTATAGAAAATGCCCAGGTCTTTTAGTTTCAGTCTTATTTCCAGCACAAATGAAAATAAGACTAAAACATCCCCATTGTATTATGAACATCTAACCATTCGTAATACATAACCATTTCTCATAATACATAAATATCTTTGTATGCAGGAAAGAACACTTCTTTTCAACTCTTATTCCCAATGGAAAGAGTGGGAGGGTCATACATCCAATATTAATGTCTTCAGGTGTGCTGTTGTGATGATTATCATAACAATGATATAATAATATAATAAGCTCTCTAATGCTTTATTTACCAGTAAGTCTTTCCATTTGACGCATGGTCACACATTTTGATCAGAAGATAGGAGGTTCCGCCTAAATATTCAGAAGGGGGTTTTTACAATGAGAGCTATGAAGATGTGGAATATTCGAACATGCTGATACATTAGATAGCTTTAAGAAGGGGCTGGGTGGCTTTTGGTGAGGGAATACAGGGTTATGAAAGATAGCTCACAGTACAAGTTGATCCAGGGACTAGTCCGATTGTCATTTTGGAGTAAGGAAGGAATTTTTTCCCCCTCTGAGGCAAATTGGAGAGGCTTCAAATTGTTTTTTTTTGCCTTCCTCTGGATCAACTAGCAGTAAGGCAGGTTAAAAGTGTTAAAAGGTTGAACTTGATGGGCGTGTGTCTTTTTTCAACCTAACTTACAATGTTACTATGCTATTATTATAGGGAATTCTTGGATAGCCAATTATCTTTAATTAAAAAGAAGTTTATAAAGCAGACTGCAGTGCAAGGAGTTCACTGGACAACTGGTAGTATAAAGACTGGGCAGATTTACCAAATATGATCTGGAGAATCCTGAATTTCTAGCAGTTCAATATTTTCATGTAACAAATTCTGGAAATCAGGAAATGTTTAAACAAGTGTGTATACATTTTATCAAAGGAGATACCTGCACTGTGTATTGGAATGTGTTTGAGCACCATTCTGTTCAATGGGATGATATTACTCAAAACTGCTCAGCATTAACATTGCCACCTATCAGAATCCTTACTCCCAGATGTAAATCACATATGACGAGAAAGGATTCTTTCTCCTATATCTTTTTACATAGGGATATCATCATTTCTGCTTGCTAGAAAATATTGGGGGCATCTATTAGAATTTTGCCAAAACGGTTGATACAGTGCCCCACAAATGACTGCTTTCTAAACTAAGGTATGTTGAGCTTAATGAAGTCATTTGCACAAGGATAGGAAACTGGCTACAGGAGTGGGTACAGAGGGTGGTTGTTAATGGTACGTTCTACATTCTCCACTTAAGGTTCTTAGTGGGGTCCATCAGGGCTTGATATTGGGTCCACTTTTATTTAACTTGTTCATTAATGACTATGGGGAGGGCATTGTAATTAAGTCATCAGTGATTACAGATGACACAAAACTATGCAGCCCAATTAATTCCATCCAGGATGAAGCATTCTTGCAAGAGGCGCTTAAGGGGTGATATAATAACTATATATAAATATATAAGGGGATCATATAATAATCTCTCTAATGCTTTATTTACTAGTAGGTCTTTCCAGCTGGCACAAGGTCACCCATTCCGATTAGAAGAAAAAAGGTTCTCTAAATATTTTGAAGGGGTTTTTAACAGTGAGAGCTGTGAAGATGTGGAATTCTCTCCCTGAATCAGTTGCACAGGCTGATACATTAGATAGCTATAAGAGGGGGTTGTATGACTTTTTATTAAGGGAGGGAATACAGGGGTATGGAAGATAGTTCATAGTACAAGTTGATGCAGGCACTAGTCCGATCATCTAGCAGTACTCAGGATCATCTAGCAGTAGGCAGGTTATAAATAGACTTAAAAGATTGAACTTGATGGGCCTGTGTCTTTTTTCAAACTTACTTACTATGTTACTATGATAAATCCCCAAAAAGTAAAAATGTTAGTGTCTAAATATTTCTATCAATATAATAAACAATAAGCCTAAACTCATATCAGAGAATGTTAAAAGAACTGAAATCTTTATATAGCATATATAACTTCTTATGCTAGAGTCAACCAATATGTTTTCTCTGCAAGGTTTTATTGCAAATTGGTTCATATGTGGAGAAAAGTATGACCTACCAATGTCTCACTCTACAGCTGCTTCATAGCCAAGCTGTGTTCAGAAATACTCCCTTACTGTTTCAGCTTACATGTTACATAGTTACATAGTTAAATCGGGTTGAAAAAAGACAAAGTCCATCAAGTTCAACCCCTCCAAATGAAAATACAGCATCCATACACACACACACTCCTCCCTACTTTCACATAAATTATATATACCCATATCTATACTAACTATAGAGTTTAGTATCACAATAGCCTTTGATATTATATCTGTCCAAAAAATCATCCAAGCATTAACAGAATCGGCCATCACAACATCACCTGGCAGTGCATTCCACAACCTCACTGTCCCCACCTACATTGCTTCAAATGAAAGTTCTTTTCTTCTAGTCTGAAGGGGTGGCCTCTGGTACAGTGATCTTCTTTATGGGTAAAAAGGTCCCCTACTATTTGTCTATAATGTCTTCTAATGTACATGTAAAGTGTAATCATGTCCCCTTACAAGTGCCTTTTTTACAGAGAATACAACCCCAACTTTGACAGTCTACCCTCATAATTTAAGTCTTCCATCCCCCTAAACATTTTAGTTGCATGTATCTCCAGCTCATTTATATCCCTCTTAAGGAGTAGAGTCCAAAACTGCACTGAATACTCCAGATGAGACCTTACCAGGGATCTATGAAGAGACATAATTCTATTTGCTTTAGTGGCCAAAGAATGAAACTGCCCAGAATTAGACAACTTGTTGTCTACAAAAACCCCAAGATCCTTCTCATTTAAGGAAACTCCTAACACACTGCCATTTCGAGTCAGATTTATCAAGGGTTGAATTTCAAAGTAATGGGAGTTTTTTTGAACTCCCATAACTCCAAAATTTTAATAAAAAAGACCAACCGAAATTTATTTAAAAAATCAAAGGTTTTTTTGTGGGTAAATAGGCTATATTTGATTGTTCAAATTGAAATAAGATCGTATTCGATCAAAAAAAAAAGTAGATTTTTTTGAGTCCAAATCAACAGTTCAGGGTAAAACCTTTAGACTCAGTCATGGCACAAATGGCAGTAGTAACTGATCAAATGTGAGTGAAACTTTCACATGGATGACAAAAAATGCCTTTTCTTTAGACGTGAGTGGCTATAAAAGATTTGAGTGTTTGTCACTTTCTCTTTTTGTGTGTTGAACCCAGAGACAAAGCAATCAATCGTAAGCTATCCCTATCAGAAACCAGAAGATCATGGTGTCATCTACTTTTTCTTTGAAGCTTTTGTCTTGATTTCTTAATCTCTTTAAAAGCCTTATTGTCCCACATAATACGGTGAAACAGGCATTTTATTTTAATGGCCAATAGAGGATTTATTTTTTAAACAAAAATCATCAAATAAAATATGCCCTAGTTAAATCTTCAGAGATGTACATCACCAAAACCTAGAAAAGGGTATGCAGAATACAAATATTCAACTAAATGTTAAGTAGCCAATTCTACCTATTGAAGAATCACGTATGACTGAGATGTCCATCTGGTAGCTGAGATCAAAATACCCTTTGTGCAACTGAATATTGTGTGTTGTGGGGGAGGGGGAATGCATTCCAAGAACTGTTTCCCCATAGACATGTTGATCTACAGTCATTTGCTGACTCCACTTCTAGAGCTATTGCCAATGCAGAGATTTATAGAGGAAAATCCTCTAAAATTATTTTAAAGTCAGCCTTTTTTGTTTGATAAACAATCAATCACAGACATAGGTTCATTTTAACAGTGAATGTTGACAAGCAAAATCCAATATACTGCATAGGACTCATTCCTTGACAATTAACTAATTAAATATTTATCATACCATACCATCATGAGATGGGAGGGAAATTTCCCCCAGGGGCTTGCCTGCCATGAGCTGCATACCTTGCCTCAGGCGGCATTGCCCCGCAAGTAACTTTAAGGGAGAACTAAAGCTTAACTAAAGAATTTGGCTAGACATTTTGTACATTATGCTTTGGGCTTCTGTACCAGCCCAAGGCAATCACAGCCCTTTAGCAGTAAAGATCTGTTCCTCCAAAGATGCCCCTGTAGCTCCCCATCCTCTTTTTTGTTGAGTTACTGGACATGCGCTGTGCTGCTGTCACTTATTGAGCTTAGGGACTAAATATCTAATCTAAATATCACTTAATTACTACATGGCAGCATAGAAACCAGTGCATCAGAATGTAATAATCAGCCTTGTAGCATCATCTTCTATTACAGGCCAACCTCATTTTCTGCTTGATAATTTACAACAACCCCTAAGCTTAGCTTCTAACAGTTGCTCAGAGCCCACTGAGCATGTGAGTGTTGCACACTTTCCTAGATGGTAAGCCCCTGTGCCAAGTTTGAAGTCCTGCCTCATTGCTGCTTTTAAGAAGCTGAAATTTTAGGCTGCTGCAATTTATTCAGTATATAAAATATGGTAGTGCTGTCCAACTTCTGTGGTACTGAGGTCCGGAATTTTCCTGGCCTACATGGTGGAGGTCCAATAATGGAAGCCAGTGTTGACCAATCCCTATTTTTAAACCACACCCACCTTAAACCACACCCATGTTACCACAAGACCATGTTCACATTAACGGTGGTAGCACACCAAAAACAAAATGGTTGGTGCTCACTGCAGGGATATCACTCATATGTGAAAAAAGTTGTCATATTAAGACATACCCTTAAATCCATATGCCTTCTCCTTCCCTGCGGATAACACAACACCCCCAGCACATGATTTAACACCTTAGAGCTGCCTAACAATAATTTTCAAATGCTAACAAACCCCCAGAACAAACTCTTACCAGGCTTATATTCCACAGGCAGAGCAGGGCACACACAGGCAGTGTATCGCACACACAGGGAGCATAGGGCAGCCAGAGTAGGGTAGTCAGAGTATGGCACACACAGGCATAGTATGGCACTCACAGGGAGCAGGGGTGCTTTACTAATGAGGCGAGTTGAGGCTGTCGCCTCAGGCGGCAGCTCCCCACTAGATACCAGGGGCCGTAAAAATGCTGCTCCTGTACTTTAAGAGCGAATACCCGGGGGGGGGGGCCAGCAGCAACCGCTGCTGCCTCAGGCAGTGGAGGGGCCAGGATCGCCCATGACCAGGTTTGGACTGAGAATTAAATTAGGCCCTGGCATTTGAGGTACACAGAGGCCCACTCAGCCCACATAGAGGCCCAGGCAGCCCCACCAGCCCACTTAATACTGACTTTCAATGGAACCTTATAGCAGCCCCTCTGGCATTTGCCAGAACCCACAGATTGCCAGTCCGGGCCTGTCCATGGCAGGGAGCATAGGGAAGGCAGAACAGAATAGGAGACAGGGAAACCTATCAGGACCACTCTAAGATGTACTACATACAGTGACACAATTCTATTGTCCCTTCAGAAGTTTGTATGATTGTGAACAGGTGAACAATGAGGGCAGTTTTTGTATGGGTCTCAGGTGTGAACAGTACAGGGCTTTAGGGTGTGAACAATAAAGGTGGATTACAGGCTGAATTTGATCTTTAAACAATGCAGGGGCCAGTAAATCTCTGTAGTGATAACTTTTAAAGTTTACACATGGTAAGAAGACACAGCAGGCAGACTTTGGTGTGGGGGGCCGCATAAGGGGGGGCAGTTGGACAGCCCCGAAATAAGGCATTTTTAGCCACATTCATTTCTAGGATTTAATTCTCCTTTAAAAGCTAAATTTCCAGATAATAAACAGGAAGTTTGTCTCTTCTAGTACATATATATCAGATTGGGAAATATACCAACTGTAATACTATAAAAGCCTCCCTCCTACACTGACCAGTAGCACAGAAAAGACTGGAATTGCAACTCCGTGCAAATAGTAACTAACAGTTCAATATAAAATAATTATGCTAGCTGGAACAGACAAACGTTTTTTCTCACATAATATTAGGAAAAGGGGGCAATACAATTGCTTTTACGTAATGGACATTTTATGCACAGAAGTGGGATCACACCACTTTCACACTGTGATTTAGGATTTGGTTTCCCCTGTCTGTATGGGATAAGGGATTATAAGGTTCATTCCCAAAAAGATCAAGACCTTTCATGTTTTTATTGCCAAAAGATACAGACCAATTATGGAAATTTACTATCTGAAGTAAAGACAGATCTATGGGAACAGGAAAAGGCAATGGGAACTACAGTCCAAAAGCTACAAACCAGGAGGCCATTGTATTTATTTGTACATTGTTAACATATTTGGGAGCATATTATACTGCAACACTGGTTAGTATAAAGTGTTAACTAGTGATCATACTACAAATAGTCTTTGTTTTTGAAACATCACAGCTGAAGTGAAAACAATATCCTTATTGTTCTATTTCAATAAACCAAAAGACCCACATTTTCATAGTTCCACAGGTATGAAATAAAAAATGCCTTTGCCACACTTTGATGTAACAAACTCAGATAGCAGGTACGTAAGGCACAGGTATAATGAGGCTGGCAACAAGTGACTACTCTTATCATTTTATAAATACAGTAGCAATGTGGAGCATTAAAAGAGTAAAAAGATTTCCACCTAAAACCTAACAAGCTTTTTACTTTTTGAAAAAATAAAACTGTGGCAAAAAATTGATGATAAAATCACTTTTTCAGTTGAGTTGTTTTCATATTGTTCACTAGAAATAAAGACTTTTTTCAGTTGCTTTCCATCTTTTATTTTTTTCCAAAATTTAAGTTTAATGTTCCTGTCACTTTACTACATTTGGAGGGTTAATTATCAAAGGTCGAATTTTAGAGTAATGTGATTTTTTTAAATTCTTATTCATTTTATTCACAATTTGAATGGTATGTTATTTATGAAAAAATTAGAATGTCTAAAATTCTGTTAAATAATCCCGAACCTGATCCTCCAGAAAAAAAACCTCTACTTTTGCACGTCAAATTTTTTTTTGATGCACCTCAAATTTTATTTGATGCGCAACATTTTATTTCTCCTATTTGAGTCTATAGGGCATCATTTTCAAAGCAAAACTTGGCAAAAATTTGGCTCATCTCTACTATTAATATCTTCAAATAGTTCACATGAACTCAGCAGGTTTTAGGAATAGTCGAACTGTTTCCAAGGTCGAGATGTGATATATCTCAAATTCAAATTCGAGTTGGTGGTTTTAAATTCGAATTTGTAAAAAAATTTGAAAATTCAAATTTACCATTCGAGCCTTACTAAATCTGCCGCTATGTTGCTACATTTCTTGGCAGTATCTTTGGAATATTAGCAACGTTTTTATCAATTGTGACAGCTGCTTTAAATGAAACTCAGGGATTTTGCTCAGCAGGGACAAAAAAAGTGTTTGAAGGTGAACAACCCCTTTAAAGGAAAACTAAAGTTTAACTAACTTGAAATGTTGAAAATTATGTTTTGGGCTTCTATACCAGACCAAGGCAACCACAGCCCTTTAACACTGAAGATCTGTACCTCCAAAGATGCCCCAGTAGCTCCCCATCTTCTTTTCTGCTGATTCACTGCACATGCTCCGTGCTGCTGTCACTTACTGAGCCTATGGACTGACTCAAAATATACAGTACATGTAGTATATACATGTCACAATATGAGTCTGATTAGTAATTAATACTGATAATTACTACATGGCAGCACAGAAACCAGTGCATCTAGCATCAGAATTTAATAATCAGTCTTGTAGCTTCAATTTATATTACAGGCCAACCTTTATTTTCTGCTTGATAATTTGCGATGACCCCTAAGATTAGCTTCTCAACAGCTGCTCAGAGCCCACTGAGCATGTAAGTGTCACAGACAGAAGATGGTGATCCCCCAAGTTTGAAGTCGTAGATCAGGGCTGTCCAACTGGCGGCGCGACCCCCCCTCTTGTGGCCCTCCACATCAAAGTCTGCCTGCTGTGTCTTCTTACTATATGTAAATTTTAAAAGGTATCACTACAGAGATTAACTGGCCCCTGCATTGTATAAACCTCAAATTCAGACTAATCCCCTGTATTGTTCACACTTGTGACACCTCTATTGTTCACTCCCCTAAATCCCTGTACTGTTCACACCTGAGACCCAGACTGAAACTGCCCACATTGTTCACCTGTTCACACCTTATTCAAAATGCTAATGAGGCACCAGCACTGTGTCACTGTATGCAGTACATATTAGACTGGTCCTGATTCATGTCTCCTGCTCTGTACTGCCTTCTATATGCTTCCTGTGTGTGTCATACTTTGATATTTGTTCTGGGGGTTTGTTAGCATTTGAAAATTATTTTTAGTGGGCCCTAAGGTGTTTAATCATATGCTGGGGTACTGTATTATACACAGGGGAGGTGGAGGCATATGGATTTCTGTCTTATATGACTTAGCTTTTTTCAAATATGAGTGACATCCTTGTCAGGGCAGGCACAAGGTAGTAGAGATGTCGCGAACTGTTCGCCGGCGAACTTGTTCGCGCGAACATCGGGTGTTCGCGTTTGCCGGAAGTTCGCGAACGTCGCGCGACGTTCGCCATTTTGGGTTCGCCATTGTTGGCGCTTTTTTTTGCCCTCTCACCCCAGACCAGCAGGTACATGGCAGCCAATCAGGAAGCTCTCCCCTGGACCACTCCCCTTCCCTATAAAAACCGAAGCCCTGCAGCGTTTTTTCACTCTGCCTGTGTGTGCTGAAGAGATAGTGTAGGGAGAGAGCTGCTGCCTGTTAGTGATTTCAGGGACAGTTGAAAGTTTGCTGGCTAGTAATCGTTTTGATACTGCTCTGTTATTGGAGGGACAGAAGTCTGCAGGGGTTTGAGGGACATTTAAGCTTAGGTAGCTTTGCTGGCTAGTAATCTACCTTCTACTGCAGTGCTCTGTATGTAGCTGCTGTGGGCAGCTGTCCTGCTTCTGATCTCATCTGCGGACTGCTGCAATAACAGTAGTCCTTGTAAGGACTGCTTTTATTTATTTTTTTGTTGTTTTACTACTACTACTACTACTACTATAAGAGCCCAGTGCTATTAGTCTAGCAGTGTTGGGGAGTGGGACTGGTGTGCTAATCTGCTGCTCCTAGTAGTTCAGCAGCACCAACTTTAATTTTTTTTTTTAATATTCATTTTTTTTTATTTTACTTTTTTTTATTTTACTACCGCTGTAGTAGTGTATAAGTTGACCTTTTAGGCATTATTTGCCCTGTAGGCATTATTTGCACACTGTTTTCTTCAACCCGCCATCTAGCTGTGTGACCTTGTTCACATTCTGTCTAAATATCCATAATATTACCGTCTCCAGAAAAAACACCGGAGTGACTTTTTTCAAGCAGCCATAATATATTTTACGTAATCCGTATCCACCGCTGTAGTAGTGTATACGTTGACCTTGTAGGCATTATTTGCACACTGTTTTCTTCAACCCGCCATCTAGCTGTGTGACCTTGTTCACATTTTGTCTAAATATTGATAATATTATCGTCTCTAGAAAAACCACTTGAGTTACTTTTTTTCAAGCAGCATTCATATATTTTACGTAATCCGTATCCACCGCTGTAGTAGTGTATACGTTGACCTTGTAGGCATTATTTGCACACTGTTTTCTTCAACCCGCCATCTAGCTGTGTGACCTTGTTCACATTCTGTCTAAATATCCATAATATTATCGTCTCTAGAAAAACCACTTGAGTTACTTTTTTTCAAGCAGCATTCATATATTTTACGTAATCCGTATCCACCGCTGTAGTAGTGTATACGTTGACCTTGTAGGCATTATTTGCACACTGTTTTCTTCAACCCGCCATCTAGCTGTGTGACCTTGTTCACATTCTGTCTAAATATCCATAATATTACCGTCTCCAGAAAAAACACCGGAGTGACTTTTTCAAGCAGCCATAATATATTTTACGTAATCCGTATCCACCGCTGTAGTAGTGTATACGTTGACCTTGTAGGCATTATTTGCACAGTGTTTTCTTCAACCCGCCATCTAGCTGTGTGAGCTTGTTCACATTTTGTCTAAATATTGATAATATTATCGTCTCTAGAAAAACCACTTGAGTTACTTTTTTTCAAGCAGCATTCATATATTTTACGTAATCCGTATCCACCGCTGTAGTAGTGTATACGTTGACCTTGTTGGCATTATTTGCACACTGTTTTCTTCAACCCGCCATCTAGCTGTGTGACCTTGTTCACATTCTGTCTAAATATCCATAATATTACCGTCTCCAGAAAAAACACCGGAGTGACTTTTTTCAAGCAGCCATAATATATTTTACGTAATCCGTATCCACCGCTGTAGTAGTGTATACGTTGACCTTGTAGGCATTATTTGCACAGTGTTTTCTTCAACCCGCCATCTAGCTGTGTGACCTTGTTCACATTCTGTCTAAATATCCATAATATTATCGTCTCTAGAAAAACCACTTGAGTTACTTTTTTTCAAGCAGCATTCATATATTTTACGTAATCCGTATCCACCGCTGTAGTAGTGTATACGTTGACCTTGTAGGCATTATTTGCACACTGTTTTCTTCAACCCGCCATCTAGCTGTGTGACCTTGTTCACATTCTGTCTAAATATCCATAATATTACCGTCTCCAGAAAAAACACCGGAGTGACTTTTTTCAAGCAGCCATAATATATTTTACGTAATCCGTATCCACCGCTGTAGTAGTGTATACGTTGACCTTGTAGGCATTATTTGCACAGTGTTTTCTTCAACCCGCCATCTAGCTGTGTGAGCTTGTTCACATTTTGTCTAAATATTGATAATATTATCGTCTCTAGAAAAACCACTTGAGTTACTTTTTTTCAAGCAGCATTCATATATTTTACGTAATCCGTATCCACCGCTGTAGTAGTGTATACGTTGACCTTGTAGGCATTATTTGCACACTGTTTTCTTCAACCCGCCATCTAGCTGTGTGACCTTGTTCACATTCTGTCTAAATATCCATAATATTACCGTCTCCAGAAAAAACACCGGAGTGACTTTTTTCAAGCAGCCATAATATATTTTACGTAATCCGTATCCACCGCTGTAGTAGTGTATACGTTGACCTTGTAGGCATTATTTGCACAGTGTTTTCTTCAACCCGCCATCTAGCTGTGTGAGCTTGTTCACATTTTGTCTAAATATTGATAATATTATCGTCTCTAGAAAAACCACTTGAGTTACTTTTTTTCAAGCAGCATTCATATATTTTACGTAATCCGTATCCACCGCTGTAGTAGTGTATACGTTGACCTTGTAGGCATTATTTGCACACTGTTTTCTTCAACCCGCCATCTAGCTGTGTGAGCTTGTTCACATTTTGTCTAAATATTGATAATATTATCGTCTCTAGAAAAACCACTTGAGTTACTTTTTTTCAAGCAGCATTCATATATTTTACGTAATCCGTATCCACCACTGTAGTAGTGTATACGTTGACCTTGTAGGCATTATTTGCACACTGTTTTCTTCAAACTGCCATCTAGCTGTGTGTATTATCGTTTCCAGAAAAACCAACTGAGTTTTTGTTGTTGTTGTTTTTTTAAAAATAATGCCAGGCAAAGGCAGGCCGCCACGCAGAGGCCGTGCTAGGGGCCGTGCTGCTATGCAATCCTGTGGCCCTAGCTAATTGCCCAGTTTTAAAAAGCCAATGACCCTGAACTCCCAAAATGCTGAAGAGGTAGTTGACTGGCTTACACAGCACACCCCATCCTCTACCGTTTCTAACTTTACCACAACATCCTCCTCATCCTCCACTGCTATGGCCACCCCACGTAACACTTCCTCCACCACCGGTGCCCCTTCTTCACTGGAGTCAGAGGAGTTATTTTCCCATGAGTTTCTTGAACTGAGTAATGCGCAACCATTATTGCCAGAAGAAGATGAAGGAGATGAGGACCTTACACCAGATTTAATTCTGGCAGAGAACACGATAGAGATGGACATAATGAGTGATGAGGAGGAGGTCCCCGCTGCTGCTTCCTTCTGTGATGTGTCAGAAGAAATTGATGCATCTGAGGAGAATGATGATGAGGAGATTGATGTTTTTTGGGTGCCTAGTAGAAGAGAGCAAGAGGAGGGTAGTTCAGATGGAGAGACGGAGAGTCAGAGAGGCAGTAGGAGAATAAGACTTAGAAGAAGCAGGGAGGACAGCCCGCAGGGATCAGTAGGGCAACAACATGTATTGGCACCTGTGTTCAGCCGGCCAACGCACCCGCCATTGCCGCCAACTCCGCCAACTTCTACTGTTACCGCCAGATCGCACACTTCCAAAAAGTCAGCAGTGTGGGATTTTTTTAATGTGTGTGCCTCTGACAAAAGCATTGTAATTTGCAATGAGTGCAGTCAGAAACTGAGCCTTGGTAAGCCCAACAGCCACATAGGTACAACTTCTATGCGAAGGCACATGAGCGGCAAGCACAAAGCACTTTGGGAGCAACACCTCAAAGGCAACAGGCAAACTAAAAGCCACACTCCTTCTGGTCCAGCATCTTACTGCTCTACCTCTGCTCTCCTTGACCCGTCTGAACCACCCTCCACTCCGCCTTCCACCTTGACCACCTGTTCCCATTCCCAGTCATCTGCCACCAGCCAAGTTTCTGTGAAGGCCATGTTTGAGCGTAAGAAGCCAATGTCTGACTGTCACCCCCTTGCCCGGCGTCTGACAGCTGGCTTGTCTGCACTCTTAGCCCGCCAGCTTTTACCATACCAGCTGGTGGACTCTGAGGCCTTCCGCAAATTTGTAGCAATTGGGACACCGCAGTGGAAGGTACCCAGCCGCAATTTTTTTTCTAAAAAGGGAATACCACACCTGTACCAACATGTGCAGAGCCAAGTTACCGCATCTCTGTCACTTAGTGTTGGGCCAAAGGTCCATATGACTACTGACGCATGGTCCTCCAAGCATGGTCAGGGCAGGTATGTCACCTACACTGCCCACTGGGTGAACTTGGTAATGGCTGGGAAGCAGGGAATGGGTAGCTCAACAACAACAGTGGAGTTGGTGTCACCGCCACGGATTGCACGCGGTTCTGCCACCACCTCTACTCCTCCATCGCTCTCTACCTCGTCTTCTTCCTCTTCTTCTTCTTACTCTGCTGCTGGGTCCTCCTTCTCCTCCTCCACACCTGTGCACCCCCAGCTCCCCTAGGCTATTCGACGTGCCAGGTACGCCGTTGTCACGCTGTCTTGGGGATGACGTGCCTGGAAAGCAAAAACCATACCGGATCTGTACTCCTGTCATCTCTGCAGTCACAGGCCGATCGGTGGCTGACCCCACACCAACTGCAGATCGGAAAAGTGGTGTGTGACAATGGAAGCAATCTGTTGGCAGCGTTGAGACTGGGCAATTTAACACATGTGCCCTGCATGGCACATGTGTTAAATTTAATAGTCCAACGTTTTGTCTCCAAGTACCCAGGATTCCAGGACGTTCTCACCCAGTCCAGAAAGGTGTCGGCCCATTTCAGACGTTCCTACACAGCCATGGCACGCCTTGCTGACATTCAGCAGCGCTACAACATGCCAGTCAGGCGTTTGATTTCTGACAGCCAGACTCGCTGGAATTCAACGCTCCTTATGTTGGAACGTCTGCTGCAACAACAAAGGGCCGTCAACGAGTACCTTTTTGAACTGGGTGGTAGGACTGGATCTGCAGAGCTGGGGATTTTTTTCCCCCGTTACTGGGTGCTTATGCGCGATGCCTGCAGGCTCATGCGACCTTTTGAAGAGGTGACAAATATGGTCAGTCGCACCGAAGGCACCATCAGCGACCTAATACCCTTCGCTTTCTTCCTGGAGCGTGCCGTGCGACGAGTGACAGATGAGGCTGTAGACCAGCGTGACGAGGAGCTGGAAGCGCGCGATTTCTGGTCGGAATCACCAGAACGAACCCAGGCACCTGCTGCAACGCAGGGAGAGGTGCCAGAAGTGGAGTCAAAGGAGGAAGGTGGCTTTGTGGAGGAGGAGGAGGAGGACCAACAGGAGCAGGCTTCCCAGGGGGCTAGTGGTGACCTTTTGGGGACCCCTGGTCTTGTACGTGGCTGGGGGGAGGAGACCGTGGATGATGCAGTCCTTGATAATGAGGAAGCGGAGATGGATAGCTCTGCATCCAACCTTGTGAGAATGGGGTCTTTCATGCTGTCATGCCTGTTGAAGGACCCCCGTATCAAGAGGCTTAAGGAGAAGGACCTGTACTGGGTCGCAACGCTACTAGACCCTCGGTACAAGCATAAAGTGTCAGAAATGTTACCAACATACCACAAGTCCGAAAAGATGCGGCATTTACAAACCAGCCTGCAAAACATGTTGTACAATGCTTTTAAGGGTGATGTCACTTCAGGAACTCATCAACATTCCAGGGGCAGAGGTGCCAGTAATCCCGCCACAACCCTTCTGGATCCACCCTCAAAGAACGCCTCGACCGGCAGGTAGCGGACTACCTGGCATTAACTGCAGATATCGACACTCTGAGGAGCGATGAACCCCTGGACTACTGGGTGTGCAGGCTTGATCTGTGGCCAGAGCTGTCACAATTTGCCATGAACCTCTTGTCTTGCCCAGCCTCAAGTGTGCTCTCAGAAAGGACCTTCAGTGCAGCAGGAGGGATTGTAACTGAGAAGAGAACTCGCCTAGGTCACAAAAGTGTCGATTACCTGACCTTTATTAAAATGAATGAGGGGTGGATCTCGGAGGGTTACTGCACGCCGGAAGACTTGTTCTGACTTCTATGCAGCTGTCCTTCTCTTCAAGCCTCATGACTCCACACACAGCTGTCCTTTAGCGTCCTCCTCCCTCCGCCACCGTTACAAACTAGGGGGCAAACCCTACTGGTTTAATTTTTTCTGGCCTCTGTGCTTCAGTGGCTGCAACCAAAAAAACTGGGCAAACAATGTCTACAAGGTCAACGTATGGCAAAAAATGACTATTTTCAGCATTTATATGGCATATTTTTTCTGGCAACTGTGCTTCAGTGGCTGCGACCAAAAAAATGCATATTTTCAGCATTTATATGGCATAATTTTTCTGGCCTCTGTGCTTCAGTGGCTGCAACCAAAAAAATTTATATTTTCAGCATTTATATGGCATAATTTTTCTGGCCTCTGTGCTTCAGTGGCTGCAACCAAAAAAATTTATATTTTCAGCATTTATATGGCATAATTTTTCTGGCAACTGTGCTTCAGTGGCTGCGACCAAAAAAATGACTATTTTCAGCATTTATATGGCATATTTTTTCTGGCCTCTGTGCTTCAGTGGCTGCGGCCAAAAAAACTGGGCAAACAATGCCTACAAGGTCAACGTTGACCTTGTAGGCATTGTTTGCCCAGTTTTTTTGGCCGCAGCCACTGAAGCACAGAGGCCAGAAAAAATATGCCATATAAATGCTGAAAATAGTCATTTTTTGCCATACGTTGACTCAACGTATATGGCAAAAAATGACTATTTTCAGCATTTATATGGCATATTTTTTCTGGCAACTGTGCTTCAGTGGCTGCGACCAAAAAAACTGGGCAAACAATGCCTACAAGGTCAACGTATGGCAAAAAATGACTATTTTCAGCATTTATATGGCATATTTTTTCTGGCAACTGTGCTTCAGTGGCTGCAACCAAAAAAACTGGGCAAACAATGTCTACAAGGTCAACGTATGGCAGTTGTTTAAAGAGAACAGTAGATTACTAGCCAGCAAAGCTACCTAAGCTAAAATGTCCCTCAAATCCCTGCAGACTTCTGTCCCTCCAATACAGAGCAGTATCAAGCAGATTACTAGCCAGCAAACTTACTATCATCTGTCCCTGAAATCACTAACAGCTCTCCCCCTACACTATCTCTTCCAAGCACACACAGGCAGATTTTTCAGATACATTTTTGCCCTTGATCCCCCTCTGGCATGCCACTGTCCAGGTCGTTGCACCCTTTAAACAACTTTAAAATCATTTTTCTGGCCAGAAATTTTTTTTTTAGATGTTAAAGTTCGCCTTCCCATTGAAGTCTATGGGGTTCGTGAACCGTTCGCGAACTGCTCGCATTTTTGCGCAAGTTCGCGAATATGTTCGCGAACTTTTTTTCCGACGTTCGCTACATCCCTACAAGGTAGTCCTTGTCCTAGTCCTAGGCAAGAGCTTCACTCAGTGCCCCCTGTCCTGCATTACCATTTCCCTCCTTACCATGATGGTTTTTAAATAAAGAGAGTAAGAAAATGTACAACACTTTTTCATTTATATTACTGCTCCCTGTACCTATGCAAGCAAGCTCAGCAGCCATCCATCATACAGCCCTCCTGCAGCCATCATATTGCCCCCAATCTTTACCTGTGTCAGCAGCAGCCAAAAATAAATCAGATCACATCATATTGCCCCCATGTATTTATATACCTGTGCCATCGCCCAGCAGCAACAGCAAACATATGGCCCCAAATCTGTGCCAGCAGGAAGCTTCACACTTTACAGCAATAGAAAGAATGTCTTCAGTTCAGTGCCACTGTGCAAGGCTGAGAGCAGCAAGAGCGAGCCACACCAAGCAGGCCATCAGCTCTCTGCCTCTCTCTGTCATCCAACATATCAGTGACGTCATAGACGCGTGTATGCATGTCGCGGTGCATCGCACAGAAGGCGCTATTACTTGCCGGCAAGAGGGAGAAGGGGAAGGAGATGGATTCCACCCAACTGGGTGACCATCATTACTGAAACAAATTATTAAATAAACGCTTGAAAAAAGTGTGCCCCTCAATGATGGCATCCTAGACAGCGCCTACTCTGCCTACCCCTAGTTCCAGCCCTGATCCCTGCAGTGAGCACCAACCATTTGGTTTTTTGGCGTGCTATTAATGTGGACATGGTCTTGCGGTAACATGGGTGTGGTTTAAAGTGGGTGTGGTCTAAAACAGGGAGTGGCTAACACTGGCTTCCGTTATTGGCCCTCCACCATGTAGATTGGAAAAATTCCGGCCCTCGGTACCATAGAAGTTGGACAGCACTGTCTTAGATCATTGCTGCTGTTGAGCTGAAACTTTAGGCTGGTGTGATAAGTTTGATAAATAAAATATGCCATTTTTAGCCATATTAATTTTTAGAGTTTAGTTCTCCTTTAAGCATTTTGTTGCAAGGTATACTGTCCATTGAGTTTGGCTTCCATTCTCTGGATGCCCAAAACGGCAACCCATTCTCAAGATATAATCAACGTAGGCATTCTACTTGAATGCCTTGAATCAAATGCTCATTAAATACATGCTAAAAGTGTGTAAGCCTTTGCAGCTGCTGCCTGGCACCAAGTGATTTAACAAACCTGTATTACAATTATGCCCACATGGTTTTTTTTATAACTGATTTGACTAAAGTGATACTTCTGAAATTATATCACTCAGCACTTTCTGTACAGCTATGTACTTAAACAGACTATAGTTATAGAACGGATACTACATATCTTACAGCTGCCTACATAGTTTTACAGATACATACTTCCAAAAATAACAAAACTCACCCTAAATGCACTTCAGGCTACCCTATATGTTGCTTTGGGCTCCAGATGGTAAACCAAAGTCTTAAATGGGTAATTCACCTTTGATTTAACTTAAAGGGGTTGTTCACCTCCCGAACACTTTTTTAAGTTCAGTTTTTTCAGATTACCAGAAATAAAGACTTTTTTAAATTGCTTTCCATTTTTTATCTTTTATTGTTTTCCCAAAATTGAAGTTTAACCCTTTAACCGCCAAGCACGTACGGCGTACGTGCTGGCGGTTCAGGGCTCAGGCTGACAAGAACGTACCTCTTACGTTCTATTGCAGCTGAGCCCTTCTCTCTGCATCGGCGGCTTTTGCTGCCTCTGCAGAGAGTCAGGAGGGTAGACAGCCCCCTGGGCAACGTGGCTGGGGGGCTGTCAAGTCGGATCTGCGACGCGATTGTCGCAGATCCGACTTCAAAGTAGCAGAAGCGCAATGTAAGCGCTGCTGCTGCTGGCTTACCTCCTCCTCGTCGCTCCACCCGCCCACTCACTTCCTGCTGCGCAGTAACTCTGCAGACACGCTGCCAGGAGTCCTCCTTCGGTTCCAGCGATCCTCCTGCTACAAAAACGGTAAGTGCACGTTTTTTTACACACTTACCTGCACTTACACATACCTACGGGACATTTATACACTTACATAAACATTTTAGTAAAAATTTGTATTTTTTATTTTTTTATTTTAGCACACTTGGTCGATTTTGTACACTTATTTACACTTTGGGGCCGATTCATCAAGGGTCCAATATCGAGGGTTAATTAACCCTCGATATTCGACTAGGAACTAAAATCCTTCAACTTCGAATATCGAAGTCGAAGGATTTAGCGCAAATGCTACGATCGAACGATCGAAGGATTATTCCTTCGATCGAACGATTAAATCCTTCGAATCGAACGATTCGAAGGATTTAAATCCAACGATTGAAGGAATATCCTTCGATCAAAAAAACTTAGGCAAGCCTATGGGGACCTTCCCCATAGGCTAACATTGACTTCGGTAGCTTTTAGCTGCCGAAGTAGGGGGTCGAAGTTTTTTTTAAAGAGGCAGTACTTCGACTATCGAATGGTCGAATAGTCGAACGATTTTTAGTTCGAATCCTTCGATTCGAAGTCGTAGTCGTAGTCGAAGGTCGAAGTAGCCCATTCGATGGTCGAAGTAGCCCAAAAAACACTTCGAAATTCGAAGTTTTTTTACTTCGAATCCTTCACTCGAGCTTGATGAATCGGCCCCCTAATTACATGTATTTGCACACTCAGACAACTTTTATTAGTGCACAAATATGTATACACAAAAACTCACAAACAGGTGTTTTTTTTTTTTTACTTATTCATTGTACTGTTTGTTTTGCCTAAAATCATGTTATTTTGACAGCGTGACTATTGGATAATCGATTTCGGCCACTAATTACGCTGTCGGATCAATTATTTTGTTATTTCATTGATTTACGCTATTTTTGTGGTTTTATTGCAATTTTATCCATGCATTATTGTTCCTTATGTATCTTTAGTATAGTTTTGCTGTTTGGTGCTTTGGTATAGAAAGATTTATTTTACTTAGTTTGATTCGCCAGAATATATGCTTTCCAAAAATATATGGGTTTCTGGGGGTCTTTTTACAGTTTTGGGGTCTTATGGCACATAACGCACAGTTGGGGCTCTCTTTTCTGCAGCTTAGTTGGCTAGCGTGAAAATTCATAGGCATGTTTTTCATTTGGGGTCCGTACACGCCACATACTTTGGTAAATCTATGCATATTGGGCATCAAACTATTTAGTAGACCTCTGACGTCCATATTTAGGGTGATTTTTCTTTATACGTAAACATTGTGTGCGATAAATGCGGCAAACTGCAACAATTTTAGGCGATTTTCAGAAATGTAAAAACCTCTGCGTTTAGAAAAGCTTTGCAGTTTGGTGTAGAAAGACGTCTTTATCTTTTTTGGATTCGTCAGAATGTGTACTTTCCAAAAATATATGGTTTTGGGGGGGTCTTTGCTGTTAGGAGGGTCTTGAGGCACATAATATGAAGTCAAGGGTCTATGTTCACAGAAGGCGAATCGGCAGCGGAGAAAAATCATATGCACTATTTTCATTTGGGGTCCGCACATGCCAGCTGCCTTGGTATATCAATGCATATTGGGCATCAAACGGTTCAGTTGACCCTTGGCATCAGTATTTATGGTGTTTTAGAATTGTATGTAAGAAATTGGGTGAGATAAATGCGGCCAATTGCAATATTTTTAGGCAATTTTCAAAAATGTAAAAACTGTTTTATCGCCAAATTTAGGAAAGGCTTGCGGCTTGGTACTTTGGAGTACAAGGACATGCATACCCAATTTGGATTCGCGGGAATGTGTACTTTCCGAAAATATATGGTTTTCTGGGGTGAATGTACTTTTTCTATTTTTGCCGCCCCCCAAAACGATGTAAATGTGTTGATTTTGCAGTACCTGAAATGACAGACCATATGGGGGTCTTCCTTTTGGGGCCCCTATATGCCACGTGCTTGGGTACACCTATATATATTGGGCATCAAACTGTTCAGAGGACCCTAGGCTTTCATATTTGGGGTGATTTCTCTTGATACCTAAAAGTATGTGGGAAATACGATGCTGCAGGGTAGACATTTTTAAGTGATTTTTGGAAATGTCACCAAAATCACCAGATTTAGGAATGATTTGCGGCTTGGTACTTTGGAGTACAAAGACATGCATACCCAATTTAGATTCGTGGCAATGTGTACTTTCCGAAAATATATGGTTTTCTGGGGTGAACTTACTTTTTTCTACATTTGCCCCCCTCAAAACGATGTAAATGTGTTGATTTTGCAGTCCCGGAAATGACAGACCATAGGGGGGTCTTCCTTTTGGCGCACCTATATGCCACGTGCTTGGGTACACCTATATATATTGGGCATCAAACTGTTCAGAGGACCCTAGGCTTTCATATTTGGGGTGATTTCTCTTGATACCTAAAAGTATGTGGGAAATACGATGCTGCAGGGTAGACATTTTTAAGTGATTTTTGGAAATGTCACCAAAATCACCAGATTTAGGAATGATTTGCGGCTTGGTACTTTGGAGTACAAAGACATGCATACCCAATTTAGATTCGTGGCAATGTGTACTTTCCGAAAATATATGGTTTTCTGGGGTGAACTTACTTTTTTCTACATTTGCCCCCCTCAAAATGATGTAAATGTGTTGATTTTGCAGTCCCGGAAATGACAGACCATAGGGGGGTCTTCCTTTTGGCGCCCCTATATGCCACGTGCTTGGGTACACCTATATATATTGGGCATCAAACTGTTCAGAGGACCCTAGGCTTTCATATTTGGGGTGATTTCTCTTGATACCTAAAAGTATGTGGGAAATACGATGCTGCAGGGTAGACATTTTTAAGTGATTTTTGGAAATGTCACCAAAATCACCAAATTTAGGAATGATTTGCGGCTTGGTACTTTGGAGTACAAAGACATGCATACCCAATTTAGATTCGTGGCAATGTGTACTTTCCGAAAATATATGGTTTTCTGGGGTGAACTTACTTTTTTCTACCTTTGCTGCCCCCCAAAACTATGTAAATGTGTTGATTTTGCAGTATCTGAAATGACAGAACAAACGGGGGGTCTTACTTTTGGGGCCCCCTATGCCACGTGCTTGGGTACATCTATTCATATTGGGCATCAAACTGTTCAGTGGACCCAGGATTTTATATTTGGGGTGTTTTACATTGATACCTAATGATGTGTGGGAGATATGTTGCTGTAGAGTGGAAGCTTTGAGGTCATTTTTCAAAAAATTCACCAATTTCTATAAAACATTATAACTTTAGGAAACAATTGCAACTTGGTAGTTTGGAGTACAAAGATATTTCTACCCATTTTTGATTCACCAGAATCTGTTCTTTCTAGTAATGGGTAGTTTTCTAGGGTAAACCTACTGTTAGCGGAATGTTTGGCCTTGAAATCAAAAGTATGCCGTTTGGGGAGCGTTGCTTTGGAAATTTGGTTGTGTACTGCTTGTAGATTTTGAGCTATACAAGTGAGAAATCTCCATAAAACTATATATATTTGGTATTGTCGCATTCAGGAGACATAGACCTTTCTAAATCGGCTGTGTTCTCGTACATAAAATGAATGATGTTTCTGATATATGTGATTGTTCTTCATTTTATTTGACACTTAGAATCCAATATTTTTTTTACAGAAGTAGAATTACACCAAAATTCTTGCATATTGTGAAAGTTCAGGTTATCCTGAAAAAAACAATATATTGTTTTCCTGGGTTAACTAAAATACCACCCCAGGAAAGGCCCTTAAAGTGAAAGAGTGCAAAATATCTAAAAACTGCTTGGCAGTAGATGTTCGCATCTAGGACAAAACGGCTGGCAGGGAAAGGGTTAAAGGGGTTGTTCATCTTCAAACAACTAGTTGTTTTCAGATAGATCACCAGAAATAATTACTTTTCCAATTGTTTTCTATTTTCTATGTGTCACCATTTTTCTAATATTGAGTAAAGTGTCATTTTTCACCATCTAAAGTATCTAATTTTGATAAATTTAGTTGATACATTTTTTATCTTTTTTATCTTTGTCCCTTCTGAATCTCTTGGTTTCATTACAGGCAGTTGTTAGAATTGATACAATAGTTGCTAATACTCCAGAGATGCTGCTGAGAAATATATCAACTAAATGTTGCAAAATTGTAACAGTTTAGAGTCTTCCCCTGAATTACTGAGCTACCACACTGAAACACCAGAGACAGGGACATTCAACTTTAAACTTAGATTTTGGAAAAACTGTACAATATAAATGATGCAAAAAAATTGAAAAAAGGCTTTATTCCTGGGGAACAATTTGAAAACAACTGAACTGAAAAACGTGTTTGAAAGGTGAACAACCCCTTTAAAGTTTAATGTTCATGTCTCTGGCATTTCAGTCTGGCAGCTCAGTAATCCAGGAGCATTCTGAACTGTTACAATTTTCTGCATTTAGTGACTACATTAGTTCATACATTTATTAGCAATATCTTTGGAATATTAGCAACTATTGTATTGATTCTAACAGCTGCCTTTAATGAAACTCAGGGTTCCTTCCCAGCAGGGTCGAAGATAACAAATATATCAACTAAATGTAACAATTTAGAACAGTTACAGAGTCCATGATCACCCCAGAGCTTTAGGGTTGGGGCAGACGGGCAGATTCGGGGAGATTTAGTCGCCTGGCGACTAATCGCCTCTTCTGCGGGGCGACACTCTCCCCGAACTGCCTTCTGTCTGCCTTCCACCTGCATTAATTAAGAATCGCCTGCGCTAATGCACTCACGCCGCTTCGATTTCTGAAGTCGCCCAAAGCTGCCTCACAATGAAAATTTGGGCGACTTCGGAAATCGAAGTGCCGCGAGTGCATTAGCGCAGGCGATTCTTCATTTAAGCAGATGGAAGGCAGACGGAAGGCAGTTCAGGGAGATTGTCCCCCGCAGAAGAGGCGACTCTAGCGCTACTTCGCTCCCTAACACCTGGAGAATTTGCACTCTGGCGAATGGACGTAACTACGCAAATTCACTAAGATACGGATTTTACTGAAGGTTACCTCTTGCGCCAGACTTGCCTTCGCCACCTTAGACCAGGTGAAGTGCAATAGAGTAGATAGGAGTTCCTCAGAAAATTGTTGAAAATTTTCATATGTCCCAAAAATCTTTTCCTTTTTCAGGGTGATAGGCTGAAAAATAGCTTAAATTTTTTTGGAGGTAACTTTGCCAGTGTTCGGCGCCCTGGACGCAACGTCGGATTTTAGTGAATTAGCGTTGTCCTGGCGAATCTAAGCCTGGTGAAGTGTTGCACTGTGAGCGAAGCCGTTGCTGGCGAATTTTCGGAGGTTAGTGAATTTGCCCCTTTATTAGTATGTGCATTTACAGTTCAGCATGGAATTTTGGTTAGGTTAATTTTGCTTGCCTTGAATTATTGGTCTAAATTCATATTTATCAATCAATTTTGATCAATGTTGAAATCCTTTATAGTATATGGCTACCTTTTAATTGTAACTTGATGTTTGTATATGTGCCAACTTTATATAAACCTTCAGGGGCATGCTCTGGCTCATTGTCAGTTTTGGGGAGGGTTGATATTTTTGGGGAGGGTTGATATTTTTAATAAAGATCCAAGTTAAATTGTATTTGGTGTGTTAATTGACAGGGACATTCTAGCCTACTTTACCAAGTTACAAAATGTTCTTTAGTACTTATAATTGTTTCACAGTAACATGCCTATTTAGTAATAATTTTAAATAAATTACACAGGTCAAATAACACAAAGTGCTTGGATTTATATCCCTTCTAAAGCCAATGGTACAGGACGATTTTAATGTCACAGACATCAGGCGGAAAACATAGCAGTCAAAACGCCACTATCAGCCTGTCACTACTTGTAGTGTTAAAGGGCATGTAAAGGCAAAAAAATAAAATCCCATTTTTACTTTCTTTAATAAAAAAGAAACCTATCTCCAATATACTTTAATTAAAAATGTACACCGTTTTTATAAGAAACCTGACTGTATGCAGTGAAAATCTCCCTTCATTTACTGCTGTGGATAGGAATTGTCAGATGGTCCCTAACTGCTGAGCAGGGAAACAATCATAATTATGAACAGCAGGGGGAGCCCCCGCCTTACTTCCCAGCCATGCAGAACTCAAGCAGCTTTGTTTATGACGATCTCTAAGCAGCCCAGACAACACTGAGCATGTGCACAGTCTTGGTCTTGCAAAGATGTATAACAAAGTTACAAGATGGTGATCCCCTGTAGCCAACTTTGAAAGCATAAATTATTTGTTTGATCGGGCTTGTGGTGCAGTAAGTTCATGTTTATATTTAGTATACAAAATACAGCATTTCTAGCCTTATTCTATTTTAGACTTTACATGCCCTTTAATGAAAAGCCCCCTGTCTGTACAACAGTAACAGTGGAGCATCCTGGCAATAAACACTGACAATTTTACTTGGAGGTCTACCTTTAACCTAAGGCTAATACCACACGGGCTAACCTTGGCCTGCCGAAAAAAAGCACAAGCTGGGAATCAGCCCCAACACTGATATACACTATGGGGGTTATTTACAAATAATGCAATAATGCAAAAATCACAAAAAATTCATGATTTTTTTTTTTTAACAAAACCGGGCTTTTAAAAATTCACTAACAGAAATGTATTAAACCCCGAGGCTTGAAAAATCTGAATCTGAAATCCCGGCTTCTCAGACCTGTCGAAGTTGCATATAAGTCAATGGGAGAAGTCCCAATGATTTTATTGATTTAGTGCTGGGTCTCGTGCCAAACCCCTGAAGTTTTCTGAGGTTTCGGGTGAAAATGTAATAATAAATAAGTGTTAAAAACCCGAGTGGCTTAGATCGGAGTTTGTAGCAGCCAATATTGAGATAATTTCAGACCTTGATAAATAACCCCCTAAGTCTTCTTCTTTGCCTACACCCGGAACCCTTGCGTCGGGCTAGGTGCAGGCACACAAAGATTGTTTCAGGTGCAGGCAAAAAAAAAAAGCTAATGCCAGTTGGGGATTCTCAGTCTGTGCTTTACTGCAGGCCAAGATCAGCCCCCATGTGACATTAGCCTAAGGGTCAGCAGCTGTGTGCTGTCAAGTCAGGCACTATCACATTCAATATTTATAAGACTTCCATGGACAGCAGTCCTGTTCTTTCACAGAGATCTGCTCAACTTGTCATCATTGTTAGAAATCTTGATTCCAAGTGTGAACTAACAACAAGCTATTTTCACTTAACTAACAAAAAGGGAAGGGTAGAGTAGGAAATGTGAAATGTGTGAGATAGCAGTTATGTTTTGCCTTCCTCTGAAACAAGCAAAAGCATTGCAGTTGGGCCACTGCTTGAATACTTTTGCTCTTAATCTCAATATCAAGCAAAATATAATTGACATTATTTAAAATACAAATAAAATAAGGACAGTGGAAGCTATAAAAAAACATATGTTCATTATTCATGCCATTACTAATTGAGATGAAGACAAGAAAAGCAGGGCCTTTCTTTTTTTTCCTCAACATTAGTGATGGGTGAATCTGACCCATTTTGTGAAATGGCGAAAATTTGCTGAAATGCCGGGGGGCCCTGAGGGGGTGCGGGCCCTGGCCCGCTCACACCCTCTGCTCCCCCGGTAGTTCCGCCACTGATTCTATGGGTGACAAATTGCATGAGAAAATATGTGACATGCAACAATTTTTTTCACCCATTAGAGTCTATGGGCATAATTTTCTCAGCATAACTTGGGGAAAAATATCACTCATCACTACTGTACAAAATCTTTATAATTTTTCAGAAACACCATTAACATGATAAAGTTATTCATAGTAATATTCAAAATTACATGTTCTGTGAACAAAAAACAAAATAAACAAAAACTGTGACTAACTGTCAGTCTGTTCATCCTCTGATAAATAGGCCCAATAAACTTCATGCCCGATAGATAGATAGATAGATAGATAGATAGATAGATAGATAGATAGATAGATAGATAGATAGATAGATCTTAAATTTCTGTGGTTCTATAACTTTCTGAGCTTCAAGCCACATGGCTCTGTTTAACTTAATTTTCTGAGCTGTCTGTCGAACTTATACATCTGTTGTTTTCCACTTTGTTGATTTTGTTTGTTTGACTGGTTTTGATTCAGACCACTGTCTGCATGGAGTTTGTATGTTTCCCCAATGTATGTTTTATAACTTTTTTAAAGGGATACTGTCATGGGAATTTTTTTTTCAAAATGCATCAATTAGTAGTGCTGCTCCAGCAGACTTCTGCACTGAAATCCCTTTCTCAAAAGAGCAAAGATTTTTTTTTTATATTTAATTGTGAAATCTGACATGTCATGTGACTCACTCATTACTACTGTACCTCAAGACCTTATTTGCCCTTTTCTGCTGACTGGCATTGCTTGCTACAGCCACGTTTATCATCTGCAAGGACTCCAAGGTCCTTTTCCATTATGGATTTGCCTAGTGCAGTTCCATTAAGGGTATAAGTGGCTTGGATATTTTTACATCCCAGGTGCATGATTTGACATTTATCAACATTGAATCTCATTTGGCATTCAGCTGCACAGATTGCCAGTTTGTCAAGATCCTGTTGCAATGATGCTGCATCCTGGATGGAATTTATTGGACTGGATAGTTTTGTGTCATCTGCAAACACTGATACTGTACATTACTTACAATACCCTCCCCCAAGTCGTAAATTAAGACGTTAAATAAAAGTGGACCCAATAGCCCTAAGGGACACCACTAAGGACCTTACTCCAAGTAGAGAATGTATAATTAACAACCACTCAGCTTTCAAGCCTCATGGCTGTGTTTAACTTTATTTTCTGATCTGTCTCTATTATTTATACATCATTTCCACTTTATTGCCAAGTATTTTGCCTGTATGCATCTGTATGCAGCAGTGGATTCAGCTGCACTGTGTCACCAGTTTTCTGACTCCCATATTTGCAAGTTACAGAACACAGGGTAGACCAGTGTTAGGGTATATGGCACATGAGTATATTGACTGGGGCTGTTAACTAGCAGAAAACAACAGTGGTCAAAACTCCCTTGTCATATATGGGGTGCTTACAGGTGAGCCTCTACTCAAAAATGCAATTAAAAAAAGTGTCATAATCTTACGGCAGTAATTTACAGATTTTCTTCCATGATAACCCACCATTGAGGTTCAATATTGGGTTAGGCCTCCCCACAAGCTTATCATAAAGATATTAATATGTGAAAATTTTGCTGTGATAGCCATTAGGCCATAGTTCCAGGAATATCTGAAGTAGCATAGAATTGTTTTTAAATAGCAAACTAATTGACTTCAAACCTTAGCTTGTAGAAGTTTCTAGAAGAGCAAATAGACATTCTCCATAAATCTATCCAGCAGTAGTAATTAAACTCTGAGGGAGTTGGTCATGTGTGACATTCCTCAACACCACTACAACATTTAGGGGCAGATTTATCAAGGGTCAAAGTGAATTAGAGGGAATTTTCGAAGTAAAAAAATTGCTGCTGCTTTTCTATTTAAGGTGCAAGGTGTAAAGTACAGGGCAACACATCTGCACAGGATCACTGGAATTTACACCTGCTTTCAGGTGTTGGGACTTGCATGACTTCCTTTGCATAATGTCACATTTATTATACCTGTACTTCTTCAAATCTACCCTACCTGCTGTCACTTGTACACGTACTAAAGTTAGTATTTGTTAGTATTGGTATTCAAATCTTATAGCCTTCCTGAATTTATAAACAATGTAACCAAGTAATGGTTTTGTTGCACAGAACTAAAAAACTGCAGGGGTACAACGTTAACTACATGAGGTCCCCATAACAAAAACTTCCTGCTCCTCCCCCAACAACAAATCCACAATCCATTACCCCATTCCTTCTTGTGCATTTAAATTTGGAGGTGCAGGCTGGAGGATTCTCATTTGCATTTGGAGTCTGCTTAAGTTAACACACACTTGCAAGTAAGAGCAGACAGAATTGGCCCAGGGAGAAGCAAACAGAGATGAAGAATCTTCTTTATAGACTTCTCCATGTATTCCATGTCTCATCCACTCGATGAGTGGTGAAACATTTTCAAGAAAAACTCAGTTGCCTTTGACTTAATTCTACTAGATACTATATATCATGACCTGTATGAATATGACTCTTCATAAACATGTCTAATGGCTTTGTGAATTGTGGAAACACCACTCACCCAGCTCCTGTCTGGGCTAAACTAATCAGCCCTTTATAAAAACAGAAAATATTTGCACAATTTTTTTTAGTTTAAGGTTTTATACAATGATTTAAATGCTCTCTTGTAAGAGCTATAAGGGAATTTAGCACAGAAAATGTGAAAGTTAATTGTTTTTCCATTAATAAAGAAAACTTGAGCAATTTTAAATTTAGAAATAACCTTCATTATTTAGTTATTACACTATTTTCTGGAACTTTGTTCTAGGATTCATGAACTCTTCCATGGCAAAGAATGTGTTACACAGACCAGAGTAAATCCTTGGTTTAGTTCAATAATGATAGCTAATTTAGGATTCAAATAGCAGTCCAATGAAAATGCCTGTAATATGTCTTTTCATTATCAGTAACTACCACTTTAGGGAAGATTACCTCTATGGTATGTGGTAATAAGTGATTTAATTAGTGGAGGTTGTAATTCAGGAGAGCTCATACCATCCTAGACTGTCTGACTCCTGGATGTAGCCGAGGAACTAAGGGATGCATTACAGACAGTGTAATGCACAGCACCATAAGAGTGAATGAATAATAAATAAGGAAGAATTCTTACACTCTGGAGTTTTAAACAAACAGTATAGGGATTCTGTTATTTACAGTATTATACATATAAAGTTCTTTATTGTATAAGCCATGAAACTGATGCAGAAGTTCTAAGTACCAAGTGGCATAAAAAGCACACTGCCTTTGCATACTTAAAGGACTAGTAGCATCAAACATTAAAAGTATTTTAAAGCAAATGTAATGCAGTGTTGCCCTGCACTGGTAAAACTGCTGTTTGCTTCAGAAACACTAGTATTGTTTATATAAACAAGGTACTGTGTAGCAATGAGGGCAACCATTCAAAGTTACCCAGTGGATAGCAGATAAGCTCTGTAGAACATAATTGTGTTATCTGTTATCCACTATTTAACCTGTGCCATTTAGCCTTTTTTCAATTTCTGCCATTGCTACACAGCAGCTTGTTAATATGAACAATAGTAGAGTTTCTAATGCAAATAGATCAGTTTTACCAGTGGAGGGCAACAGTACATGATATTTTTATTTATTTAAAACACTTTCCTTTAACTGAACCCTAAAAGGTTACATGTTTCTGGCTTCATTGGTAACTCATAGTGATCTGTCCTTAAAGGGTTTTACATTTTATTTGGTAACTGTTATTCTCGCTAAAAAAACATTTTAACAAATATCAGCCAAATATATTAACTTATTGAGAAATTTAGAATATTTTGCTACCTACATGTTAGTGATTCAACAGAAAATCCAAATGGCCAATGAGGGATTTCCGTTTTGACGGATGATTGCGGATTTGTAATATGCCATGGTCAGAATCAGCAACTGAACTCGTATTAATCTTTCCAGAATCTTTTTATTGGCTCATGCCCTTTCAGAGCAAACAGCTTGCACAGTGAGTGCTGCCAGTGAGATGGCCGTGTGCGGAGCGTGTTAGACAAGCTGAGATTCCGGATTGTACATGTGTTTTGAGGTTTCACTTGTGGCCACATACCGTTTCTGAGCCCATGTCTTAAGCTTGGCTGCCTGGTTCTGTCTTGGCACACTATTCTGTTTTTTTCCCTTTACTTGCAGAGGAAACAAATGAGGTTTTGGCTGAACAGGAGGATAAATTAATTTCCTTAGGCTGACATCAATATAGAAAAAGAAATATCCTGCTCCTTAATCCTGAATTATTTAGGATGTTGAGGTCTATTTTACAAGTAAATTAATTTGTGGTAAGCAGTGCAGTTTAAATGGTATCTTCCAAAATAATGTAATTATTTTACAGGAACACAGATTATTATCTGACTGTTAAAGGGTTACAGCCATAATTCATTCATGTCAATAATTGCATGTCCATTTCTGCACACTTTTCACAAAATTTTTGTAACTAAAATTACAGAAATTAGTGGGGATCTTGACAATGAAAAAGAACAAAAGTGGCTTTAAGGTGAAAGGTAAAATTAGCATTACTGATGGAATTTGAATTAACTTCCATGAGAAATAGGTAATAAATTCATAGCAGAAACATAATACATGTAACATAAATACATGTAACAGAGCCAGCGTGCTTGCTTACTCTCCAGCAAATACTGTGCAAATTTCGTCTGGAAAAGATTTTGTGGCCTGTACTGTAGTAAAAACCATCAGAACCTAGAATGATTTTTCTCTATAAATAATGGCGAGTAACCAGCCAAATTGTGTTGGATGTCTCTCAATCAATTTTGGTTTTGGCCATAAACTTCTGCCAGACAAAACCAATTTACCCTTCATGCTGAAGTTCCCCTTATTACTATAATCTGATCCGAAACTGTCATATTCCCACCTCAGTCAAAACCTCCTGCCTAAATGTTGGATTATTAACATTTCTTTGAAATTAAATGTCCAAGACATACATTAGTCCATTAATCCGGATGTTTTTTAAATTTTTGTATTGCCATGTCCTTTAAAGAATGTATAAGAATTATATCATAATCTTAAATTTACTTTCATACTTTCAGCAGTTTAACAAACATCATGCAGGAATTTCCTTGGAACTGTACTTGAATGGGTAAAGACAAGTGCTAGTCACTAGAGATTTTTCTAGACAGTTTAAAGGGGTATTATTACTGCTTTTATAGAGAAGAAATAAACCCACAAATGTTTTAGGGCTCTTACAGATAATTAAAGCAAGAGTCCTTCAATTGTTTAGAGTATTAAGTTATTCTATGGAAACATAATTTGTTTTATCTTAAACTTAAACCTGCAAAACTCATAGCAGGTGGAGCTGTTCTGCTGCCACATGTGGTAATGATCTGCCTCCAGTAATATTGATGAGAAATGGTACTGAAAATGACTGTAAGTGATAAGGTTAGTGGTACTCTCTTGTTGCTGCAATAACGTGTAGAAATTACAAACACCTTGCTTTAATCTTCTGGGAAAACTTTACATCTATTTGTGAAATTATGTAAGGCAATTGAAAAAAAAATTATTTTGTATCTTACCTTTTAGAGACATGCTAAATCCAATCCAGTACCAGAGAGATTTAGGCTTTATCTAAAATATTCTGTATCGAGACAATTATATTTGTTGTTTAACTTTACATTAATTTTGCAATTAAAACAAACATTTTACTTTTTTTTTACTGTCTTGATTTCTAATGTTTTGCCTCCAGTATCAGACAGCTTATAGGAACAGTAACAAAGAAAGAAAGTGTTTTAAAGTAATGAAATGTAAAAGGGTTTTAAAATGAAAGTGTTTTAAAATATAATTTAGTGTTGCACTGCCCTGGTACAACTGGTGTGTTTGCTTCAGAAACCCTACTATAGTTTATATAAACAAGCTGCTCTGTAGCCATGGGGGCAGCCATTCAAAACTGAAAAAGGAGAAAAGGCACAGTATACACAGCAGATAACAGATAAGCACTGTAGTATACAATGTGATTCTTCAGAACATTCTATTACAGTACATTATATTGTCATTCTTTAAAAACATTTTATTAAATATGCCCCAAGTTTATTCTGTGCTTAGACCAATTTACACATATACTTTAATCAAAGTATTTATTTATATTTATATTTATATTATATATCTAAAATTATAACAGTTGACATATTATAATTTTAGACTGCATGCTTTTTTTGTCTAATGTTACTGGAAAATTCTAGACTCTTCGTCCATTTGTAGGGCTGCAGCTCTCAACATCTATTAGGGGATTCTGGAGGTTATAGTTCTACAATAGCATGTGAGCCATGGGTAGACACGCAGGCTTAAAATATAAGGGGCTCAGTGGCCCCTTAATGTTCCCAGATGCTTGTCTGAGTTTCACTGTATTTGAAAATGGGTTCTAAATAAGTCAACTCTGTGTGTGCTAAGATTAAACATGGAAATGCTGTGCACCCCCAGCAGCATTAAAGGCTTCTGGATCATCCTAGTGAATGATACTCCACAAATCCCACCTTCAAACCCCTTTGTGCAAGTTTAATAAAAATCTACTGTGAATCCCAAATAAAGCTTTCTGTGTTATTCTTGGCGGTGCCCAGCTCTCCCATATCCTCCTATAGCAGAAGCTGTGCCATGTAAAAGCAGGAGAAAGGAGGGGCAGAGATCCCCTTTCTCCTGCTCCTTGAAGTTGTGCCATAAAAGCTGGAGATGATTTGCTAAAACGCTCCAAAGGTATTCAGATTTCTTTTCAAGAAGGAATTCAATTTATGTGCATTTATATTACAGCGTCTGTTGGGAAGAGGACTGTCTAATCGCTGGCATGCTGGAGATTTCCAGTTTCTCCTGAGTATGAGGTCATGGAGCTAGAAGTAAACATTAGAGTTTGATATAACAATATTAGTTCTGTTCCTTTTGTGAGTTTTTTATTCCACCATATTAATGAATGCTGCGGCATCGCATTTACATTGTTTTTTTAAAGATTAGCTGGTTAAATCACAGAGAATAACAGAAAAACAAAGTGCAGAAACAAGTTTCCTTATACAGTATGTTCATTCAGACTCCATTGCATTTGGTTCTCTTCATTTCAATTCTGCACTTAAAAAAAGAACACAGCAGTAATGTGCAGGTGGGTCATGATCTAACAATATAGCTCCTTCTCTAAATGCGACGGTATCACTGTTCACTCATTTATTACGTTTAAATATTGCAATGATAAAGGAGTGTGAATAATAAATGAGTATACAAGTCCATGGGCATCTTGCAACATTTGTTAATAAGTAAGCTTAATCAGGTTGTACATTTATGGGATGAGACCAAGACAGTGATGTTGCTGTACTGTATCATAGCATCTGGCATCCATGTCTACTAGCTTTGTTAGGGCATATAAAGAGAGAGAACAAAGTTAATCACTGATTTTAGGTTTTCCAGGGGACCAGATAAAAAACACAAAATCAGGGAAATCCTTAAATGGGGGGTGTTTCCTGTAAAAATGGTGTAAACTGCAAAAAAACCTAACATCCATATGGGATAAACATAGGGTTTTTTAAATAAAAATTAGCTAAAATATTAACTTAAAATGAGGGAAAACAAACTTAAAATCCTGGAAATGCTCCCGCTGAAATATTGTACATGAGGACGTAAAGGGACTGTACAAAGAAAATATAAAATCAGGGGAAGTAAAATCTGTAAAAACTGTAGTCTAAAGCCACACATTACAGGAAGACCGCTTATCTAGGGGCTAAAGCATTCTGGATAATAGATTCCATGCCTTTATTTAAACTTTTGGAGAGGCTTCTATTGCCTTTTTTTACATCTTGCATGCAATGAAACCTTTTAATTCCAGCCATGTTTCTGTCAGTCTGCCAGTTATTCACAAATAAGCATTGATAGTAACACTTTATGTACAACAGCTTTGCATTGAGCTGTGTGCCACTCTGGCACTCAAAATGTCAAAAAGTTCTGTGCTTAAAGTGATATATGCAGTAAGTAGAAGGAATGTCCAGAACTGAACGATTAACCTAAATGATTTTGAGAGTTGGATTCTCTGAAATGTGAACCGCTACTGTAAAATGTACTTTTTTTGTTTTATATGTTTGTTTTGGACTGACAAAATGGTTATATGTAAGATTAAACCAAAGCCACAGTCTAAGAGTAGCAGGGGACAGCAGTTCAAAAATACACTGAGGTCTAGCTCTGTAATTGTTATGCTGATATCGTACATCCCCATTTCATATTTTGAAAAGAGTTTAGAACCACAGTCTATTATTATACATACAGCCCCCCCCCCCCGACTGAGGGTCTGGAAGCAATTATAAGATGTTTTTTTTATTCATCATAACTGATACAAGAGGATAGCTAGAATGTAGTCTGTAGGTGGTAGATAGTAAACATTATATTGGCAGTTAAAGAAAGTACAAAATACAGTCAGCCTTGCCAACACAGAGTTGTGGCAAAAACAGTTTTGTATAATTTTTCTATGCTCAGAAGATGGTTTCATTTACACATTTCACACTCTGTTTCTTTGTCCAACGAACTTGATGTTAATGGATGAAAAAGTTGTAAACAAGTGGTTAATTTTTGTGTTCCTTTCATTTCTTTTACATCTGCTTGATTTAGAACTTGCTGAGTTGAGAGAAGACATATGTAAATAACAAAAAAAGCAACATTTCTGCAACTTTTCATGTTTTTGGCTCTGCAAATTGAAGATTGTCTGTGCAGTTTACACATGTACTGCCACAGAAACTCAGTTTGCAGTTTTCTTTGCCAGTTGATTAAAGCTAGAGAAAGTCTTTGAAGCATGCACAGTACTGGCTTTAATTCAGGGGTCAAAGCTCAGCATCATAAACCATGATACTTACTCATGTCTCATTCTCTAAATGGTTACAATAACCAAGTTACTTATAATAATAGCAAGAAAATAAATTGTTTTAATAATGCTGGGTATGAGCATAATAATCTAGGATAAACAGACATTGCCTAGAAATGCAAGTACATTTTCTGATTATTGTTATATATGCCTACTTTTGTGTTTTTCCTTTAGTATGATAAGTTCAGACTTTGTAAAATCTAACATATGCTGAACTGCTGAAAGGCTTCCATTAACCCTTTAATGTGACATCTCGGTGGGAGGGGCATTATAAATTTAGATAGATAGATTTAAACAACTACACATCAGTCGACTTCAACCTTTTTCTTTTTTTCTTTCCGAATGCCAAGATGGCATTTGGAACAGACCCTTGATCAACTTTGTGCCAATAACTAATCTCAGTAACACCATTTTCTCTAGCTAAAAAAAGCCATCCAAACTTCACAGTTCATACTGTAAAAAATAAAAATACTGTAAATAGAGACATAGTAGATTGTTAGCAGCTCACTCCAGTAGTGAGAGGTACTTAGGGTATCTAACAAAGACAGCCTAAGTCCCAATGAGGAGTAAGCATTTGGAGTTGAGCCCCAGGGCAATTGTGTGTCAATTAGGGAACCTGAGCTGGGAAAAGCTAGTGCACCATATGCACACACAAGTCTCTGAATCAGCTGATGGCGCTCTGCTAGTGTTCATCCACATGACAGTGGCACTGGAGGCTTAATGAAAGGAACTTTGTGTGTGTGGGTGTGTGAGGATTAGAGAGGATGTTAGAGAAGTGTTTATAGTATAACTGAAATTGCTGGTCGATTGACTTTGGTCAGCTCCTATGAGAAGAATAATAAAAGTCTGCATTGATTCATCACATCAAAGTAAAATCGAATTCATGTGAGTTAAAATAAATTTGAAATTCGAATATTGATAAATGTGCCTCTAAAGGTTTATAATATGATTTCTTAATATTTATATACATAGTTATTGCATGTATTCTTAAACCTCTCTTCTCCAATGTAAATATTTTCAGCTTGCTCAGTCTTTCTTCACAACGAATAATTTCGATAACCAACTTAAAATCTTGATTACCCTTACAGCTGCATTGCTTGTTACAGCCAAATTTATTATAAACTCGTACCCCCAGGTACTCCACCATAACGTATACCATATAGGGTATAACAGGCTTGCATATTTTTGCATCAAAAAAACCTTACATTTACCAACACTCAATCACATCTGCCACTTTGTGCCAATTTTTACAGATCACGTTGCAAGGATGCCACATCTCTACATGAAGTGCACAATATTCAATTGACAACCAGCCTCTTGACATGTCCTTTAGCCAGTTTATTATCCATGTACAAACAACACTACCAAGACCAACAGACCTTAGTTTAGAAAGAAGTCATTTATGCAGCACTGTATTAAATATAATTTGGCAAAATCCAAATTCATCACATCTACTTCAACCCCATTGTCTCTACTTTATGAATAGCTCTTAGAAGGTACTGTAAATGACCATCCCTTTTTTAGTTAGTTAGCATTGTTTGGTTTCTGCTGCTGATTAATTTTTTTATCAATATTTATAGTTTTAACACTGTGGACGAATATGTAACACTGTTTTGTATGTGTAAATTAATGTGAAAATTCATGGTCATGAATTCAAGTACCCAAAAGAACATAAAAATGCTCTATAATTACTTTAATTGAGTTTACTGTGCCTTGCATAACATAAGTACAAGAGTCAATTATAATGAGTGAGTAACTACTCCACAAGCACAAGGCTCTACAAGAATAAATGCTAACAGACTTGATAAAGAATTACACAATCCAATAATAAAGAGTATTTTATACGTGGAGCCTCACAAAATAACAGTTGAAAATATATTTTTTCCTTATCTGCACTTTAACTGCATGGCCAACAACATACACAAAGCTGAGCCAAACCGTTATTCTGCGGCCATGAGCAATGCAGTTGGTGAACTGCTACAGCTGGCTGTCCCATAATTCCACTCTCAAGCTGTCAGGCATTCATTTCTCTGTGATTTAGTTCCTTCGTGAGCCACACAGACATCTGATCCTTTTCTGTTGCCAAGCGGCAATATCCTTAAAAATAACAGAGCAACATGTTACAGATACAGCAACAGGGCCGAGAGCAATAAATCTCAATGATTGGGAGCGTGCTCTGTTTGGTTTTTTGTTTCTGCCTTCTGCCCCAAAGATCAGCAGGCTACATGAAGGTGGATGAAAGAGGTGCTTCCAAGCCGCTGAGCTGGATCCAGAAACAGAACAGCTATCCAGCTGAAGAGGCCATATAAAATGTAGTTTATACACACTCAGTTTTAGCCCCCAAATTGCAACATTTTAAAGTGAGTAGATTCAAGAGTATTATTAAGCTTTAAACAATGTTTATCACTGTATAATTATACTGTTTGGAAAGAAAACAGCAGATGCCAAAATTGGTCATTTATTTATGCTCTGCAAACCTAGGTCCAATTTCAGTAACATTATTCTGATGTACACTATGGGGGTTATTTATCAAAGTCTGAATTTATCTCAATATTTTCCACATTTTGTTACAAACTCCGATCAAATATGCTTGGTTTTTTTATTATTACATTTTCCCGAAAATGTGCTGTGCAGGAAAAAATCTGATTTTCACATTTTTTTCGGACCTTTTCATCCGATTTCCACGATTTTTTCGTAATTTTCACCCAAAAACTTCGGGGTATTGCCCGAATCCCAGCGCACTTCAAAAAATCATTGGAACTTCTCCCATTGACTTATATACAACCTCGACAGGTCTGAGATGCCGGGTTTTCAGATTCGGCCTTTTCCATCCTCGGGGTTTAATAAATTCTGAAAAATTTGTGTTTTTTTAAAAGCCAGAATTTTTTAAACAAAAGGTCACAAATTTCTTGTGATTTTTGCATTCAGAGTTTAGTAAGTAACCTCCTATGTATGTATGTACATGTATATCCATTTACATAGTACTGGTTTGTATAATCAGCCCTGTTCATTTTAGCAATACATGGCTAGTACATGCAGGTAGAACAAACCTTGCAATAAATGGTTACAAAGATTGCCATGAGAGATAAAGAAGCGTGGATGTTCCTGTATCTAAGTGTTAACATTATAAGATTCAAGCTGATTTCATTTGCACTCTGTGCTCAACTACGGCACAGTTTTGCTTGCATTATTCTTCCTGAAGCTGAGAAAAAAGTAAATCATTTGTTGCTATGCATAATTGCCCAGGTGCAAATTCACTGGGTTATATTATTATTAACATGAATTTATATAGCGCCAACATAAATAGCACTGTAAAGTAAATGTGATTATACAACTAAATCACATGAATTATATACATAGAACATATGGAGTTACATACATCACAATCAATACAGGTACAAAAAGGTGAGGAAGGCCCTATGCATAGGCATACACTCTAAGGAAAGGGAGTAATACACAAGGTGTGGGAGTGGGCAAGATCGAATTAAGTGGGTGAGAAATGTGGTACTGTATGTGTTGCGTTTGGTAGTCAAGCAGAGTGAGGGTAGGCTTCTCGAAAGAAGTGCGTTTTAAGAGATTTCTTGAAAGCAGAAAAGTTGGGAGAAAGTCAGACAGACCGTGGGAGAGAGTTCCAGAGGAGGGGTGCAGCCCTTGCAAAGTCTTGAATGCGAGCATGTGAGGAGGTAATGAGAGAAGAGTTGAGTAGCAGGTCAGTAGAGGAGCGTAGTAGGCGGTTGGGTGAGTATATAGAGATGAGTTCAGAGATGTAGGATGGGGCAGAGTTATGAAGTGCTTTGAAAGTCAGTGTCATTAATTTGAATTTGATTCTGAAAGGTAATCGAAGCCAGTGCAGGGATTGACAGAATGGCGAGGCAGAGGAGGAGCGGTTGCTGAGGTGTATGAGCCTTGCAGCAGTGTTCATTATGGACTGGAGAGGTGACAGTCTCTGGAGGGGAAGGCCAATTGAAAGAGAGTTACAGTAGTCTAGACGTGATATGATGAGAGAGTGAATAAGAATTTTGGCAGCATCTTAGATGATAAATAATCGTATTTTGGATATGTTCCTTAGGTGGAAGTGACATGATTAAATAAGTGACTGGATATGAGGAGTGAATGACAGGGCAGAATCTAGGATAATCCCAAGGCACCGGGCCTGGGGAGAGGGGGTGATAGTGGAATTGTTAACTATGATGGATACTTTCGGGATGTTACTGTTGTTAGTTGGAGGAAAGAGAATATTTCAAATAAAGGAATGGGTGCGGCTCACCAAAAGCCTTTGTTGGTTTAATTCCACGGGTTATCCTGTGTTCGATATCCCAAATCAATGTATCAATAATGCAGTTAGATGTGGAACAAACCCAAGGCAGCAAGTTGACTGCAATACTCTTTATTGGGAGGTAGAGTTACACAACATGTTTCGGGCAGAGCCCTTTGTCAAGTGTGACACTTGACAAAGGGCTCCGCCCGAAACATGTTGTGTAACTCTACCTCACAATAAAGAGTATTGCAGTCAACTTGCTGCCTTGGGTTTGTTCCACAACTAACTGCATTATTGATACATTGGAGGAAAGAGAACCATTTCAGTGTTTGAGAGGTTTAATTTAAGGTAGCGTTGCGACATCCAGGTAGAGATAGCGGACAAGCAGGAGGAGATGCGATTTAGGAGTTCTGGGTTGAGATCAGAAGATGAGAGATAGAGCTGAGTATCGTCAGCATAGGGGTAGTGGTGGAAACCATACGAGTTGATTAATTTGCAGAGGGAGGAAGTATAGAGGGAGAATAGTAATGGTCCCAGGACAGAGCCTTGAGGAACTCCAACAGAAAGGAGAAGATGATACTCCATTGTAGGAGACACTGAAGGAACATTTGGTGATGTAAGACGAGAACCAGGACGGGGCTGTGTCACTAAGGCCAAGCGAATGGAGGGACTGGAGGAGGAGAGGGTGATCTACAGTGTCAAATGCGGCTGAGAGATCAAACAGTATTAGTAGTGAGAAATGATTGTTGGCTTTAGCGGTTAAAAGGTCATTAGTAAGTCGAGTTAGGGCAGTTTCCGTGGAATGTTGTGGCTTAAAACAAGATTGTAGGGGGGTCCAGCAGGTTATTGTCAGAGAGGAATGAGGTTAGTCGGTTGTAGACTAATCGCTCAAGTAGTTTAGAGATGAAAGGTAGCAGAGAGATAGGTCGGAGGTTGTCAAGATTGGAGGGATCAAGAGAGGGTTTTTTCAGAATGGGGGTGACAAGAGGATGTTTTAGTTGAGAAGGAAACCGTTCAGTTGAGAGCGAAGGATTAAATAGGTGAGTTAAGGCTTTGATTAGACAAGGATTGGTATTGCGGAGAAGTTTTGAGGGAATTGGATCAAGCGGGCAGGTGGTAAGGTGAGAAGAGGCCAAAAGCTTTGAGACTTCCTCATCAGTGACAGGGGTGAAGGAGCACAGGAGAGACTGGGGAGTGTAGAGGGAGGGTGGTGGAAGTCTAGGGGGGTTGAGTAGTGTAATGTAATATATATAGACTTAAATGAGAAGGAAAACTATGGAGGCATTTTATTGCCAATAGATTAGCTGCAATAGTGCAAGCTAGAATGCTATATTTATTCTGTAGAATATTTTACCATACCTCAGTAAAAAGCTCTAGAAACTCTCTATTTGTTTAGAATAGCAGCATCAGTATTAGCTTGGTCAGACATCACTTCCTGCCTGAGTCTCTCCCTGCTCACTCATAGCTCTGGGCTCAGATTACAGCAGAGAAGGGAGGGGGAGAGAGGAGCAAACTGAGCATGCTCACACCCAGGACAAGGAGGATTAAACTGAAGGCAGGAAGTCTGATACAGAAGTCCATGTATACACAATAGAAGGAAAGAAATGAAGTGTTTCTTTTGACAGAGGACTCAGAGTAGCATTTCTTTGAGGGTTTACTGGTATATTTAGGTGGACCTTTCTGACAAGGGTTACTTAGTTTTAACCTTTCCTTCTCCTTTAAAAGATTGAACCTAATGGATGCATGTCTTTTTTTCAACCCAACTTACTATGTCATGTATAGTATGCAATTTGACATACCAAGTATGTTTAACAGATTACAGTCCTGCCACCCCACACTTATTATTGCATTTATGAGCACCATAAAAGGGTTGTTCACCTTTACTTTTGGTATGATGTTGAGAGTGATATTCTGAGAAAATTTGCAGTTGGTTTTAATTTTTATTATTTATTGTTTTTTGCATTATTAAGCTATTTATTCAGCAGCTCTCCTGTTGCAATTTTTAGCAGTCCAGTTGCTAGGTTCCAAGCTACCCTACCAATCATGCTTGGATTTGAATAAGAGACTTGAATTTGAAAAGGAGAGGGCCTGAACTGAAGGATTAGTAATAAAGTAGAAATAGCAATACATTTATAGCCTTACAGAGCATTTGTTTTTTAGATGGGGCCAGTGATCCCCATTTGAGATCTGGAAAACGTCAGAAGAAGGCAAATAATTCATAAACTTTAAAATAATAAAAAATGAAGACAATTTGAAAAGTTGCTTAAAATTAGCCATTCTATAGCATAATAAAAGTTAATATAAAGGTGAACCACCCCCACAGGTTCAAATCAGGCTAGATCACAGCCAATCTGCCTTCACCAAAAATCTGGTCTAATGATGACTCCCATTGGCGAGTCTCCCTTTTGCTTTTAGTGCCCAGTGGATGAGAGAGTTGAAACAACAAACATGATTATATAAATGGCTGAATTTTTTCTAAAGGAGGCCATATATCAATCTACCCATCAGTGTATCACACCGATCATTTCACAGGGCAAATGGATGAAAAATGAAATGCTATTGTTTCTTTGTGCAATGGAAAAAATCCTAATGATAGATGCCCTATCTGCCTGTGCACCATGCCCCTGCTAACAAGGTCTGTCAGCAGATTACATTTTTGGTTTGGGCAGATCAGTTGCAATCCAACAGAATCATAGGATGGTCTTTCAATATCGACCCTGGGCTGACATACATGTCCATACAGTCAGGTAGTTAGGTTGTAAGTAGCTATACTGCCTAATTAAGTCTGTGCATATATGACCAGTTGTTAGGCCCACAAGGTATATTTGGGGTGAAACAAAGCTTTGTGAAACGTTCTCCAATATCTAATTTTTTCTTACCAATTTTTCTTAGATTACACAACTTGGCCTAATACAGTGTACCTTTATAAGACCCCAGGATATATTCTTCACCAACCGTTGGCTTCTGATTTGTACCTGGTGGGTTTCATTCAATCTATCCACCTGGGGAAAAGCAGAGAAATTAAAATCAATATTTTCATTACACTTTCAATGTTTCCCTTTGTCTGGGTCTCAAGTGCCCAAAAAAACAAAAGCTGGTATACCTTATTGGTCCACCATCGCACAGGAGTGAGTCGTCCACTGATTAAGGACAATTACTGTCTGGTACTTACTCATCAATCAAAAGGCAATTCTTCTTTTACAGCAGTGTTTTCCTTTATCCTTATCTTTCCTAATCACTCATCATCTAAAATAATGCTAATTACTTTTTGCATTCCTGAAATAGCGGAGAAGGAAGCTACCAGATTGCTGTGATGTTACTCAGGTTCAAATGGGCATTACAAAACCTACCAGTGTATGTTATTGTCATTATTCTCCGTATTGAGGGAATCATTATGACCAAACCTACCAATTACATGATAAAGAGTAAGGTAACATAACAAAATGCAGTATTTAGGAATGTTTTATATCTAGAATCTATATTGTTCACTGACAGCTATTAGAGAAAGGTTTTTAAGTACATTTATGAACAAGTCTGTTCAGAATTTTGATTTGGAGGAAACTGGCTGAACTGTGAAATCTCATTTGGTTTGCAATTAAATTGCTAGATAATATTTTCATATTTTCACTGTTTTCTATGTGCATACCTTGGTTATATCAGTCACATGTATCCATAGGAGGTTAATATAACATAAGTATATACTGTACAAAATAAGTTTGATTTGTGTAGTATTCTCAAAGATTGCCATACACAGATCCACTGTGGTCTGGGTTCAGTGCAGGGGCAAATCGTCCAACAATTGGATTGTATATTGGGCCCATTGGAATAGGACCTAATTAATGCATAATTAATTAGGCAATGTGGTTCTACAGTTTATTACACCTTTGTAATGCAAATTTGGACAATTAGTAATTCATTACCCAATACTGTTTTGAAGTCAATAACTGATCCATAGAATATTCACATTACCCATCTTTTTTTCAGATCCCTTTGATACTTGCTATGGAGTAGAACAGAAAAAGACTGAAATGTCTTTCTCCTTTTTAAATTTCCAGCCTTTTTTTAATGGTTGATGCCAATAGTACTAAGAAATATAAAAACATATGAATGCTGCATTTTCTTTCCAGAGAAGAAGGCAATCCTAAATAACAAGTAAATAGCCAAAAACAATTTCTTGTAAAATTCTCACTGGATACAAATCATATCAGAATTTCTTTTGGCAAAAAAGCTTGATGTAAAGCAATTTCTGCAACACACACTGAGCTCACATGGCCTGCAGGGATCTGCCGATTGCTTCTGATTAAACCCCCCTGTGTTTGATTTCTTCTATCTTAAATGTTTAGCTATTATAAAAGTCATTGAATAAGCCATCACCTGGGGCTGCACCACTGTAAAACTGCACAGAAGTTACCTTTTTTTGGTTGATAAGCATAAAATCCTAATGCATGAGGTTAACTTATTTATCAGTTTTATTCTGGATATTCCATGTTAGTCATTATGCTGAGTTGCTATATGTATAAAACATTGTCATGACTCACTTTACATACATGCTCTGCTGGGGCTCACATATGGTTTAAATGACTTTCTAAGTTCTACCACCACCTGGTCACACAGCATTTCCCACACTCACATATACAGTAAAGGTGAATGATTCACTGCCTCATCTACAGAACCATGCTCCTCTTGTTATGGTGGTAGGGTTCTTGTCTAGGATTTACAGTCATGTTGTTTTCTTTCTATCTTTGTTTACTTTCCTCCACCATTGGACTCAAATGAAAAGTAGGGACTGGTTTAGTGACCCTACTCTCCCTTCATAAGGGCCCCTAGTAAACCCTGCACACTTGCTTATTCATTGTACCCTATCAAGCACAGGCTGCAAGGAAGAGGAATTTACTGCACATTATTTGTTACTCCTACTTTACGGCATGTAGGGTAAGGGGTAAAATAAAGGATGCAATACAACTAAAAATTTCCCTCAAAATATGTGGTTAAAAACCAAATCAAATCCAGTGCTTAACAGTACAAGATGAGTGCATGTGATGAAATTGAATAATCTCTGAATTAGCAATTGTTCTGTTGTTAAACTCTTGACATTAATGGTATGAATTTGGTTCAACTAAAATCAAAGATGGGAGACAAATCTAAATCTTGTAAAATGTATTTGGTAAAATACCTTTCCAAGTCCTGAATTCGGTACCACTTTAGTCACTGATGTACTTTTTCCCACCTTTTTCCACACAAATTATCGGGTCCCCATAGTCCTGTCTGATCACATCCCCAATCCAATTTTGTCTATTTTTGGCCAGATGTCGATAGGATAAGCCATCATGAGCGCCCATACATGGGAAGAAAAGCAGCCGACTCGCTCTGAAGGGACTGAATCAGTTTAAATTTATCATTGTATGGCCAATTCTAGGATTTGTATACTCTACTTCTCTACTCCTGACACAATTATTCACATTACACAAGCCTTTATTGCTCTGCATATTAGCCTTGCCATTAGACCAGACACTTGACATGACCTCTGTCTGTCTCCCTGGTAGGTGTTGTCGTATAGATGTCGTATTCAAATTTATGTATAATATAATATATATGTAATCTACCAATTCAGTTCATTCAGAGTTGGCTTATCTGGCCATGTATGGGCTCTCCCTGATGGCCTTAAAATAAACCAAATATCTATCAAGCACAATTAAAAATATGGAAGTGGGTTCCATATCAGGGCATTGATGTGGTCCTCTAATAACAAGTCTGCTTAGGTGCCCATTATTATCCAATTGTTCAGATCAGCCCGACTTGGCCTAGATCGGATAAAGATCCAGTCATTTGGATAACTTTCCAAACAAGCCCAGGCCCCAGGAGTAGAGAAGTAGAACATCCAAATCATAGAACTGGCCATACAAGGATACATTTAACCTGATTCAGTCCCTTCAGACCGAGTTGGCTGCTTTTCTTTCCATGTATGGACCCTCCTTGATGGCTTATCCTATCGACATCTGGCCAAAAATAGACCAAACATCTACTGGGAAGATTTAAAAAGTCTGTCAGGCAAGCACCGCATTGGCACGTTGATTTGACCCTCCCCCAACGGGCATGTATAGGTGGCAATTATCAACCAATCATTGGCCAGATTTGCCAGATTTGGCTCTGAATGTAGGTGATCAAATTGGCCAATGATCCATTAATTTGGCAACCTGGCCATCTTTGTAATAAAAAGCACTCACCCTGGTGGTCCAGGGGTGCGGCTGGGACGCCCGCCATGCTGCTCCTCTTCAGCTGCCATCTTGGGGTCTTAGGGCGCACCCCTGCGTCTCGTTGTTTATATTAAAGCGGATGCGCTGGCGTAATGACGCAAATGTCTGTCAGGCAAGCACCGCATTGGCACGTTGATTTGACCCTCCCCCAACAGGCATGTATAGGTGGCAATTATCAACCAATCATTGGCCAGATTTGGCTCTGAATGTAGGTGATCAAATTGGCCAATGATCCATTAATTTGGCAACCTGGCCATCTTTGTAATAAAAAGCACTCACCCTGGTGGTCCAGGGGTGCGGCTGGGACGCCCGCCATGCTGCTCCTCTTCAGCCGCCATCTTGGGGTCTTAGGGCGCACCCCTGCGTCTCGTTGTTTATATTAAAGCGGATGCGCTGGCATAATGACGCAAATGCGCACAATGGTGCGAAAATGGAACACTATAAAAGACCCTGTTGTGACCCTGCCTGGCTTTTGAAAATTCTACCTTCTGTATCGTGACCCTTGCCTGATAACCGACTTCGATTCTGCTTAACCCTTCTGATTGACTTCCTGGTTTGACCCTTGCCTGCCTGACAATGTTTATTCTCTGCCTGCCCCGACCTGGCCTGATCTGACTACTCTATTGCCTAACGCCTTGTACCACGACATTCTGCCAAAAGACTTTGCCTACTGTTGTGCCCCTCTGCCTGTCTAGAACCCCTCGTTATAAGACCTGACGGCATCTGAGTGGCTGAGGGCTCCTCCCGAGGCCAAAGGCGGCTGCTACAGGCAGAAGCACCAGCCGAGACCAGGGTGCTTGGCATTGGTTCTAGATTTAGGGTGCCAACCATTACAATCTTAAGGCAAGATGGTGTTTCCCAAATTTATGAGGGTAGGAGTGAAGACAAAAAAACACTTTTTAAATAAATTGCACAACTTGAATTTTGAAGAATGTATTTGTAAATGTCTGAGAAAAAAATATTCTGTTATTAAGATATTTTTTACATTTTTAATGGGCTATTGTTTGCACAGATAAAATGAGTTTTTCTATGAGCAGTTTTAGATATAAACTGTGCCCTGACGTGAACGTTCACAATCTCTGGTGCATGGCTTGCTGAATGCTTTTAGGGCCTTGTAAACCTTTATTTTTTTGAGCAAAAGAACAATTCTTGGGATTCATCATATTTAACTAATGGATTTGATTACATCCTCCATAGATATTTTATAATATTCATGTAAAGCATTAAATCAATTTGATAAGGATCAAACTGGCTGTTGTAAGAGAGGGAAAACAAAAACTATATTAAATATATTTTTCACGCATTAAACAGAATTATTTAAAGTGAATTTGAAGACGAGAACAAGTAAAATGTGAGCAGAAATTTCTTCACAGCTTCAGTTACAGGGTACTTTTTTCTCCAAGGAGAGATCAGTATAACACCAATCAGTGCTAGTTATGGTCATTAAAATGGCAATAGACATTTCTAGTCTCCAGAGCCCAATTATCTTTGCTATGCAAATATTTTAAAAGCTCAGTCAGAAAATATCAATACATCCCACTTAATTTATTGCTGTGTTAAGGATGCATATTGACGAAGAAATGCATTGATTTTTCCTTGCCCTTTAAAAACATAGAGACATGAGAAATGAACACAGACACATACAAGAGGAACGAGAACCTGGAGAATTGTAAAGGTTTAATATTGGTATTTACATCATCAAGGACATAAGAGAAACAATTACAGAGCAGCAAAGACATCTGGGGGAGGGATGCCATTTTAAATGACCTGCACTGTCAGCTATGGTAATTAGAGTGACACTGAGTATACATAATAGGTCTTATGGACACTATACCGGTCACAGATCCTTTGCCTATAATTTTAAGATTATAAGGATGTTTGTAATAAATTAAATTTTGAAAAAATGATTTAAGTAGTGCATCATAGCTTTATTTTATGTAAGGACATCTGGATTATTGCCATTCTCCAGACTCCATGGTGTAATGTACTATGATCCTTACTTCATTTTATTTGCATAAATTAAATTACAAGAAATTATTTATTAACATAAACCCATCTCCTTTTTCAACACTTCTATCATTAATGGTAAACCAAAGGTATAAGCATATCTTTTTTAATTACAGTAGGGGAAATCTGCCTCCCTCTTAAATCCTTAGGACCTGTATTTTATGGCCTTTCTACAAATGTATTTCTTCTATAAAAGCATAAATTCCCATATTTTGTAGCTTTTGTGTGCACTTTGTTATATTCTGTTCTTGTCTAACACTTGGCGAGAAAGTGAAAGTGTAAGTTTGTTTAAATTTATACGTCATAAAATGGATGTGTGCTGTATTTACACTTCCATCAATGATTAGTATAGCAATGGGTATATACTGTATTGTTTATGTGAGTGTATGGAAGGGTCGGTATGAGTTGATGTATGTACAGTATGTGCTCTGGGGTTCACTTGGAGGGGTTGAACTTGATGGACTTTGGTCTTTTTTTAACCCAAATGAACTATGTAACTGTGTAACATGTAACAGGCAGGCTAGAACAATATACTGTAGGTAACAGACCCAGAGCTAAATCATTTTAATCCTTTCCTAACTTTGGAAAGGTTTTTTCATAAAGAGAAACTGAAACTGCTCATAATTCATTGCCCTACAGCCCACAATGCCGTACGGGCCCTGCAGTAGTCACAGGCTCTGCTTCCTCTATTTATTATCAGTATGGGTAGTTATTTAGAGAGCCATTTAGGCTCCTGAATGGGGTACAATGCCAATATATGTTGCTAGTTAAGCTGGCGATAATACAGAAAGAGGTAGCCGGAGAGCACTTGTTTCTTTAGTTTAAAAGATCATTTCTTTATTTGCAGACATTTACTGCACAACATGTTTCGGCTTCACAGGCCTTCATCAGGTGCATCCGAAGCCAAAACATGTTGTGCAGTAAATGTCTGCAAATAAAGAAATGATCTTTTAAACTAAAGAAACAAGTGCTCTCCGGCTACCTCTTTCTGTATTAGTAACCTTTGGCACTCCAGCACGGGGATTGCAGCGCGTAGAGAAGCACACTCATACGGATGGATACATAAAGGACTCTTTTATAGTTGGATAAGCTGGCCATACATGACCCAGTAATTTCTTGTATGAGTATTGTAACATGTATCGTGTAGTTATGCTTCTGAGTTCTGATCAACAATGACTGTTGATATTATAAAATCCCAGCCTAGGATGCAAATTAGTATGTTATTAACCTTCCAGCCACTATGCATTACAAAATCCACACCCACAATAAGTGAGAAAAACTCAATCATTATTAAACTCCTGGCACTGTATATAAGGGGGAACTTAATCGATTTTAAACCCCGACAACAGCAACAGGATATAAGAGTAACATCGTGCTTGTGTGTAATGTACAACCCAATTATTAACAATTAGGGTGCCAGAAACTCCCTTGTCAAGAACCAGGGGACCTGAGGTGTAATGATTGCTGTTCCTCCAGACTGAGTCACAGACTTTCCCCTATTTGTATTCCCTGCTAACTATGATACAGCTGCAGGCAATAGCCCAAATAAGGAGCTATAAAAGCCTGCCTCACATACTCTGCTGCTGGACCATTAGCCTTTTTGCTGAGACCAATCATCCAAGGTCCTTTCCTGAGTTCCTGTCTTGTAAATTGGTTCCTGCCCTGCCTTTGTCTTCTTATTATGTCTCCCCAGTTTTGCACTTTGATTGTTTGCTGCCTGCCCTGACCCTCTGCCTGTCTTATGGAATTTATTTGCTGCCTGCCCAGACCAGACTGCTAGTTGTATTTGGACTTTTTTCTGTCTGCTCCTTTACATTTCTGGTGAAGTCTGTGTTGTTCAGTTATTAAATCTTGTTTGAGCCTCAGTATGTTTGCGAGTGGTTACTCAGCACATCAGCTCCTGTCAACTAACTCAGTGGGTAATTCTAACATAGGGTCAGATACAGTAAAATTAGTGATGCTCTTATGTATCAAGAACATTTGATGATGCTGCACTGTTCATAAGCCTTAGAAAAGATCATTTCAAATCAATATTTTTAAATAGTTCGGTATATCCCACTGGAAGAATCAAGACTAATTCTTAATATATTTGTAGAAGCCTCAGCTGTATGAAAAGAGTCTACTCAGGTAACCTTTTTTCCCCCCATGGCTATAAAGCAGTTTCAATGTCTATTAAAAATGATAGCCATGAATAATTAAGTTTGCTTTGAGTGTGCTATCATTAATTATGTCTCACTGATTAAGATTTAAAAACAGGAGCCTTGAAATCATACTGTCAGGCTTGTCCAGTGTCATGAAAGCCTAGGTATGGTAACAAATGAAACACTGCAAGATAGAACAGCAAAGGATCACCTTAGCAATAAGCTGAGGAGTACTAGTTGACAATTATTAAGTCATTTTAGTGCCGCGCAGTTTGTGCATGGACAATCTGGCAATAAATTCTTAATTGGACGTGGTTGTTAAATAATTTCTTACACATGTTTTATACAACTGTTTACCATTCAAACAGGTACTGTGTATGTGCTAAAATAACAAAGATTAACAAATATTACTGAGCAAAGGTAATTGGCTATATTAGAGGGTGTCACTACTCAAATTATTATAATATAAAACAAAAGACATCTCCAAAAGCCAGATAATAGGATACTTGATTGGTAATATTGAATAAAATTAAAATGGCGATGTGTATTAGTCAACCATGCCAACACATACATATTAAAAACACATTTAAGACATGCATTCCATGCCCAATTCCCCACAGATAGCTGAAGAGACCCTGGAGGGGTATCTGTCTAAACAAGAGATGTCAAAGCCCCTGAGCTGGTTTTATACCATTTTGTTGCAAGGCCAATTTGACCCTATTAACAAAATATGTCAAAAATGGGCACAAGACTTCTCATTGATGAAGATGAATATTGATATTGATGAAGAGGCCTGGGTGGATATACTTAGACAAATTCCAGACACAAATATTTGTATTAAAGATCGTTTTATTCACGTCAAATTTGTAAACAGAGTGTACTTGACTCCACGCAGATTGGCACGAATGTATAATGGTTATCCTGATGTTTGTCTCAAATGGAGTGTAGAAAGTGGCACCTACCTGCATGTATTCTGGGAGTGTCAGAAAATACAGCGATACTGGGTCACAATCCTCGGGTTTATACATGTATCTCTTGGACTTCCAGCAGTGCAAATGCCTGCATTCTGTTTGATAGGTCATTTTGAAGAACTATCATTACCCCAGGATGGCAGACTATGCTTACAACAGCTCCTGCACTAAACCAGGAAAGCCATCTTACTGACATGGAAAGCACCAGAGCCCCCAGCATTAAGCTTCTGGATTGATCAATGACATTCTCCCAAGGCAAAAGTTGATCTATGAGGCCCAGGGATGCCCTAGAAAATTTGGGAAAATATGAGGCAGGTGGCTGGCTGACCCACAAACGGACATGGCAGGGTGAAAAGATCTGAAGAACCTATAAATTGTACAGCTCAGTTATACTACATTATACTACTGGTACCAGGGGATTGCTCATCAATGTCTTTCTAATTTTCTTTCTTCTTTTTTCTCTTCTTACTCTTACTAAATTTTAAAACTCAATAAAGAAAATCATTAAAAAAACACATTTAAACCCTAAGACTACTGTAAGAGGAGGGGCCCCTCCCTCCTGTGACACAAAGGATTATATTGCAAAGTAATAGGGCAGATCCGATGAGCTGAGAGGAAAGGCAGGCAACCATTCAGAGGTGCCGAATATAATGTAAGTTATAGAAACATTGCAGCTACAAACTACATACATCCGACATGACTGTCGGATGTGAACGCTGCACACTTCGTCTTCATCCGACAGTCACGTTGTGTGTAGTTTGTAGCTGCGATGTTTCTATAACTTACATTATAACAATATACTGTGTGGTTCTTCTAGCCTACCTTAATAATACTTTTTAGAGGCATATTATCTTGCCACATTTGTCCTGATATACATCTGTTTTCTAGTCATAAACTGTGCCATATTTTCTTAAATAAAATAGTTATGTTAGAATAATTCTAATATTTCTGTTAAAAAATTCTAAAAGAATTTGTAAAGCTAAATTACACAAATAATGTGTAATGTGGTTTGTGTAGATATCTTTTCATGTTGAATAATCTGGTTATGAGCAGAAAGGGGTTAAAAAGCAATTATTTCTCACATATACAAATCATGCCAGTACAGGTGAAGGTGGCAATAATACAAGCAGCAGGACTTCCCTATTTAATATTAAAGAGATAAGAAAGGCAAAGAATTCCCCTTAATAACTAGGAGATATTTCTGTATTAGGAAGGTCCTCTTTGAGATAGTTAAGCCAAGAAATGAGCACCATGGATTAGACTGCATTCAAAAGCTGGATGGCAGAGATGCTTATGCAAAGCCATGTTGTAAAGGTCAGAAGATATTGACATATCTTCTAGAAAAATAAATATTAACCCCTCTGGAGGCAGATATTGCCCTTTCCCCTAAGATTGAAATTGCCTACAACGAAGTGACAAAATAATTATTGCATATCTGAACATATCAAAAATCCAATGAGATCAATAAGCACACATATATTAAAAGTAATATTTCTTATAATTTATTTTAAATATACTATTATATAAAATAAATGACTATGAGAAGTATTACTTTAAATGTATGTTTGCTTATTGATCTCATTGTTATCCATTGTTTTCCCTTAAAGAAATATTAATATAACTCATTGGTCCACTTAGCTTTTTTTGACTGAAAATTCTAACTTGTCTTTTTTCACTTTTTACATGAAGAATTGTAAATATATGTGCAAAAATGTTTTATTGAACATTTTTTGAAGCATTAAGTAAATGTAAAATCTGCTTCGAGCAGATGATATTTTTCAGATTAAGCATAGCTCACTAGGTTTATGCTAAAAGCATGTCCCTGTCTGAGATCACTTTACAGGAATTAAATGGTTCACTGGTCATTGATCATTGCATTTAAAGGAGAACGAAACCCCTTTTAAAGCTCTAGCACCTTTTTTGTTTTCTCTCACCCCCTTCTCTAACTGCATCAGTGTTGACCCCAAATACTGTCCTGCTTGACATAATTTTCCCAGAGATCTTGTGCCAGGTGCATGTGCAGTTGAAGCTGATGTAAAATCTTACTCCAACTGTTTGTGCTCCTGGTCAGATTACTGAGAAGATGGTTGTGCCAACCCTGCTGTTCTACTCTGCTTTTTCAAAATAGGTGAGGATTAGAAGAAAGGTTTCTAGATAGGTGCTATGGGTTTGTTCTCTTTTAAATATATCTGCTGAACAAAGAACACAACTAACAACTTAATTCAATGTGATTTCAATGTGATTATGTGATAATTTTAATTTTAGTGCATCGAGGGCTGTCCTTCAGAGCATAGATTGGGGCATTATGTTTTCATCTAAAAACACAGAACAGAAATGGTTGTCATTTAAAATGATATTAAATCGTTACTGTTTTCAATATATTCCCTTAAGGAGTAAATGTAGATGCACTAAGAATCATCCTATGTGGCTTAATATAGAAGTAAAAAAGTTAATAGGAAAGAAGAGAAAGGCGTAACACTAAAATAAATGTAATAAAACAGGCAAAGTTTTTAAGATGTGGGTTGAGAGTTTTGCTCCAGATACAGAAAAGGCAAATGCGCTCACTTCATAGCTGCACTGTTGGCTCAGCTTCTAGTCAGTGTCTGACTCAGGATATGATTCATAAAGCTTTAATAAAAGTTAAGGTAAACAAGGCACCAGGGCCAGATGCCATACACCCCCGAGTTCTTACAGAGCCTGGTTGGTTATTGTTTACATTCTTTCCCAGATATTAAAAGACTGAAATAAGAGAATATTGCTAATATTGAACCTTTTGCATATACCCTCCTGTATTTTCTCTGCTGAATAAATAAGGAACGCTACCAAGTCAAATTATTGCCAATAGATTAGCCAAAATTGTGCAAGCTAAAACATTCTGTAGAATGCTTTACCATACCTGAGTAAACAGCTCTAGAAGCTTTCTGTTTGTTTAGGATAGCAGCTGCCATATTAGCTTTATGTGACATCACTTCCTGTCTAAATCTCTCCCTGCTCATGCATAGCTCTGGGGGGGGGGAGAGGGAGAAGGGATGGGAGGGGGGAGAGGAGCAAACTGAGCATGCTGAAGCCCATGCCCTGAAGGTTGAAGCTGAAAGAAGGAAGTATGATACAGAAGCCCAAGTTTACACAATAGAAGGAAAGAAATGCAGTGTTTCTTTTGACAGAGGACTCAGAGCAGGATTACTTTGAGGGCTTAGTGGTGTATTTATATAGACCTTTCTGCTTACTTAGTTTGAACTTTTCATTGTACTTTAAACACATCGTTCATCATGGTTTAATAATGACTCCATAAGAAACTCATTTGAGATCATGGTCCAACCAAGTGTGAAAAAAAGTTTTTTTTATTGTCCATTTCAGCAGATTTTTTTCCCTTTATAAAATTCTCTTCAGATTATTGCAATGGGTGACATTCAATTTCACTTTTATTGCATAGAGTTTGTTGAAGGAGGCAACAGCCTAGAGGAATTCTGAGGAATTTAACTTGGTTCCATAAAATCTAAGTGCTTTGTCAACACAGAGAAATCACCCATCTTCAGAAGGATTTATAGCTGGCAGTCTACCTTTGTGTTGTTTGGTGTTTTTATTTGCTTCTCACATTAAGACAACACGTTTAATTTACCTGGAAAATGCCACAATACAAAAAAAATAAAAAATGTCAATTTAACTGCTGCTTTTCTAGTTGAAAATGATTAGAATCTAATTATTTAATAATAAATATCTATTATGAAAAGCATTATTTTAATATTTAAAATACAGTATATTTAAAATAATTATTTTTGATTTTTGAAGTGTTTTCTGCATGCCTATTCTACTTGTATAGCAAGTTATAGGGGTGCCACAGACACAGAGTCTGATCCTTGTGTAAAATTATGATAATGCCATACAGCATAAGTACTGTGTACAGAGAATCCCTGAAGCACCAACTCCCACTATGGCCCATGGAAAATATGTCCTATTATACACTGTATTGATATTGCATACTATATTCCCATTCTTATGCAAAACTCTCTTCTTGGCAAAGCAGTACAGCTTTGGCCAGCAAATGTTGGCATTTTGGAAAGTAAAATTTGATTGGAATGGTTCTCCCTCAGAGGATCGCCACATTTAACAACCTATTTCTATTATCATTACTCATTATAGGTATAAGAGGCGTGACACTGTTGAGCAACCAATGATAGCACTCCCACATATTCCGTTGCTCTGTAGTATTATCCTGTATGTATAATGTGTGAAGGGCTGTACAGTAGAAGGAGTATCTACATCAAGTATTCATACTTCATGCAATTTTTGATCACTACAACAGGTAAAATTAATCTAAAGATAGAAAAGTACCTTACTCTGTAACTATAATTAATGTTCTTCATACACAGTGCAGTGTGCATGTGATTATTAGAACCAAATTAAATGTGAGAGACAATGATATACAATAGATATACAATAGAATTTTCACACATTCAGCTCATGATCCTTTTTTTGTGTGATTTTTATTGAATTTTAAAATATAAATACAATGTACTAAAGAACAGAGTATAACTGATAAATGTACACCTAATAGCAGGATATTACACTATAAATGAATTCATTAAATCAATACAGACAGCATCAAAATGTTAAGGAATAATAATAAGGTTGCCCATTTACCAAAACAAAGAAGAAAATGAAAACAAAGTTAATTTGTAAAGTTTTGAAATAGTCATAAACTTGTTGATAAACAGCTCATTTATCATCACGTTTGCTACATGTTGCCAAACCAGTTCTATATTGTATTGCATCCATAAGACATAATATACATCTTTTGGACACTGAGGCTTTATCCAATATCAGAAAATAATGGCCACAGTCAGAAACCCATCATCCAGAAAGCTCCAAATTACAGAGAAGCCATCCCCATAGGCTCAATTTTACCAAATTAATCCACATTTTTTAAAAATGTACTTTTTCTCTGTCATAATAAAACAATTGCTTGTACTTGATCCAAACTAAGATATCATTAATGCTTATTGGAGGCAAACCCAGTCTGTTTATTGGTGTTTACTTGATTTTGTAGTAGAATGGTATGAAGATACAAATTATGGGTATCCAGAAAACCCCAGGTCCCAAGCATACTGGATAACAAGTCCTTTAGCTGTAGTTGGATTTAAAGAGGACAATGGAAATTGATAAATGAATGTACAAATCTTCTGTGCTATCCAATGAAACATAATTAGAATTAAAAAATATATGTTTTTGTAACTCCAGCTATCCCAAGCTTATGCCAAAAGACTTGAATTTCTGGACAGTCCTTAAAGGGATACTGTCATGGGAAAAAAGTTTTTTTCAAAATGAATCAGTTAATAGTGCTGCTCCAGCAGAATTCTGCACTGAAATCCACTTCTCAAAAGAGCAAACAGATTTTTTTATATTCAATTTTGAAAACTGTTATGGGGCTATACATATTGTCAATTTCCCAGCTGCCCCAAGTCATGTGGCTTGTTCTCTGATAAACTTCAATCACGCTTTACCGCTGTACTGCAAGTTGGAGTGATATCACCATCAGCAGCCAAACAAAAGAACAATGGGAAGGTAACCAGATAACAGCTCCCTATTGCAAGATAACAGCTGCCTGGTAGAACAGCCCTCAATAGTAAAACCCATGTCCCACTGAGACACATTCAGTTACATTGAGAAGGAAAAACAGCAGCCTGCCAGAAAGCATTTCTCTCCTAAAGTGCAGGCACAAGTCACATGACCAGGGGCAGCTGGAAAATAGACAAAATGTCTAGCCCCATGTCAGATTTCAAAATTGAATATAAAAAAATCTGTTTGCTCTTTTGAGAAATGGATTTCAATGCAGATTTCTGCTGGAGCAGCACTATTAACTGATTCATTTTGAAAAAATTTTTTTTCCCATGACAGTATCCCTTTAACATGGTGAAAGGTATCAACAATTAAAGGCCTATTAATCAAAATTTAAATTTGTGTTATATTAGAGGTTTTTTTTGAAAAACCAATAATTTTTTGAGGTATTTCTGTAGAAGTTCATTGTCGCCAAATTCTTTGGCTTCTTACAGTTTTCTTCATTCCAGTCCAGGCAGGCACATGCCTAGCAGAGTGAAAAGCAGAACTTAGACGTAAAAAGCCAGCTTTTTTACTCTACTTTGCATGCACCTTCCTGGGTCCAAAGAAAAAAAATAGAGGAAGAAGAACTGTGGTAAATGCACCCCTTCAAAAATACCCCATGCAACTGCAGGGTCATTAGGCTGAGGTATGGGGTAAGTGATTATAATCACTGGGAAGTTTGTACGATTTTGGCACAATCACCTTTGTTCATGAGTGATTGTTCTAATGTTCCAGAAGAAAAATGCCTTGAAAATACATAGTTACATGATAATTTAAGTTGAATACAAAAATCTTTATCGATTTCAACCAAACCACTTTTCTGTCTAAATGAAAACAGCCTAACTGCTAGTTGATCCAAAGGAAGGTGAAAAAAGCCACTCCTACTTGCCTCAGGTGGGGGGAGGGAATACTTCTTGACTCCAAGATGGCAATTGACCAGTCCCTGGATCAACTTTGTGGCAAGAGCTAATTTACAAGAACCCTTTTTTGAAGCTATCTAATAAATCTGCTAACCATTTAAAGTGGTTAATTCCACGGTTTGGCAGCTATCACTGTAAAAATATTTTTTTCCCATTATTTTATATTATATTATATTAAATCCTTTCTTCTAATTTCAGTTGATTCTCTTATGTCTGCTGGAAGGATCTTCTAGGGACTAAAACATTGTATGTAACTTCTTCAAAATGCCTTCCACACCCTTTATCAGCTTAGTCACTCTTCTTTGGACTTTCTCTATTTCAAAGATATTCTTTTTAAGCACTAAAATTGTGCCTTACCAGTGATGATTAGCATTGCTTGCTACAGCTAAAAAATATCATTCACAAGTGACCTAGGTCCTTCTCCATCAAGAATGTGCATACCTTAGTCTCATTAATAGTATAAGTGGCTTGCATATTTTTATTTGCCAGATACATCATCTTTATTTATCTAACCTGAAACCCATCTGCCTCTTAGATTGCCAGTTTGTCAACACTAATGCAAGGATGTCAAATCCTGGCTTGATTAATCATTTTTTACAGATTGGTGTCATTTGCATTATCTTACTTGCCTTCCACAAGTGATTAATTATCACATTCAATAAAACTGGACTGAACACAGAATCCTGCAGCACCCAATTAAAGGAGAACTAAAGCTTAACTAAAGAAGTAATCTTGTACATTATGTTTTGGGCTTCTGTACCAGTCCAAGGCAACCACAGCCCTTTAGCAGAGAAGATCTGTGAATCCAAAGATGCCCCAGTAGCTCCCCATATTCTTTTCTGCTGATTCTTTGCACATGCTCTGTGCTGTTGTCAGTTACTGAGCTTAGGGACCCACTCACAATATACAGTACACATAGAATATAAATGTCACACTATAAGATAATTACTACATGGCAGCACAGAAAACAGTGCAACTAGCATCAGAATTTAATAATCAGCCCTGTAGCATCAACTCATATTACAGGCCAACCTCATTTTCTGCTTGATAATTTGTGACAACCCCTAATCTTAGTTTCTCAAAAGCTGCTCAGAGCCCACTGAGCATGTGAGTGTTGCAGACACTTTCCAAGATGGTGACCCCCTGTGACAAGGTTAAAGTCCTAGATCTATGCTGCTATTGAGAAGCTGAAACTTTAGGCTGGTGCAATAAGTTCAGTATTTAAAATATGGTATTTTTTAGCCATATACATTTTTATGGTTTAGTTCACCTTTAAGTATCTTACTCAAAGTAGAGAATGCACTAATGAGAACCAGACTTTCTCTATCCTAATTGTGATTATTTTTTTTCCAGCGATGACAGAATGCATGTATTATAGCAGGGTTTTTTTTGTCCCCATTTTTTCCCTGCAAACTCGAAAACTAGTAATTCTGTATTACAGTGTTTTGGACTTTAGTTATATGCATTGGCAGATCCTTTTTTTATAATATTTATTGAGTTAAAAGAGGAATACAGGCCACAATCACAAATGTTTAGCAAAAATCTCAAAACAGAAAGCCATCAACATTACAGTACCATCAAATGATCGCCATTTTTATAGCATTTAGTAGCCATTTTGTAGTAATAGTAAACACGGTGGGGAGAATAATGAGGAAGGGATAACCTGGAAATGGAGAGGAAGTATGGGGGGAGGATATCGGTGGCCTGTGGTAAAGGTATTGCGTGTAGAAACAGATGGGGAAACCAGGTACTCATAAAGGAAGAGCGGGCCCAGTGGAACAAACAGCAGTTCAGTTCATTATAGACTTTTATTTGGTAAATTAAGCACAAGATTGAGTTCTGTAGACCAGGCTCTAAAGTAGGAGCTTTTAGAAGTGGGGGTCTAAGAGCATAGTATTTTATAGATTTGGGAAATAGTACATCTCAGAGGTGGTTTCATGGAATAGAGTGTTTCAGAGGGATTAAGGGGATATCCCAGAGGGCTGAATCCACCCATGCTATAAAAGCAGTAGTGAATTTTGGCAAACTGAAAATGGTCAAATTGTGTAAATGACTTAATCTGTTGTAGTTTGGCCTTATCATTTAGCTTGCCATATAGAAAATGGTACTGTCATCTGGAGGTTATAATCTATAAGACAGTTGCTAAAATAGTTGGGTTTCTGGTCTGCAGGAAAAAAAGGAATTATTAATGAGAGGCAGAATGATGAGGAGAATTTACTAAGTGTAAATATCAGGCAACATTTGTCCCAATTGAACAGGATGTTACAAAGTGTGCGATGTCATGTACAGGTGCATTAACTATTAGTAGGTGGATTGCTATTCAATGCGTACACAAAGTTACTGCTCCACGTGGTGAAACCAGTCAATGATCCTATTGAGAAGTGAGGCTGGGTAGAAAGCATAGTAATCAAGCAAAGTATTGTTTTCTCTCTAGTGAAATGTAACCGCAAGTCTAGGTGGTTTGTCTTACCAAAGTTCTGACAAACTTGTTATGTAGTTCATAAACTTATTTCCATTAACTGTCCAGGCAGTACTATTGTTCCAGTCAATACCTTAAAATTCCCCTTTATAAAGACCCAGACTAGCAGATCTTTCTATTTGCTATAGAAAATAAACTCAATCATTTTCTTCTTTTCTTCTATAGCATACTACTATAATTAACTTGCTGGACACCTTACAATCTATGAAAACTTCAACCCATAAGACTTTGGCCATTTTACTTCCCACCTTTATTGATCTTTAAATTCTGCTTAACTGGCATACCACTCTTCCTTTTCTATTTCTCTGAAACAAGGAATAACCTTCTATATTTACCGCCCAGTAGTGTGACTCACTCATGTTTTAACAATGCCAGTTACATTATACCTCTCTTCCAGTACCAGCCAAGCTTCTTTCATTTTTGTGTATTTATGAGCTCATTTTCCCATTGTCAGTGGTAAAGGAATTTCCAACAACATCTACAAATTTACATCTACTATAGACACAGTCCACATTTTAGGCTTTCACATATCGTAAACACTATGGGAGACCAACATTATAAGACTGGACATTGGTTCTCTGTCAGTTTTATTCTCTGAAGCAAGACTGAAATATTCCTTATCGAGGAGACTCAATTAGACTTCCGTGCTCAGCTTTCAATAACCCTGTTAGATTGCTTTTAGACTGGAACGCACAACACACATTATAAATGCCGCAAGCACTCTGCTGCTAGACAGAATGCAGGTTCATGATCACCTCCCAATTTTGTGAACATACACCAATTATCTGTTTGCTTGGCTCTGCATCTGATACTTGACTTATTGAAAACTATCATGTTCTAGCCCAACACAGAAGTAATAAACATATCAACCAAACTGTCAAGAAGCGACGTCCCAGAAGAGGGAGCTTTTTAGACCCTAAAAAAGTCAGAACTTCAAAGAGAGCCAGAAAGGTCTGTTCCTCTTTGCCTTAATATATAACAAAGGTGTCAAAAAATTTTGTATTTTGTTAAGATATTTGTTTCCTTTGGCATCATATAACTTAATTGGAAAACTATTTATGAAAGAAGTTAATAAAACACAGAGTTAATAACAGGCACTAAGTTTGCCCCGGTGCAGTAATCAATTTCACCCAATCAGCAGGTAACATTTACTCGTCTGATGTTTAAAAGCAAATATACTATTTGTTACTGTACCTAAGAAAAGTTAGTGCATTTTATTACATACAAGGGAAATTACTTTAAAGAAGAACTAAAGAAGTAGGCTAGAAATGTTGTACGTTATGGGGGTTATTTATCATGGTCCGAATTTTTCTAAGTATTTCTAACATAAAAATCTGATCAACTCCCACTGCCCAAATAGACCTTATTTATGAAGAAAAAAGCCCAGAAAAAAGGGACGTGCAAACTTCAGAGCTTTCCACGAAAACTCCTGAGTTTTGAGCAAAAACTAAGATTTTTTCGTCGTCTTCTGAATATTTTGCGCAGAAACCAGAAACTCATCAGATATCGGTACGGACATCAGCACAGACACTTGGACCTTCCCCATTGCCTTATACAGGACCTCCAGAGCTTTTAGATGCCGGGGTTTCGGAGTCGGACCTTTAAGACCATCAGGCTTTAATAAATTCTGAAAAATTCATCGGTTTTTTTTTAGTCCGAAAACCACAAATTATTTGAATTTCGGATATTCAGAGCAAATAACCCCCTATGTATTGGGCTTCTTTACCAACTCCAGACAACCACAGCACTTTAGTGAATATCTGTGCCTCCAAAGATTCCCAGTAGCTCCCCATCTTCTTTTCTGCTGATTCACTGCGCATGCTCTGTGCTGTTGACAGGTATTGAACTTTGGGTCCCACTCAAAGTATACAGAGATCATAGAATATAAATTAAATAATATAAGACTGAATAGTAATTAATACAGAAAAATACTACATGGCAGCTCAGAAATCAGTGCAATTAGCAACATAATTTAATAATCAGCTTTTTGGCAGCTTATTATATAGACCAACCTAATTTTATACTTATACATTTGCAATAACCCCTGAGCCTTCTGAACATGTGAGTGTCGTAAAATCTTTCCCAGATGTTGACCCCCCTGTGACAAGTTTAAAGTCCTGGATGATTGCTGCTATTGAGAATCTTAATCTTTGAGTTTGTTCAATAAGTTCAGCATATAAAATATGCCATTTAAGCTACATTCATTTTTAGGGATTAGTTCTCGTTTGAGGAATAGACTTTCAATTCCAGGAGTCCCTGTTTAGTTACATTTATCCACATATATCAGAATTCGGCATCTATTTACTAATCAAGCTGTTGTAAATATTGTAAAAACTTGGACTGGATGCTTAGGACAGATTTTCAAATCATCATTCTGTTTTGGAGAAGGGTCAACTTACCTCCTGTACCATATATAATATAATTTGCAATAGCAAATAAATATACGTGCAGTTTTGTAGTGGATTGTGCACTCTCAGGGGCATAAGTACAGTGATAATGAATAAAACTAGGCCTTGTTGACATACTAGGAAAAATCAGTCTTTCCAGGATGGAGCATCCTTACAGGGGGATTTGTAGAAAAAAGTTCAATCTGGGGTCTGATAAGGGGTAGATGAGATAGAGAAACTGATGGTCATTAATAACAAATTTAAAAATATGCAGGCTATACAGTTTCCGTTTGCAAAACACTAGTAATGCTCCTAGAATGTGCAGTGGTGTTTTGGTCCAGTACTCAAAAGGGACAAAAGAGAAAGTGCAAAGAAGATCGACTAAGCTGACAAAAGTTATAAAAGATGGCTGTACTGAGAATTTGGCAAGTGACTAAAATTAGTACAAAGTCAATCTAGGGACTTGACCAATTTCTGATTTTAAAGTAAGGATTTTTTCCCATGCTGAGCTAAATAGGAGATGTGTTCATATGTGTTTTTTTTATCTTTCTCTGGGTCAGCTAAAAGTTTACTTCATTAAGATGCACTTGATAAATGTCTGTCATTTTCTTAAAGTCATGTACAGTGTAACTCTGTAAAAAACTAAACTGCAGAGTGAAGAGGCCAGTACACATTTACAGAGTAGTATTGGTGGATAAATAGCTGTAGTAAAATACACAAAAAGCCATGAATAACCTTAAAATATACTTAAAAGTAAAGTTTTGTGATGTAATCAGTATTAATGGTGGTTAATGGATGTCATATCTCAGAGGCATCTGTGGAACAAGTGAATGATATGAAAAACATTGATATTTCTTGATAATTAAAAGTCATTTTTTGCGTGCTATGGCCTATATGTCAGCAACCTTATGCATTTATAGAGTCATGGAGCCCTTGTTGACTTCTGATATGTAAATATATACAAGGGAAGTAAAATGCTAAATTGAAGTTATTGCCTAACATTAAGGCTCATGAAGAACTTATTCAAAGCAAAATCATTTTACATACTGTAATCTTAGATAATAAATGATAATGGTTCACTCAGTTTCTGTAAATTAAACTCTGCTAAATGGACCAATATACCATTTGCAGTTGATGTAGCAAATTATATTGATGTGAATTTGATGATGGAGAAAGCAAGGTAAAATAATACTCTTAGTGGTTCTGTGTTTTAACTATATTTGCTGGAGACGGGACTTGGAGCCAGAGTCATACACACTTACTGTCAGCGCTAGCTTAACAAGTCGCACTGTGGTAGCAGCGGATTGCATTAATCGTCTGGTTTGGGTTTGAGCTCAATCCAGCTTTAGGATTGGTAATCGCTTGTGACAATCATTCCAAATGATCACAAACAGAATATAAATTATACCCCCGAAAGCCTGCAAGTTATGCCTGACCATGAGAAATGTAAAGGGGTTTGTACAGGACAATCCCATCACAGCAAATAGGTAACTCTAAACCCAAGTCAAAAAGGACAACTTGCATCACAGTTTAACCATCTGATTCAAAATAATTGGACGAAACACAGAGGCAAACTAAAAGTAAAGAAAAACCATCATTATTTTCATGTGACCTTTTCACTTTATCCTAGCAAAGAATTTTATCGATAAGAAAAAAAAACTACTACTGCTCCTCATACAGAAAGAAAAATACCTAGGAAATAATTTAAATATTTTTAAATGATTTGCTTAAAGTGGACTTTGTGTAGTCCACCTTTCAGTAATTCAGAGATATTGACTTTTTGGCTAAAACAACACATACCTGTACCAAGCAGCAAACCACTCTACAAAGCGCCAGTTTAGGAGGCACAGACAGACTGTGGGACAGGAAAGCTATATATGATCATATTGCATATGTATAGTAATAGCAGCCTATACACATGGCATGCATGCTGTATGAGGGTCTGTGCATATATCTATTACAGCCAGTACATTATCTGACTGTTGTCTACCCTTTTGGCTTGATTCTCAAGAACACCAAGGGGCAAATTCACTAAAGCGTGAAGTGGCTAACGCTAGGGCAAATTCGCTAGCGAAGTGGACCTACTCTAGTACACTTCGCACCCTTATGCCAGGCGAAGTTGTGCTATGGCGAAGGGACGTAACTACGCTAATTCACTAACTTGCAGATTTTCATGAACGTTAACTCTTGCGCCAGACTTGCCTTCGCCAACTGAGACCAGGCAAAGTGCAATAGAGTAGATAGGGCTTGCTTCAAAAAAGGTTGAAATTTTTTCTAAATCCCAAAACCGCTGGCGTCTTTTCCTTTTTTAAGGGTGATAGGCTGTGATTGTACATTTTGGGGGTACCCTCCTTCCCCCCTACATTTCCTAAACTATACAGTGGGCACATGTGTAGGGCAAAATAACAACTCTATTTTATTTTATGAAGGTTTTCCAGGCTTGTGTAGTGTAATGTATTTGCTGCTACATATTGGTCCATTCAACTTTAACTTGGCACCGTATGTAAATTAGGCATCGCTAGCGTAACTTCGTTTTGCTTGACGAATTAACGCTAGGGCAAATTCGCTACCGTTCGCCTCCCTGAGTGCAACTTCAGATTTTAGTGAATTAGCGGCGCCCTGACGAAACTTCGCCTTGCGAAGTGTGGCGAAGTGCGCAAAGGCGTCGCTAGCGCGTTTTCGCTGCTTAGTGAATTTGCCCCCAAGATGGCAATCGTATCAGTACCTGGATCAACTTGTATTACAAGCTATCTTTCATAACCATAGCTTCCATAATTCCCTCCCTTGATAAAAAGCCATCCAACTCCTTCTAAAAGCTTATCTAATATTTCAGCCAGTATGACTGATTCAGGGGGATAATTCCACAACTTCACGGCTCTCTGATCTATTGAGTTTGAAAATATTTGCAGTATTTGTTTCTTAGCAGGATTTTTTTTCACATGATTTAATATAAGCAATACACAAGTAATATAAGGGAAAGACTCCTCCATAAAAGGTGTCAGTAGTTCAAGTGTTATTCTGTAAACGCTTTTTTGACATCCATTGTATAGATTATATAGAATTGAATATAAAATCATGCTTTCACTATTTTTCTTATTTGATTGAGACAACTGTTTTTTATATTGGTGTGGATATTGGAAGGGGAGGAAATAACTGTAAGAACTGAAAGATACTTCATTGAAATTCTGCTTAAAATATTTTTGCAAAAGGCACTTTCACCTAAGATCAAGTGGTGGCATCCACTTCCACCCAAGTTGTCATGGCTCCCTGGATGATTTTTTATATGTCTTGAAGTTAGTTTATGTACTCAGAGACCTTTAAACGCATTTAAAACACTTATTGAAAATTTGTTTTTTTCATTAATCTCTTACAAACCCAAGTATAGTTTAGGAATCCTCATATTACTGCTACATCACTGGTATTATTGTATGGAAGTTTCTATTCCGGGCTACAACAAAATTAGTAAAGAGAAGTCTCTTTATATATATATATACCCTTAATAACCATATATTCCCAGAATTCTGTGGAATTGAGAGCACCTGCTGAACTGAAAAGTGCATATCAAAAAAAGAGACGAAACTCAGCAGAAAATGTAGCAGAATTTTCCCATACACATTTTGTCGCATAAAAAGGTGCATGTTTGTGAAAAGCACATTGTTCCATTCTTGTTCAATGAGGCTGAAAACGCATGGAAAATAAAAAAGTTTTTGGAGTCAATTCCCATTCACTTCTATTGAATCTCGCCAACTTTTACTTGCTGACAACTTTTTGCGGCTTTTTGATGTTCCGAAGAATATTTTTGATTTGTGATTGTATTTTCTCGATTTGTGTTTGTGTTAGTGTTTTTTCTCAAATCTAATCTTTTTTCTCGAACGTGAAAAATTTATAAATTGGCCACATAGTGTCTGCTTTGGAAAACCATGGGCAAATTTCAGTGGAAAGATATTTTTATTGAATTCAAGGGCTCCCTTCAATCTGTACATTGTGTGTAACTGATACACCAGAGTGTTAGTACTGTAAGAAATTTGTTAGGATCATTACTTTAAGTAATAACAGTGTGTGCCATATTACACAAATTTTTACAGTTTTTGTTTTTGTTTAGACAATGTGAACTCCATTAATGTTCCCTTTTAGCAACAGAGACTAAAACTGTGCTGAATATTCTCAAAGGGACTTTACTTGTGGTTTATAGAGGAGAAATATAGCTTCCCCTCCAGTGAATCTATACCCTTTTTTACACATCACAATGACTCCATGATGCTGACTGGCACTGCTTGTTACATCTCAGTACTATCCATGTTTCCCTAGGTCCTTGATCAGCCAAGGATGTTATCTAATAACATAGTGCAATGTTCTTTTAGGGCATAGACCACAGAAGCAGTCAGAAATCAGTATATTGCTGTTAGATAATACAGGACAACCACCTAAATTTGATCATATTTTTTTATCTTTTATTTATATACTGTATATTACCAACATATTATGCAGTAGTTAAAGGATAACTAAACTCTAAAAATTAATATGCTAAAAATGCCATATTTTATATAATGAATTTATTGCACCAGCGTAAAGTTTCATCTTCTGAATAACAGCAATGATCCAGGATTTCAAACTTTTCTCAGGGGGTCACGATCTTGTAACATGTCTGCGACACTCTGTTCAGTGGACTCTGTGCAGCTGCTAAGAAGCTAAACTTAGGGGTTGTCACTAATTTACAAGCAGAAAATTAGGTTTGTCTGTCCTATAAGCTGATGCTACAAGGCTGTATTCAATTATGATGCTTATTCAGTGTCGGACTGGCCCACCGGGATACCAGGAAAACTCAGTGGGCCCTCTGACCATTTAGCCTATTTCATGGTCATTCCCTATTTCTTTATGGAGAAACAATGCTTAATAATGGAAGAGTATAGTAAGTAAATATAAAAGACTAGCAGAATAAAGAGGTTGAGTGAGAAGAGGATGAATCACAGTTTGATTCATTTTAGGTGGGCCCATGGTCTAAGGTTTTCTGGTGGGTCCCTGGCATCCCAGTCCGACACTGTGCTTATTGCACTGGTTTCTGTGCTGACATAGTAATTATTTGTTATAAGTACTGATCAACAGTTTATTGTGAAATTTATATTCTGTATATACAGTATATTGTGAGTTGTTTCCTGAGCTCATTAACTGACAGCAGCATTGAGCATGTGCAGTAAATCTGCAAAAAAGAAGATGGGGAGCTACTAGGGCATCTTTGGAGGCACATATCTTCCTTGCTAAAGGGCCGTGGTTCCCTTGGGCTGGGAATATACTTGTCAAATGCATTGGCTTTTAAATTTTATTTTTAGATTAAATATCCTGGAATACATACAAATGTTTTTATTTTGATTATGCCAGAGGTATGTTGTGTGCTTAGTGGCCCAGCTGTGTGTATATATCATGTTTGTATTTGGAACCATTTTCAGTGATGTTAGTAGCATAAAATACATCACTTAGCACTGTTTATAAGGATACAATCTATAGAAATTCATGGTTCCTGTATATTATACAGTCATTGCTTAAAGGGCACTGATCACCATTCTTTTTTTTACCCTGCCAGTGGTGCAGGCTAATAGAGCCAATATCTGGTTGGGGAATACAATTTTTTTTTTTTTAAAAAAAATTGTCCCTGCCGGTGCAAGGTCGCCCACAGTATGAGATCTCCCAGTATGGGTGACCATGTTGATGAACATGCTACATACATGCACATTATGCGCCTTATGTCAGTCTGTGAGACTCGCTTAGTATTCACATATACGCTATGCAAGATGGCAGCCCGCACTGGGAGCTCCCTCCCAGTGTGGTGACCTAGCACTGGTGGGGGCAATTTAAAAAAAAAAAAAGATACTCTGACAGGGTAAGAAAAAAAATTAGGGTGATCAGTGCACTGCTGTTCTCTATCAGACAGAATGTATTTTGCTTTCAATGAGGCTTTGTCAAGTTTGAACAAACATTTTTAAATTATAGAGTGCAATGCATTAAACCAAGAACTCTTGGCTATGTCAGAAATGAGCATTACAAGTCCCACTGCGTATAAGAGGTTGTCTGTAAACTGTATACAGTCTAGATTAAATTGGCAACATCTGTCATGCAAATCATTATTATGGAAACATATGCCATAGCTGTAGTGTACTAATATTTTGTGAAGTTTAAAAGGGACACAAAATACAGTTCTAAAGTTTCAATCAACATAAAAAATGTATTTTTTTAGTAGTGTCTGTCCCCTAGGATTTCTAAATGGACTTGTAACATGACTTTTGGCACCTCCTGAGCTTATGTCACTAAATGCTTTATGGTCGCCTCCTGGTCCGGTACACTCGGGTTGCTGTACATAACGCTCTTGCTGCAGAATCACAGTATAACATTCTCATATATCTCCAGCACTCTCGATTCAGACTGAGATAATGGCATCTGTTAACATGCACTAAGTACTATCACAGAGCACATCACTTCATAAATAATAAGATTAGCCGACCTACGG